>NC_068303.1:17274814-17625814 GCF_025860055.1 Xyrauchen texanus | reverse complement strand
CGGTAGTGGCACACATCTGCCCAGCAAGTAGCAGGGCATGGAAATCATGACCCATTCATCCTTCCAAGCTCTGTCGACTGACATCTGTTCTAGCTGGAAAAGTATACTCAGCAGCAGGCCAAGCTGGTTCAGCACTCCACATGATGGCGGTGCTACAGGTCTTTCAAGCCAAGCTCTTCAAGCAAATGGACGAGCAAGGCTACGATCTAGAGACATTCAAAGAGCTCCGCCACCACCTGCTGCCACCGAGCCACCGGTGAGGCCAAGCAAGCCGTGGCCCAAACAGAAGCAGCCGTATCAGTGCCCAACTCGCACCGGTGGAACAAGTGAAATGCAGCAAGTGCTCCTGATGGGCACATCCCTTTGAAGGATAATGCAGAGCTCGCTGTTCCCTCTGGGTTTTCTCCGAAGAAGGCTCAATTGGCGACAACACTGTTCCCCAACTACCACTTTTGGTTGTCGGGAAAGGAATATTTCTGTTCACAATATTGTTCAAAATGTTGTTTCTGTGTCTCACATTTGTTTGGATGCAATAAAAATGCAATAAATGCAAAAAAGAATACAGCGCTCGTTGTACATGCACAAGACGCTCACACATTCTCAATAAAGAGCTCTTTTTCTATTCAAAGCCCACACATTGTTCACAACCGCTTCCCACTGGCACTGGCACATCAATGAACAAACCATTACACCCGTTGCACAGACACGAGCCCTTATGGGTATTTCAGATTGGGTGCTAAAAACAATCTAACTTAGGTATACGATCCAATTTGCACACCGCTCACCCCGTTTCAACAGCGTTCTGTCTTCCACGGTTTTGTCCCAAGACACACCAGTGTTATGAGCAGAAATACAAAATCTCCTCACGAAAAACACAATAGAGGTAGACAACATGATCATGGTGGCATATATAAATGGCCAAGGCAGAATTAATTCACTGCAATTGATGAGACAGACGCATCACCTCCTATGGAGTGAGCGTAATTTCCTTTCCCTGAGAGTGACATACTGTATGTCCCAGGCCGTTTAAATTACAGTGCAGACCTATTGTCACGCCAAGGGTGATACCGGGGGAATGGAGAATTTATCCTCAAACTGTCCTGAGGATTCGGGAAATATTCGGCAAAGCAGAAATCTATTTATTTGCCTCAGTGGAGATTGCCCACTGTCCCATCAATGGCCAACAAAATGGCCGGCGAAATGCAAATATACTTTTCCCCTGGTGTGCCTAATTTACTCTGTCATATGCATAGTCTGAGAGGACAAGGAAAAGTTTATATTGATTCTATCTCCTCTCACAGGCACAAGGCACAATCTGCCATCCCCAGCCCAAGCAGTGGAACCTGCATGTGTGGCCCTTGAACGGAGTACACTAAACGCACCAGAACTGACGCATTCAGTCATGAACACCATTTTACAGGCCAGAGCGCCGTCCACGAGATGCCTCTATGCGCTAAAATGGAATGTGTTCACTGATTGGTTTCTTTCACATGGCAAAGACCCAGTAAACTACCCCATACATGAAATTCTCATATTTCTTAAAGAGTGATTAGCTGCAGAACTCACTCTGTCAACGCTCAAAGTTTATGTGGTAACTATATCTGCGTATCACGCACATGATGCCGGCACTACAACAGGCAGTCATGATTTAATCATAAAGATCCTTAATGGACCAAGACAATTAAATCCACCACAGCTGGCTACAGACCTGACTTGGGACCTAACTTTGGTCCTGAATGCACTCGCAGTACCCCCCTTCAAGCCTTTAGACTCTGTTGATTTGCACATGCTCTTCATTAAGACCACATTACTGCTGGCTCTGGCCTCAGTAAAACGGGTCGGTTTCTTGCAATTGACAATTCATATCTGGAGTTTGGCCCCGGTCTTTCAAAAGTCACTATCATGTGTGTCTTTACAAGACATACGTTTTGCAGAAGTATGGTCTTCTCAAAACATATTCACAAGGTTTTACAACATGTATGTAACCTTGGTTCCCTGAGACAAAGGGAACGAGACATTTCGAACATTGGCCACACTACAAGACTCAGAGTTCTTCTTTTCATCGTGCAGGAAGAAAATCTGAGGAATTGTGTTTTTGCACCTGCTTTTATAGCGGGCAGCTTCTTGCCTAAAAAGGCAGGGCTCAAACACCATAGCCAATATTAGAATAATATTTTCCTGACAATAGAGATACTGTACAAGAAATTACTACATTTTGACTTAATACCTATAGACATTGCTTAGACTTAAAGGGTTAAGGGACAAAACATTTGAATAACTGCACAGGGGACAGACAGGAAACCATTTTCTCTTGCTTGCACAGTTACTCATTGCTTTCTGAGAATATCCGACACACATCCACTGAAGTGCATCAAAGGTAGGTTTAAGATTTAAGTTTCCACAGAATACAAAGAAACTGTAAACATTTGTTATTATTGTTTATTAGATGACATATGAAACTATTATATTTTACACTTTCTACTTTGTCTATTTTCTATTTCACAGCTTATGATAACATTTTAAATAGATCCCATCTCAAAAATGGTGTTCATCATTAATTCAAGCATCGAAACCAACTTTTCAAGCTTTGACAGGAATGCAAACACCACTATCCTAAATGACTCGCAATTGGCTTACAATGTGGATGTGTTCATCCGTTTTGCCTTAATTGTCATTCTTTTTATCACCATGGTGTCTCTTGGTTGCACAATGGAGATTTCAAAGATCAAGAACTATCTCATCAGACCCAAAGGGGTGGCGATTGCAGTTGTAGCTCAGTTCGGCATAATGCCCCTCACAGCCTTCAGTCTGGCAAAGTTGTTCCAGTTAGGTCCTATGGAAAGTGTCACTGTGTTCATTTGTGGGTGCTGCCCAGGAGGAAATCTCTCGAACATATTTTCTCTGGCTCTCCAGGGGGACATGGACCTCAGGTAATTTTTCAGACTACAAATATCATGCCATATATACTCTATTGCACAATTGACCTAATTGCGATTCTGTTGCAAAAACTTGGATTTTGTTACGTTCCTGTGTTGTCTGCCCTCTGTTCTTTGTTTCACTATCACGTTTATTCCACGTTTTCTTGTTGTCCGCTCCGTGTTTTCCGTTTCACCCGTCACCGATCCCGTTCCTTGTCACGTTTTCCCTGTTGTCCGCCCCTCAAGCCTCTCGAGCCTTCCAGGGCTCCGCCCCTCAAGCCTCTCGAGCTTTCCAGAGCTCCTCCTCTCGAGCTTTCCAGAGCTCCTCCTCTCGAGCTTTCCAGAGCTCATCCTCTCGAGCTTTCCAGAGCTGCTCCTCTCAAGCCTCTCGGGCCACCCAGGGCTCCACCCCTCAAGTCACTCGAGCCTTCCAGGGCTCTGCCTCTCGAGCCACTCGAGCCTCCCAGGGCTCTGCCTCTCGAGCCTCCCAGGGCTCCGCCCCTCAAGTCTCTCGAGCCTTCTAGGGCTCCACCTCTCGAGCCTCTCGGGCCTTCCAGGGCTCCGCCTCTCAAGCCTCTCGGGCCTTCCAGGGCTCCGCCTCTCAAGCCTCTCGAGCCTTCCACGGCCCTTCTCCCCGAGCCTCCTATGGCTCCGCCTCCGGAGCGTCCTGCGGCTCTTCTCCCCGAGCCTTCTACGGCTCTTCTCCCAGAAACTCCCGGGCCTCCTACGGCTCCGTCTCCTGAGCCTTTCACGGCTCCGCCTCCCGAGCCTCCTATGGCTCTGCTCCCAGAGACTCCAGGGCCTTCTAGGGCCACGCCTCTCAGGTCACTCGAGCCTTCCAGGCCTCCGCCTTTAAAGCCTCCTACGGCGCCACCTTCATCGGTTCTGCCTCCAGAGCCTTCCAGGCCTCCGCCTCCAGAGCCTCCTACGGCGCCACCTCCATCGGTTCCGCCTCCAGAGCCTCCCTCAGCTTCATCTCCAGAGCCCCTTGCAGCTCCCCTAGGGGCCACTCTTCCTCCCAGGCCCCCTGAACCAGCCCTAGCCCTGTGGCCACCCCCTAGGTCACCTAAACCTGTCCCTGTCCCGGAGCCACTCCCCAGGACCCCTGTGCCGGCCCTTGTTCTGCGACCATCTCCCAGACCTCCTAGACCTGCCTCTGTCCTGAGGCCGCCTCCCAGGCCTCCTGGACCTGTCCCTGTCCGATGGCCACCTCCCAGGCCCCCCAGACCTGTTCCTGTCTTGTGGCCGCTTCCTAGGCCTCCTGGACCTGTCCCCGTCCGATGGCCACCTCCCAGACCACCCAAACCTGTCCCTGTGTGCCCCCATGGACTGCCTAATTGCCCCTTGTGCCCCCGTGGCCTGTCTCATTTCCCTTTGTGCCCCCGTGGACTGCCTAATTGCCCCTTGTGCCCCCGTGGTCTGTCTCCGTGTCCCTTGTGCCTTCTTGGTCTGTCTCTGTGCTCCCTTTTCTCTGTCTGTGTCCCCCCGGGTCTACCCCCTCACTCCTTGGATCTTTTGTTTTGGTTCTTCTGTGTGGGTTTTTCTTTTGCTTTAGGACCGTCTGGAATCCGGTCCTTTTGGGGGGGGGGTTATGTTACGTTCCTGTGTTGTCTGCCCTCTGTTCTTTGTTTCACTATCACGTTTATTCCACGTTTTCTTGTTGTCCGCCCTGAGTCTCACTGTCCTTGTGAAAAACTACACTTCCCACAATTCCCAGATCTTCTCACTGCCATCACTGTGTCATTGTTTGCACCTGTTTGTCATTTGTGATCCTCCTGTGTCTGTGTATATAAACCCTGTGTGTTTTCCACTCCTTGTCGATCGTTGTATGTGTTAGCTCCTTGTTTCCTGCCCGTGTTTCCCGTGATTACTCACCCGTTCGAGGTTCCTGTGCCCTTTGTAGATGTTCCCATGTCCTTTCAAAGGTTCAGTCTCTGTTTTCCCATTGTGGATGTTTTCTTTTGTTCCTGTGTTTTTATGTGATTTTTAGTTGCCATAATAAATACCGCATTTGGATCCGCACCTCTGTCTGTCCTGTCCTGCTTCCACACCCAGCATAACAGATTTACATCAAATACTTTTTTGCAATGGATTTTACATCAACTCTTGGTCATTGACAGTCAATAAAATTTAACCATTATTTACAGTAATTATACTGTCTTCAACGCATACCCCAGGGTTTCATGAGCATGTTTCAGGGGGTACACTAAAAAACAAAAGTATATTTGATGCTTGTTCATCAAAAAAAAAAAAACATTTTTGCCACAACTTAATTTCACTGTGTTCTATCCATTTAAATTTGTAAAATGGAACTTTAGTTAATCCATTTGAGTTGGGACTATGTGATTAATTTGCGTGGTGTTAATGTAGCAGTGATGAAACTGGGCAGGGATTTCCATTTCCAGCATCCTTTGCATGGGACTTGATAGGAAGAGAACATTTTTAAAATAAGTGTTATTTTATGTGTTTTGGTGCAAGATGAATATAAAGCAGGATAATTGTTAGTGTTTAATGTTTTATTATGAGTAGACAAGTTTCTGTTATGTTGGGGTTTTGGGGGTTACCATTATGTTGAAGAGTGGAGCCTGAGCTAAAGACGAGTATAGGTAAAGGTTGCACATGAAATAGGGATGGGTGATACCAATTCTTTTCCTTTTGATCTGATACCAATAATTTCAATCCAATATCTATTAAACAGATTTAGAATATAATTTTTTGTCATTTGTCATTCATTCATTTTTTTTTCCTGCATTTATGAGCCTAAAGAAAATTATTAGATGTCTGTTTTGTTTACAACTACAAAAATGATCCATGGTTTCACTACAGTAACTATAGTGTAACTATAGTTTAACCATGCAATTTAGTTCAACCATAGTTACCACACAATATTACTGTAGTAAAACCATGGTTTCAGCCCAAATTAAAAAAAAAAAAAAAAATTAAAATGGTTACTACAATATTACTTAAGTAAACCAATTGTTAACTATTTTATTTTATTATTTATTAACAACAATTACCCACAAACACATTATAAGAAATGTCACCTTTAGATATGTTGCTATTTTAGAATGAATTCACTCCAGAAGCTGTTTCTCTGATTTTCTAGTATTACCTTTACAAAGCACGGAAGAGATTGTCTGCTTGTGTTTTTCAGCATTCATGCATGTTAAGAGTGGAAGAAATTAGTTCCCATTCTGTACAAATATTTTCTAATATAGCCTAATCCTTTTTATTTCACTTTGAAGCTTATGATTATTGTTTATGTTCATGGTAACCAAATAATATCCATAGTTTACATTTATTTTTAGAATCAATATTTTTGTGTGAGGACCGATATTTTTTTGCAATGGATTTTACATCAACTCTTGACTGTCAATAATCACATTATATATTACACTGCTGTCACATGATTGGCTGATTAGATAATCACATGAATAAGTAGGTGTAGAAATGTAATAAAGTGACAAGTAACTATATATATATATATATATATATATATATATATATATATATATATATATATATGAGTGTGTGTTCTTTGAAATAATGTCTTTGTTAATCCTATACAACAAATGATTACTTAAATACATTAGGGCTATCAAAAGCTTCAAATAACTATTAGCATGACTACTTTTTGTAACTAACACCATAACTCTTTCACTCCCTTTTTGTGAATATTTTATAGCAGCATGCAGAAACTGACCAATCAGAGTCACGTATTCAAGAGAGCCATGTAATAAAGTGTATTCTTATTCTTTCTTATTCTTATTGTCTTATCATGCTTTTAACACAAACATTAAATCGTTAAACAACGTCATTTTCAGCTCAGGGATCTTATTTCATCATCGTGAAACACTTCAGTGGAGCTCAGGGCAAATAAGTTACAAAACTATAAGCAGAGTCATGAGCAGAGAGTACACAGTGATTCAGACATGATAACTGTTGACACATGCCAACCCCTCAAACAAATGCTTATTGTTCTTCTCTCTCAGTATTGTGATGACTACTTGTTCCACGGTACTGGCATTGGGTATGATGCCTCTGTTGATCTATCTGTACTGCCACGGTTTCTCAAACCTTGAGAGTGCTGTTCCATTCACTGGCATCACTGTAGCCCTGATCTTGATCCTGGTGCCCTGCGGTATTGGCATCCTGATTAACCACCGTGTGCCACAGTATTCCAAGATCATAACCAAGGTGCGGAAAATGTGTTTGTGAATTCAAGCATGGATGCTGCATGTCACACTTTTAAGATGACAACCCATAATAAAGTATACACCCCGTATGCATATGCCATCAGCATGATTATTATAACAGACATTCCTCTTTGTGCATTTTCCTGTTTTATGCTCCTAGGTGGGGTTGACTATCATGCTGAGCTGTTTTGTTGTCATCTGCATTCTGGTTGGTGTAACCGATGGAGTCACAATTTTTAAAGTGACATCTTCTCGACTTGTAGCCATAGCTGCACTGATGCCACTGAATGGATTCATATGTGGATATATCTTGTCAACACTCTTCAGGCTAAACATGTCGTATGTATGACATATATATTCTAACAAAGCCTATTATGCAGTATGTCTGTAAAATCAAATACAATCCATTCTCATAGGACAACACAGGAGCACAAGATCCTAAACCAGATTCATTTATTATTATTTAGTTATTGTTATCCACACTACATACATTGTTCATCAGTTGCAGACGGACTATTGCTGTGGAAGTAGGATGTCAGAACATCCAGCTGTGTGTCACAATCCTTAAGGTGGCCTTTCCAGCTGAGCTCATTGGTCGGCTATATCTCTTTCCTGTCATCTACATAGTGTTTCAAATAGTCGAAGCCATTATCATAATAATCCTGTTCAGATTTCTACAGAGACTTAGATCATCCCCAAAAGGTACTCTATGAACTTAATGTATATGTAAATGTATAATTCCATCAAATAAAGCAATTCAAACCCTAAAATTAATTATTTTGTCTTTTCTTATTTAGAAACGAATGTCTACAGAGCAGAGGAAAGAGCAGCTGAAGAAACGAATGGGTCCTCTAACAGTGATAATTGAGGGAACAACACCAACACTGAAACTGAGAAAAATGGCTTCCAAATTTTTGATTGTCCAAGAAAATGTGAGTAGTAAAATAGTCTCATCTGATCTGAGCATAGCTGAGCCAAACCTGTTTCTCACAGGATAGATCATAATCTATAAAATAGACCCAATTTTCGTTACAATAAAAAAATTTACAAAATGTGTAGTTACAGTTTTGTATTTTGCAAAAAAGAGCTCATGAAGTTGAAAGGGCTTGAGGATTTCTTTTAGACAAAATATGACGAAGAGCAGAACCGTTGTACTCCAGTCTTGACATTGTAGCAGAATGATTAAATGCATGTAACTAAAACAGTGTTTATTGATCGAGTGTATTAATAATTCTGAATGCTTGAAATGCTTATTTCAATTATTTAAACAGTTGCAAAAATACCTCTGATCTCAATAAATGTGTACTAATGTCTTCTCAACTGGAACACTGACAATTTGTAACAGTGCTTTGTTTACAAAATAATTAACTAAAGGAATGTACAAGTATATTTTTGTTCTATATGTACTTTCTGGTTTATAATTGTACTGTATTTTATCATTTCAATGTGGTTTCCTTTGTTATTGTGATACAATATTTCAGATAATGTGATTCTCATTTGGGAAAAACACACATTTCAGATAAACAAGCTCTAGACTCACTCTTCCACTGGCTCACATTCACATATCACAGATTTGTAACAATAAAGGTACACTCAGTAACTTTTTTCTTTGTGTCATCTTGGACTTGGACAGTGACATCTAGCGGCTTGGTGTAGCATCAATTAAAATCAACGCTTTCAGTTTCAGATGCCATTGTAGAAATTTAAATTAAGCAAGTAGTATTCGGCTGGTCATGTGATTCTAACATGTCAGTTTCCATGTAGAATAAAACAGCTTTTATAAGATTCCTGATATGACTGGAGTGCTCATTTTAATGTGAGTGCTACATGTTTTGCAAAGTTACAATTCATGTCTTTTGGAGTTAAACCTTTTAATGAGGAAACATATGACCGAATACACCTTTAATGCTAGTGCTCCCAATCAACACAAAAACATGTAAATTATGATTATTGTATAAAATAGTTTGATTTATTGTAAAAAAAAAAAAAAAAAAAAAAAGACAATTAATTGATAACAAAATAGTAAAACATAAAGGAAATATGTGAGGGAGTCCGTTCCCCTCATGTTCACACTCCCGATTTTACCGGGTTTATCCCGTTTTTACACCCCTCCTCCAGCTGCACTCCCGATTTACAATTTCTCCAGATAAACTCACGATTTTCCGCATCCACTCTTTGTTCATGCGATCGTTAATATAACATTGATATAATTTGGAAATTGTAAATGCGGTGGGTAAGGGACCGTCTGAAAAGTCTATAAATTGTACTGAAACGGTGGATATTTATATTGAAAAACAGAAGGTTAAATGTTCAAATTAATATGTACAAAATTACACAGATCTAACAATGTATGAATACAAGAATTACAGTATAAATATAATATATACATAAATAATTAAAATAAAGTAAACAAAAATACATGTATGTAAAAATAAATAAGATAAAGACAAATAATTTGAGAAATAAAAATAAGAAACGATATATACTTTTTATTATTAATAACCCAAAAATAATGTATTGCTAAAACTGTCAAGGATGTGGTAAGGGACCATTTGAATACATTTCTTCTTATTATTCATCTTCAATGTGGTATTACTGACCGGTACTGCCGCACCCAATGCACGTAGTGCGCAGGCTGCGTAGTGCACCATCTTGCCCTAGAGGGCACCAGAAACTCCACCGGCTGCAGTTCCTCGCACAAATGAAACACGTTCCAAACACACAAATAAAATCTCCCTATTTTCACAATCCGATGTTGGGCAGGTTAATCAGATTATCTATGAACATGTTCCACTAACGTTTAAAGGGGCTTTGCACAAGGGCCCGTAAGATTAAGAACTATAATTAACTAGTATTATTACTAATTATAATCTTACACTTAGCTCTGACAAGATTTTAGGCTTAGATTTGAGCTTTTTCCTATCTGTACATCTAGACCCCATTTAGAGCAGAAGGATGAAACATATCAAATTGCAAAAAACAATAAGTATAGTCTTAATAGATCAGCACTTTTATTTTTGATTCTCAAAGGGATAGTTCAATAAAAAATGAAAACTCTCTTTTAAATTCTTTCTTTTTAAAATTAAAATATAATTTACTCACCCTCATGTCATCCCAGATGTGTATGACTTTCTTTAGAAGAAAACTTAAGCACTGTAGGTCCACACAATGCAAGTGAATAGTGACCACAACTCCAAAAACTCCAAAAAGGAGATCAAGTCAGCATAAAGGCAATCCAGTGGTTTAATCAAGGACTTCTGAAGTGATCAGTTGGTTTTGGCCAAAATGTAGACCAATATGTAACTCTTTTTTAACTGTACATCTTGCCAGGCACATCTCTAGGCACGATCATGATTTCAAGCTCAATTACACTTCCTAGTGCTTGATGCATGTGCAGAGCGCTAGATGGCGCTATAGGAAGTGTAATCAAGCTAGATATCATTATCGTTTACATTTTAAATTAAAATTTTTGGGTGAACTAACACTTTAAGTACATTTAAGGGTAAGTACTTTTTTAATTTTACTCAAGTGGAAATGGACATTTAAAAGGGTTACTTTAATAAGAATAATGTTTCAACAGGGTTTCCATACTGTAACCCCAGTAGGATTTGTGTACTTTGGCCACCACTGATTGCAGGACATTTTGTCACAGGGTAAGTTGACAGGATTGGAACATTTTTATTTAGACTGATTTAAAGCCTTTTATTTATTTATTTTTAAATATGATACTATCTAAAGCAAGATTATTTTGTATTTTTTTATGTATCACAGGCTATATAATGGCTTTTCAGCATAAATTTTAAAAGCATACCATTGTTTTGAACAAAATCTATTTGTACAATATTACAACATGTGACAACCTGCTAAGTCATTTAATATTAAGTAAAATCAAAGTCTTTCTAGCAAGTCAATCCACTGTCGGCCATTTTTGGAACACTCTCGGGAGGCTATTTCCAGTCATACCACTGCAGCTCCTATCTACTTGAATGGGAAAAGACAGAAATCTCAAAAAGGGTTGGTCAAGATTACGATCAAAGAACATATTTCAAATCAGCAATACAATTTGATAACATTGGAATAATAAACAGTTATTTTCCTCATATTACACTAAAAACCAAAATTTTCCCAGCTTGTATTGCTAATGTGCATGTGTGTTGTTGACTGACAGGTGATGTCAGTATGTAAAAGGTGATTGGCTGTGAAAGTGAAAGAAGCCGGGACTTCCTTTCTAAATACTGTATGTTGACTGTTGGGCGCTAGAGCTTCTTTGCTGGGCATTCCAATTTAACCCATTCATTTACATATTAGTGGCCCATTTCTGATAAATTATCTATTGTCCAATGCTATGTGTCAATGTGGGATTTGAACCTATACATGCTTTGGATCATTTTGGTTATATTTACATTATATTTACACACATATTGGCCTTGTCAAGCTCAATGGGAAAAGTTACAGTGATCGTTTTTTACTGAAATAATATTGACCTTGGCACAAAACATGAACATCGACTGCAGATAATGTGGTGCAATGACACAAAATGTTTTAAAAGCAAAATGACATAGGTTTCTTGTTCAATTAAAATGTGTGCTTTATTACAAAACACATAATGGAGCGATACTGTCTTTGCTGTCTCTCTCTCTCTCTCTCTCTCTCTCTCTCTCTCTCTTCTCTCTCTCTCTCTATCTGTATATATATATATATATTGAAGAAATTACACTTTGCTACAATGTAAAGTAGTGAGTGTACAGCTTGTATAACAGAGTAAATTTGCTGTCCCCTCAAAATAACACACAGCCATTAATGTCTAAACCGCTGGCAACAAAAGTGAGTACACACCTTTTTCAGAATTTACACTGTTATACAAGCTGTACACTCACTACTTTACATTGTAGCAAAGTGTCATTTCTTCAGTGTCACATGAAAAGATATAATCAAATATTTACAAAAATGTGAGGGGTGTACTCATTTTTGTGAGATACTGTATATATATATATATATATATATATATATATATATATATATATATATATACCGTAATTTCCGGACTATAAGCCGCAACTTTTTTCCCACGCTTTGAACCTCGCGGCTTATACAATGACGCAGCTAATATATGGATTTTTCCCGCTTTCAAATTTTATAAAAAAAATTAAAAAAAAACATTCTGTGACGTGCTCAGTTTTTTGGCGGCGTGAAGCTTTCATTAGACCAATGAAATTGCCGAACGGGTTAAGGTCAAAACAACTTTTTTTGTTTACTGTTTAGATTAAATCGAGCGCGCTCAAACTTCCCATCATTCTGATTACGGTAGTAATTTTGTCACCCTCACCATGGCAAAGACATGGAGAAACGCATATGATGCTGCTTTCAAGTTGAAGGCGATTGATCTGGCTGTTGGAAAAGGAAATAGAGCTGCTGCACGGGAGCTTGGTCTTAATGAATCGATGATAAGACGTTGGAAACAGCAGCGTGAGGAATTGACTCAGTGCAAAAATACAACTAAATCTGAGGTTATTCAACTCCGACACCGAAGGAGATGACTTCAGTGGTTTCAGTGCACAGGACGAGGAAGATAGTGACCAATGACTTTCTTGGTAGGCTACTGTTTACTGCAAATGTTTTATTACAAGCCGTGTGTGGCAGCGGGGGCGTGGTCAAGCGCCCATCCGGGAGAGAAAAGCTGTAAGGGCGCTTACACCTGCACTAAATTATGTCTAACACCGGTGTCTAATTTCAAGTGCCCTGCTTCACGTGTCCTTCTTGGGAAAACTGTCACACGGGCACCAGTGTAACAGTTTTCAGCAGGGCACTTGACGTTCCAGGTAAGGCTTTTAATGGCCACAGCAATGTTTACAATCAATTTTATAAAGTTTCTCAATTCTTCTATGCGCCAACACTAGACTGACGTGTGTCACTTTCTCAGCTCTGTGGCTGCTGACTTTTTATACCGCTCTCCCCATGCTTACTGAAATTAGACACCGGTGTTAGACATAATTTAGCTCAGGTGTAAGCGCCCTTACCGCTTTTCTCTCCCGGACGGGCGCTTGACCACGCCCCCGCTGCCACACCGTGTTTCGTTAAAGCCTATTTATTTTTGTTACAAGCCTGAGTAAAGTTCATTTGTTTCAATGTACGGTAGACAGGTGCGGCTTATTTATGTTCAAAATAACATTTTATTTAAAATTCAGTGGGTGCGGCTTATATTCAGGTGCGCTCAATAGTCCGGAAATTACGGTATATATATCTATATATAGATATATATATATAGATATATATATATATGTTTCTGTAATAAGTGGTGAGTCTTGAGTGGTGTACCTAGCTTAAATTTATCTGAAAACAGGTATTTGAAAATACGGAACAAATGAGTCCATAGTGACATAATTTATCAAGTTAGTTAAGAAATTGCTTAGAATATAAAGGGTTAAGAAATAAAAAGATAGTAAACTCTCTCACTAGCTCACTAGCTGACTCCCTAACTCTTGTTTTCTGGGATATACCCCTCACATTCACTGAAACAATTAATGCATCAAAGGTAGGTTTGAGATTACAATTTCAACAGAAAACAACTGTTCGTATCACCATAGTCTTTATAATACTTTTAAAACATTCTTTGAAAAATGTGTTTGTTGTTGCTTTTATTGTTTATAGGATTACTTTAGAAACTACTTATCATATTTGACACTTCCATCTATCTTAAAGTTTATGATTCCCATCTCAAATAGTCAACGTCAATCCAACCAGGGTGGATGGCAGTGGTGAGGATTCTGCTATGGCGCATCCCTCCTCCTTCACGGATTTCGGCACCAGTGTAAAGGGATTAATGGAAAGGAGGAGGCAAGAACTGGCTTGACAATATAAATAATAGTTTAATATAAAACTGAAACAAAAAGACAAACTCACAAAGGTGTTGGACAGCTGTCCGTAAATCTCTCTCTCTTTTGGACTGCAGCTTCCAGTTGGCCTTTATCCCTCTCTGAGGCTTGATTAGCCTAATTAGGGGCCGGGAGTGCGGAATCATGACCCGGCCCCGCCCTCTGCCCTGCCAACAAAACGAAACTACAAACAACATTGACGATTTTAAATAGGGTGACATAAGACAATTAGAGTGATAACAGTAAACTGAACATTTAATACATTTATACTAGAGTCGTGTGGCACCATGCAAGGGTCGGACATATGAACGGCGAGCTCTGCGCACATTTAAAATCCTCGATCTCTGGAGACAAAGACACTTATGTGCTCAAGCTGAAGCCCCTGAGCAACAGGCCGAAAGCCCGGGACTCAATTTGACCAGTGAGGTGATAGAGATTCAGCGTTAACTGTTAAACATGTCTGCAATGCTGACGAAGTTCATTGCTGACTTGGAGGATCTTGCTGTAATATGTCAATCAATCACTGAAATGGAGAAGAAATTCACTGAGATGGTTACAAGAATTGTGGATGCTGAGAAACGGATAAATTATCTGGAGTCATCGGAGAGGAATTAGCTGCTAATCCGCTAGCAACCAGGACAGACTTGGAGCACATCTGGGAAAAGTTGGAAGACCCTGAGAATCGTATCCGGCAATACAATATCCAAACTGTTGGGATTCCTGAGGACGAAGAAGGCCGAGATATGGTGAAATTCCTAGATGGGCACTTCCTGAGTCTGCTCAACATAACAGGCCATAAGCTGGAATTGGAGCGAGCTCACAGAGTTCCGGCTCGGAGATCCGCAGAAGAAGACGATCAATTCTGGCCAAATTTCTGAGATCATCCGATAAAGATATCATGTTACATGAGGCGAGGAGTAAAGGAAGGATTTCTTGGAAGAACCACAGCATTTTCTTGTTCCCACACTTTGCGAATTCGACAAGAGAGAAAAGTGATCGATTCAAGGAATGCAAGAAACTCTTACATTAACGGAAGTTCGCTTTTGCACTGATGTTCCCAGCCAAAACAAAGGGACAGTCCTGAAACCATCCCCAACGACACCTTCCAACAGCTCCAGCTACAGTGCATCACCTCCACCTCCCCGACCTCAGCAGGGGCCTGGGCACCCCCACCAATGCCCACCTTAAAGGTACCCCCCACCCACCTCAGTGACGACTCTTTCCATCCATGAGAGGGACGTCAAAAAACTCTTCAGGAAACAGAAACCCCGGAAAGCTGCTGGCCCGGATGCTGTCTCCCCATCCAGCTTGAAGCACTGCACTGATCAGCTGTCTCCAGTGTTCACAGACATTTTCAACACCTCACTGGAGACATGTCATGTGCCAGCCTGCTTCAAGTCCTCAACTATTATCCCTGTTCCCAAGAAGTCAAGGACCACAGGATTAACGACTTCAGACCCGTCGCCCTGACCTCTGTGGTTGAGCGCCTTGTGCTTTCACACCTCAAAGACATCACCGACCCCCTCCTGGACCCCCTGCAGTTTGCATACAGAGCCAACAGGTCTGTAGACGATGCAGTCAACGTGGCCCTCCACTACATCCTCCAGTACCTGGACTCTGCAGGAACCTACGCCAGGATCCTGTTTGTGGATTTCAGCTCTGCCTTTAACACCATCATCCCGGCTCTGCTCCAGGAGAAGCTCTCCCAGCAAAGTGTGCCTGACTCCACCTGCAAGTGGATCACTGACTTCCTGTCTGACAGGAAGCAGCATGTGAAGCTGGGGAAACACATCTCCGACTCACAGACCATTAGCACTGGATCCCCCCAGGGCTGCGTTCTTTCTCCTCTGCTCTTCTCCCTCTCAGCTGCACCTCCAGTCACCAGTCCATCAAGCTTCTGAAGTTCGCGGATGACACCTCCCTTATTGGACTCATCTCTGATGGTGACGAGTCCGCCTACAGGTGGGAGGTTGACCACCTGGTGCAATCAAAACAACCTTGAGCTCAATGCTCCAAAGACAGTGGAGATGGTTGTGGACTTCAGGAAGAACTGCCCCCATCACCCTCTGTGACTCCACAATTGATACTGTGGAGTCTTTCCGCTTCCTGGGAACTATCATCTCCCAGGACCTCAAGTGGGAGCTGAACATCAGCTCCATCATCAAGAAAGCACAACAGAGAATGCACTTCCTGCGGCAGCTGAAGAAATTCAACCTGCCAAAGACAATGATGGTGCACTTCTACACAGCCATCATCGAGTCCACAATCTCTTTGAGCCACTCCCCTCTGGCAGAAGGCTGAGGTCCATCAGGACAAAAACCTTCTCTCTTGGCTCTCAACGAAGGCGGTCGCATTTTCTCACCCTCTCCCTACCCTTAACTTCCCTGCTTTACTCCTCTCGTCATATCTAGTCTACTGTCTTGTACTTGAGAGACTCTCTCAGCACTGCTCTTCAAACTAAGTCATCATGGATTTGATCAACTGGTCTCTCAACGCAATTGTCACCATCTTCTCGACGAGAAGCTTGGGTTCGGGGGAACCTGTCTGCCCTGACGGAACGTTCGCAGCTGGCTACACGATGGACGCGTGGGAGAGGTGGCGGGTCGTGTGTCTGGCGGCTCTTTCCGTGGAGGACGTTGAAGATATCTACCTATTCGGTACCATGATAACAGGTCTTCTGCTGATTGGATTAGGCATTGCCCTGGTTTATCGAGGAGTTAAGAAGACGGTGACAGCTGTCCAAAGCCTCACAAGGCTGCCCGTCATGATTGAAACAGTGGGCAGAGCTGTCTGCACTCAGACTGGGTCTATGAACCAAAATACGGATAACATCATGGAGAAGCTCACAGCTTTGCAAAGGCAAATGGATCGTTTCAGAGACCAAAATGGACCAGGAGAATAGCCGTGTAAATTAGAATGCGGCTACTCTCCTTAAGACCAAACAATCCCAATCTTATCTGTTTCGCCGCCCTCAACCAGCACTGGCCTTGGCCAAGGCCGCTGTTGGAACAACAACTCCCCGGAAGAGCACTGCAGTGAGCCACTCTCGCGTTCCTTCCCCGACTCCCCAGACACCTGGTGATTGTTGACTATGTCTGGGACCTGATCAAGGTTGTCTCCATGGCAACTTGCTGTGTATCGCTATGACAACCCTGCGGACTGAGGCACCTAGATTAGATGCTGGCATAGCGACTCTCCAGGCCTACACACACATGAACTCTTACACATATATACAGATATGCAATCATCCGCCCGATACCCTATCCCTCGCCTTGCAGCTTTGTACCCCCAGTCTGACAGGCGGGTCTGTGACCAGCGCCAAACATGGCTGCAGGTCCGGATGGCTGCTTGCCTGTGCTGGGCCACCTCCACCCCCAATCCCTCCCCTGTTGCAAGTCTTGTTCATGTTGTAGAGTGTACTGATTATGTGCTAATGTTGCTGAGGTGTTTTTTTCCCTGTTCCCACACTGTACTTCTTAAGGAGCATAGTCTGGGGGCTGCCTTTTTTTTCTCCTCTCCTCTCCTCATGTCATGCTGTATTTCTTCTAATTCCCTGTCTTCCTGTCCTGTCTATCCCCTTGTCATATGTATGTTTGTATGGACAGGTCGATGGCCAATTTCACTGGTTTACTATGTGACAATAAAGGACTACTACTACTACTACTACTACAACACCAAAACAAATTCCTTGTATGCGTAAAAAATGTACTTGGCAATGAAAAATACTTTTTCTGATTCTGAAGTAAACATCTACAATTCAAATATCTCAAACAGATCAAAGATAAATTAGGAAGACTCATTATTGTTTTAGCAGAAATTCAGGGGCAAAGGTTGATTTTGTCTAATAATTATGCACCTAATGCTGATGATCAGGGCTTTTTTATAGATCTTGAAGGGATGTTGCAAGCCTCTGGTCTTCATGATATAATATTGGGAGGAGACTTTAATCTTTTGATGGACTCAGTCCTTGATCATAGTGAAGCAAAAGTAAGTAAGCTCCAAACAGCAGATATTTGGAGACTTCTGAACCCATCTGGTAGGGATTATAATTTTTTTTTCATTAGTCCATATGATTTATTCTAGAATAGATATTTTTAAATATATATATCCAAGTCCCTCATTTCATATGTTGTTGATTGTTCAATTGGAAATATCTTGGTGTCAGATCACACCCTGGTGAGTTTAGAGGTGTTGCCACATACGGAGAAAAATAAATCATATAGTTGGCACTTTAATATATCCCTTTTGGAAAATCCTGAATTCCAACACATGTTAAAGGCTGAAATCAATGTTTATATTTAGACCAATTGGTCCTCAGTATCCTCTTTGGGTGTGGCTTGGGAGGCACTTAAGGCAGTTCTTAGGGTCGGATCATATAGTATACCTCATTCATCAAAGAAATCTAAAGCATGAGAACTTGTGGAGATGGAAGGGAATAATAAAAGGGCCAAGGAAGAGCGCCAAATGACATCTGATGGCCTCAGAGAACTGACACAATTGATATAGAGATAAAAAAATTATTTTGTCGCGGAAGGTGGAGTTTTGGCTATTCAGAGCATGACAGTCATACTTTAAGTCAGGGGACAAGGCAGGGAAGCTTTTGGCCAAAGCAGAGAGTCTTTTTCTACCATTCCCTCAGTGAAATCTGCTTGTGGTGAAATGTTTACCTCAGCCATTTGATATTAATAATGGTTTTAAAGAATTCTATGTTGATCTCTATAGTTACGCATCTTCGTCTACTGATGAAGATATTAGAAACTTTGTGGAACCATTAGAACTCCCTAAACTGATGACTGAGCAAAAAAATTATCTTTATTCTGAGATAACCTTGGATAATTATGGATTTTCCTACAGGCAAGGCTTCGGAGCCAGATGGCTTTGCTGCCTAATTGTTTTGATCTTATGCTACAGAATTGGCTCCACTTTTGCTAGAAGTTTATACGGACTGGAGTGGAGTGGTGGTGGCGTAGTGGCTAAAGCACAGGGCTGTTAATCAGAAGATCCTTGGTTCGAACCCCATGGCCACCACCATTGTGCCCTTGAGCAAGGCACTTAACTCCAGGTTGTTCTGGGGGGATTGTCCCTGTAATAATTGCACTGTAAGTCCCTTTGGATAAAAGCGTCTGCCAAATGCATAAATGTAAATGTACGGACTCATTAAAAAATGGAAAGCTTCTGCTAACCATGACACAAGCCTGGATCAGTCTAATTCTTAAAAAGGTAAGAGTTACTGTACAATTTTCCTGATCCAGCTAGACATAAAAATATTGTAAAAAATTTTGGCTAACCGATTGAGAAAAGTTAGGACATCTCTTATACATATTGATCAGGTGGGTTTATTCGGAGCCGCAGCTTTCCTGATAACATCAGGCGTCTCATCAATATCATGTGGTCAGTGGCGAATGATCAGACTCCTGTCCCTGCCATCTCATTTGATGCCGAAAAGGCATTTGATATGGAAAAATAGGATTATCTTTTTAAGATTTGGGGAATTTATGGGTTCGGGAATACTTTTATTGGATGGATTAAGTTACTTTATAGACACCGGTAGTGGCGGTACAAACAAATGTATTAATTTCAGATTATTTTACCCTGGATTCGGGCACCTGGCAAAGTTGCCCTCTTTCCCCATTATTGTACTGTCTTGCCCTGGAGCTATTAGCAGCCGTGATAAGAAAGGAAGATGATTTTCCAGGGGAGGTGGTGGGAGGTATGGCGTATAAGCTTTTGCTTTACGCAGATTATATTTTATTCTTCTTCTCCGACCCCACTAGATCTATGCCTTAACTCTACAGAATTATTAATTCCTTTTCTAAGATCTCTGGATACAGAGACAATTGGTCTAAATCCAAAGATTTGGCTCTGACAGCGTACTGCCCAGTAACGGCTTTTCAGCCAGGTGGCCCAAACAGGACATTTTTTTAATTTTGACCCCTTAATATAAAGGTTTTTGAGTGATGTGGGCAGGTGGGCTTTGTTACATTCATCTATGATTGGGAAGGTTCATGTTATTAAAATGAATTGTATTCAAAAATGCAAATACCAGCTACAGTCTCTCCCTGTAGATTTCCCCCTCTCTTATTTCAAGCAGTTTTATAGCATAGCTAAGTCCTTCATTTGGAATGGTTAGCATCCCAGATTACATTTCAATAAGTTACATAGGCCGATTGACAAAGGTAGGCTAGGCCTACCCAAGATTTTGTTTCATTATTATGCATTCAGTCTCAGATATAGAAGTTCTTGCCCCTATTTTGCCATGCAAAGCCTAACCAGAAAATTCACACACCGTTATCTCGCATTTGCATGTCACGCGGATTGTTTATTTTGGACATTTATTTAAATGTTGCCTCGAGCATATGGCTGAATCCAAAATCATGTATTAATAAGTCCTCTTTCTGCTGGTCAGAGTGGATTGTGAGGGAGGTTAATATGCTCAGTGACCTGGAGTGTTGAGATCTTTTGAAAATATGGTTCAACATTTCAGGATTCCCAGATCTGTTATTTAGGTATTAACACCTGCTCTGTACTATTTTTGGGAGTAGAATATACCCCTCCTAAAGTGGCAGATACTCTAGAAGTGGTGATTACTGCTTTTGGAAAATGTCATGTGCATCGGTGTATTACTCCCTGTTAATTTAGAGTATATTGTACAGAGCTTCAACTTCTCTCAAGAGATTAAGGGAGAAAGATTTAAACTTGGTATTGGAGGAGGGAGTGTGGGTTAGGATTCAAAACATTTCAAGTCTACATCTGGAGATTCAAGGGTGCATCTGATACAATTTAAGATTTTGCATTGATTCATTTGGACACCCTCTAGATTGTATAGGCTTGGTCTTAAAGACACACCCATCTGCTGGTAATGCCAATCAGAAAACGGGGACACAACCTATGTTTTTTGGGGTCGTGTTAAGATCCAATAATTTTGGTTGAGGGTTCAGAGCTTTATGTGTGACGTATTGGAAACTCAATTTTCATTTTGCCACAGACTCTGCATCTTAGGGGATTGGGTGGTCATTAATATTGAGGATAGTCACTTATTCAGTCAGTCCTAGTCAGAGTTATGGTTGGCCGACAAATTATCCTTATGGGGTGGAAGATGCTTGGGGCACCCTCGTTTCGGGATTGGTGCGGCGAGATGGCCGGGGTGGCAGCATTAGAGTAGGTGATTTTTAGAAGGCTGGGAAAATGGGATTTGTTTGACAGGAAGTGGGGTGGATATTTGGCTTTTTTGGAGGGTTTTTGGGGAGAGGCAGTGGAGGGGGATTTTTTGATTGATGTGTATGTGCCTTCATGTTTTTTTAAAGTATTTTTGCTCTAATTGTAAGTGACCACTGTAGTGCGTGTTTGTGTCAGGTGGGTGTTCGGGGGGAGGGGTTTTATGTATATAATTGATTCCATATTTTATGTTGTGTTTGTCTGTTTTGTGGATGGAATCAATAAAAACTGTTAATAACAAAAAATGTATTTATACTACACATAAACTAACACAACTATACAACATCCTATGTAATATATTTGAGTGAAAAACACAGTAAAAAACAGCCACAGTTAACTAAATATTTTGCAAAAAGACTTCTACACAGTGTCTCAAGTGAATCAGTAAATAATATTTTGGCCATCTAAGAACCAATTCACTAAAATAAAATTCGACTTGCGAAAGCTACATATAAGCAAATCTGTGAATCGTTTGTTTTATATGGTTCATTTACACGCCTTAACGAATGAATTCACTTAAATCATTTATACTTCACAATACTATATAAAAGAGAGAGGACAGTTTTGGTAAAGGTGTTGGATTACTCCTTCAGCTATATTGCTGAGTGCGAAATGAATTGCAGCAGTGTCAACCCACTTTTTCAGACGTCTAGGTTCCGGAAGTGTTTATTCCATAATGTTATTTTCCCATAAGTGTTTTATAAAATCCTTCATAAAAAAGTTCTAAACAATGAAACAAACCAACCTGCTATGAGGTGAATCACAACATTACAAACTTGGAAGCATTGACTGGAAGCAAAAGAGTATATTTGAAAACCAGACAAAAAGACAAAAGTACAAAATTGTGTACTTACTGACTTAAATGAAGGAATAAACTACAATCCCATGAAGCATTGTGAATAACATAAAAATCTAAAACTATTAAAGTTATTGATTATATGTATAGAAACAATATGTTGTACAGTCATGTGAAAAAGAATGGACACCCCATGAAAACCTTTGTCTTTTTCAACATATGTACATTAGATCTTCAGATCTTCATTTTAACAATATTGAGAGATGGAGGAAATAAACCAATACAACCGAAGAAATGTCTTCTTAAAATTATTTGTAAAATGTACTTAATAGAAATGCATTTTTTGGTGAGGAAAAAGATAGGACACCCCCACATTTATTTACTAATTAAAATGCATACATTTAGAATCAGGTGCACCACATCAGGTGCAAAAGATTAGAAGATTGTTAGAGTGGATTGTGTCTCATTTAAACCTTAGACATTTAGTTTGGTTTGCTCTTGATTGTTGAAGTGAGTGAAATCACCATGGGTGAGATCAATAGAGCTCTCTGAGGCCTTCAGAAAGAAGGTTGCCCAGGTCAGGCCGTCCTATACAGTTCAGCACAAGAGCAGACCGCAAGATGCTTAAAGAAGTCTCCAACAATCCTAAAATGTCATCTCGGGACCTACAGGTAGCTCTTGCCACAGTTGATGTCAAAGTACATGCATCTACCATACGAAAGAGACTGCACAAGTCTGATTTGCATAAGAGGTGTGCAAGGAGGTAACCCTTGCTGTCAAAAAAACCCATCAAAACAAAAGTTTGCCAGAGAACACCTTGACAAAGACCTGGACTTCTGGAACAATGTGCTTTGGACAGATTAATCCAAAGTTGAATTGTTTGGGCACAGTAACAGAAGAGATGTGTGGTGCAAACCAAAGACAGCATTTGAGCACAAGAACATCATAGCAACTGTGAAGCATGGGTGTCATGGTTTGGGGCTGCTTTGCTGCAGCAGGGCCTGGCCAGCTCACTATCATAGAAACCAATATGAATTCTTCATTGGATCAGAGGGTGCTTGAGGAAAATGTAAGACCATCTGTCCGAAAATTTAAGTGGATGTGGACTATGCAACATGACAATGACCCAAAACATTCCAGTAAATTTACCAAGGAATTGCTCAAAAGAAAGAAATGGAGAGTTCTAGAATGGCCAAGTCAAAGCCTGGACCTTAATCCTATTGAGATGCTGTGGGGTGATTTGAAAAGGGCTGTGCATGCAAGAAACCCCTCAAACATCACACATCTGAAAAAAATCTACAATGAGGAAAGGGAAAAACGTTCTCCCAGTCGATGTCAGAGACTGGTAGAAAGTTATAGGAAACGTCTTATTGAGGTTATTTCAGCCAAAGGGGCAATACCAGCTATTAGGGCATAGGGTGTCCTAACTTTTTCCTCAGTAGCAATTGGCATAGTACATTTTTTGTTAAATAAATGATATCATGGTTAAAATGTCATTGTTTTGGTTCAATTACATCACCTTTATCTCTAGATTCTGTTTGAAAGAAGATAAAATATTGATATGTCCATATTTCTTAAAAAAGATAGAAATATTTAATGGGGTGTCCTAATTTTTTCACATGACTGTATATTAAGTTTGTTGCAAAATAGAAAGATATATACAAATATATTAACTCAGCAAAAAAAAAAAAAAAGAAAAGTCCCTTTATCAGGACACTGTATTTTAAAGATCATTTTGTAAAAATCCAAATAATTTTACAGATCTTTATTGTAAAGTTTTTAAACAACGTTTTCTAAGCTTGTTTAATGAACCACCAGTAGAACGGTTGTTAAGACACTAACTTACAGACAGTAGGCAATTAAGGTCAGAGTTATAAAAACTTAGAACACTGAACAGACCTTTCTACTGACTCTGAAAAACACCAAAAGAAAGATGCCCAGGGTCCCTGCTCATCTGCATGAATGTGCATTTGGCATGTGAGGACTGCAGATGTGGCCAACGCAATAAATTGTAATGTCCGTAGTGTGAGACGCCTAAGACAGTGCTACAGGGAGGCACGAATGACAGCTGATTGTCCTGGCAGTGGCAGACCACGTGTAACAACACCTGCACAGGATCGGTACATACAAATATCACACCTGCGGCACAAGTACAGGATGGCAACAACAACTGCCCGAGTTACACCAGGTATGCACAATCCCTCCATCAGTGCTCAGACTGTCCGCAATATGCTGAGAGTGGCTGGACTGAGGGCTTGCAAGCCTGTTGTAAGGCAGATCCCTACCAGACATCACCGGCAACAACGTCGCCTATGGGCACAAACCCACCTTCGCTGGACAAGACAGGACTGGAAAAAAGTGCTCTTCACTGAAGAATCTCACCAGGGGTGATGGTCGGACTCACGTTTATTGTTGAAGTAATGAGTGTTACACCAAGGTCTGTACTCTGGAGCGGGATCGATTTGGAGGATCCATCATGGTCTGGGGCGGTGTGCCACAGCATCATCAGACTGAGCTTGTTGTCATTGCAGGCAATCTCAACGCTGTGTGTTACAGGGAAGACACCCTCCTCCTTCATGTGGGTACCCTTCCTGCAGGCTAATCCTGACCGTCCAGCATGACAATGCCACCAGCCATACTGCTCGTTCTGTGCGTGATTTCCTAGGGCCATTCCCCCCAGAAATGTCCTTGAACTTGCAAGTGCCTTGGTGGAAGAGTGGGGAGACGTCTCACAGCAAGATCTGGCAAATCTGGTGCAGTCCATGAGGAGGAGATGCACTGCAGAACTTAATGCAGCTGGAGGTCACACCAGATACCAACTGTTACTTTTGATTTTAAATCAATTTTGATTTTTTACTTTTTCCACTGTACTGGATATGGGTATGATGCCTGTCCTGATCTATAAGTACTTCCACTGAGAGAATTTGGAAAATATCGCTTCCTTACACTGGCACAACTTTTGCCCTGATTATGATCCTGGTGCCCTGCTGGATTGGCATTCGGATAAACTACCGTGCACCACAGTATTCTAAGATTATCACCACAGTGAGTTATATATTTTATGTGTGAATTCAAGCATGGATATATATACTTTTAGAATGATAATAAGCCATAATAGAGGATAAATCCCATTGCCACATGTTGACAGCAGATATATCCTGTTTTATGCTCCGAAGGTTGGGTTGACTAGACTTGGGTTGATGAATACTATCTTTTGCTCCTAGGGTGGGTTGTCTCTCATGCTCATCTCTTATGTTGTTATTGGCATTCTGGCTGCTGTTGGAGATAGAGGCACAATTTTCATTGTGATGATTCCTCAACTTATATCCATAGCTGCACTGATGCCACTGAATGGATACACATATGGATATATCTTGTCAACTCTGATCAAGATGAATGCATCTTACGTATGCCACTTTGTTCTAACAAGGCCTGTATTACAATTGGGGCAATACTGCCCAAGATGTCATTTAGCAACAGTAGTCTGTTTGTTCTCAATAGACAAAAGAAAAAATTATCTGATTAATTCATTGTTCAGTCACACTGGAATTGTAATTACTGCCTTGTTCATTTTTGTCATTTGTTCATCAGTTTCAGATGTACTACTGCTGTGAAAGTAGGTTGTCAGAACAACCAGCTGTGCATTGCAATCTTCTAGGTGGCATTTCCCTCTTAACTCATTGTTCAGCTATTAGTCTACAACTGTATCTGTTTATCATACAGTGCTGCTTGAAAGTTTGTGAACCCTTAAGAATTTTTAAATTGTAAGACATAGATTATGACTTAAAACATCAGATTTTCACACACGTCCTAAGAGTAGATAAAGAGAACCAAATTAAACAAAAGAGACAAAAATATGTTCATTTATTGAGGCAAATTATTGCTAACATTTATGACACTGTGTGGACAGAGAAGCAAAATAGACATTTTTGGTTTAAATGAGAAGCATTATGTTTGCAGAAAGGAAAACACTGCATTCCAGCACAAGAAACTTATCCTATTTGTGAAACACGGCAGTGGTAGCATCATGGTTTGGGCCTGCTTTTCAGCATCTGGGCAAGGTCGGCTTGCCATCCTTGTTGGCAATAATTTGCCTCAATAAATTACAAAGTATAACACTTGTCTCATTTGTTTAATTGGGTTCTCTTTATTTACTCTTAGGACTTGTGAAAATCTGATGATGTTTTAAGTCATATGTAAGAAAATTCTAAAGGGTTCACAAACTTAACCACTGTATTTTCAAATGTGATTCTCATTTTTGGAAGAAAAAAACAAGTCTCATTACTAAAGTTGTTCAAGAATTTATTTGTTATTACAGTGTTACACAAACATTCAAAGAACTTTCATGTGTACTATTTGTATGATGAAAGATAATAAAAAGAAATGTAGCAACAAATGAAAAACATGCATCAAAACAGACATGACCTCGATTCAAAATGATCTGATTTCCACATAAAACCACTCAAATGAGAGAGAGAAAAAAAAGCTATCCAATACTACAGCATACTAAAATTGAATCCTCTCTTCTCAAAATGAGAAATGCGTGGTGCAAAAAAAAAAAAAAAAAGAAAAAGCTTAGTTTATCCAAACAAGAAGTCAACATTGAAATGTGTATACACAATCAGAAATGAAATACATACTATATATATGAATAGGCTTGTGTAAGATACAGGGGGTTTTACAAAAGTTATAGCATGTATAACAAGACCTCTTTACTCATGCAACATGGGAGGAAATGCAGATAATTCTTTGACAGAGTGAGATTATGTTAAATAGCCACATTACGAACAATTCTCACATATAATCCTGAAGAAACAAAAAAATATCTGCCAATACCCTTAAACAAGCAGAAGCTGTATTTTGTAAATCATCAGGAGGACGCGTCACAGTTGAAGGGTATTAGCAACGTTATTTTATTCAATTTGTTGGAATTAAAATGGCTCGGAATACACTGGGCTTCTTCCCAATTTTGCATCTGCACTTACATGGTCAAGCTGGCAATTCTATTCTCACCTTAAACTGCAGCACGTTACAATCAGCTTCAAGCCCTGTTCTTGTCTGTCATAATATAACATACAAAAGATTATTCATAAAAACGGCAAATCAAACCTCACTCTGAACATGGTGATAAAAAGAAACAATCAAAAAGTACCCATTTCAGACATGTAATTTTAGAAATAATAATAACAGCTGTATTGTCCTGATTTAAGGTGACAAGTTCTATCTGTAAAATACCTTTAAGACAGCAACTGAGCCCCTGCTTTGACACTCCAAAACTTCTGTCATGGAGAGAGACTGACTCTCTAATTTTAGGACTTAAACTGACCAATATTGCTGCTATAAACCTCACCAACCTCTTGCAGTTTTTGACCATAGAAGTATTTCTAAGCCCTAAGAACAGCAGAGTCTAATGAAGACTGTCAGTGGATGGGGAACGGGACAGTGGGGGTCGCTGTGCTGGGGTCGGTGGTGATGCAGATTCAGCACGTGACGCATCCTTTGCTTCTTTGGGCCGCACAGGAGAAGTACTGGCTGAACGGGAGTGACTTCTGGAGCGGTTATGTGATTTGGGGCTGTGGGAACGGGAGCGGCTGCGAGAGCGTGATGGGGAGCGCCCTCGGGAACGAGAACGGGATGAGCTATTTGAGCGCGAGCGAGTCCTGGATCTACAAGATAAGAGAACATTCAGAAAACAAAGACATCAATGCACTCCTCACTGCAGGTCTGGTTACCTAATGGCAAATGGACTACTGTGTGCAGTCATTTTCTTCTTTCTAATATATTAATTTCATTATGTGGAAATAAATTGGACGACAAAACAAACATAAGATATCTAGCATTTAAAAAAAAAAAGTTAATTCATTTTCTTTAGCAATTGAACACTGCATTTAATTTCACCATTATGAAATGCAGGTTAACAATATATCCTAAGAATAACTTACTTTTTCCTGCCTGCTGGAACAAGCTTGATTTTCCTTCCATTGATCTCCTTCCCAGATAACTTCTCCAGGGCATTTTGTAGATCACTATGTGAAGCAAACTCAACCACACTACAAATTGTAAAGTAAAAGTGAGGGAGAAAAAAAAAAAAGCAGAACACCACATTGAACCAGACAGACTAAATCAATGCATTTCTCTTTACTGTGCGACAATTAGCCATTTAATATGAAGCGATGAATTAACCCAATATTAACCTAAAAAGCTGAAAAAAATTCAATCTAAGATGTATCTACAGGCTAAAAAATTGTGTGTTAAGGAGTGGTCACACTACACTTTGATCATGACAAATTTATGACACCACATCGGACAGGAAATGGTCAACTTGGAGGGCTTTTGGTTTGAATAAAAAAAAAAAAAAAATCACAAATAATTGAGATTCAAAACATTAAAATATACAGTCAACTCACTTTCCTGCAACAATAAAAACATGCAGCTTTGAAATATGTATTGCTTTTGCTCCACGAGGTCAGTGTGAGATAGGGTTGCTCAGATGCCAAAATGTTGGCTTCAGTACGATACCAGCCTTGGTACCAATACCAAATCGATACCATAATTAAATAAAAAGCCTCAGATGTTTTATGATAATCCACAGAAAATGACAATTAAAAGTACGGCATAAAGTCTCACAGATACAAATTATGTGTTTCCATTTAAATTTTTCTGGATTGTGTTAAATGTTTTAATTAAATGTCATGATCAAATTGATACATACAATTTTAAATCAAATAAAAATATAATTCTTCATACATACACATATATATATAAAGATTTTGATAAAATAAAATGCTTCACAACAGGGCTTCACAGTATTAGTGAAAGATTAATGGGGGGTAAAAAAAAATTGCCTGTGGCACAAGGCTGCTCGCGTTTGTTATATTGCTTACAGATAATACTATTTAATATTACATAATTGTTATTATGAGTATTACTGCTACTTTTTGAACATTACATTTGTATACAGTAGTTATATTTTTCTGTCTTCCAAGTTAATGCATCCAGTTGAATTTTATTTTGACACAGACAAACATTTATTCCATCAATGCTGGGATACTCCGGTCAACTCTAGCTGAAATCTTTGAACTGTACCAGAGGAGCTCATAAGTGTTAACCGTTTATACAATAAACAAACTGGATGAAAATTAAGCACTGGTAGCGTGTTGAGTTTATGCGCATGCATGCTCCCGTGTGTGTGTGGGAATCACATGACAGAGCGCACGCACCTCGTTCATTCTGTAGCATGCAGCGCATTTGACTATATTATTTAATTAAATTACATCCTTCTGCTGTTTAAAGATCACACATTGCACATATCCAGGGGAGTTTTATTTTGTTTTTCAAATTGTCAATGATTTAATCTCAAATTTGTCACCTCATTTGAGCATATATGGTATGTGTAGTGTGACCACACCTTATATTAATATTCCAGGCTCAATGTAAATTAATCTCAATAAACAGCATTTGTGGCATAATGCTGATGACCACAATCCCTCTTTGTTTAAAAAAAATCTGGGTTTCAGTAAGGCACTTACCATTGAAGTGAATGTGGCTAATCCAGAACCATTAAAAGCAAAATCACAAGATGCAAACAATATGAAAAGTTAACATTATTTTAGTGATAATCACTTTCTAACATTTTCTATTTAATGCTTTATAAATTCTGTCAATTGAGTTTAACTTGTATTGAACCCAGAATATTTCTTTAACTGTTACTATTTGGTGGCAAATCAGTAACTGAAAACAAATTTCAGCCTACAAAAATGTTAAGAAATGAAATATCTGTGATATATATATATATAAAACAGCAAGCTCACCCCTCATTTAGCTTTGGACGATGGGCATCTGCAAAAGTAACCTCTCCGGCTTGTCTCATGAAATCCTTTAAATCCTACACACATTACACCAGCAAATTTAGTTAGCCAAGTCATTTACATGATCCTCTTTACACATGTGTTAAGTTCTATATGACCCATCAAATTTGGGGTCAGAGAAACTCTCAGCTCATGATCAGGCCCAGTGTTCCTTGTTGAATATTCTACATCAGTTGCACAAGTTTATAAGAATCAAGATTTCTTAATAGGAAAACTACAACATTTGGGGGAAAAGGTATGTGTATGGCACAAAACAGTAGCCCCATTTCATGGTCCTACAAAACTCTATCAAAGCTTCGTAAGGCTTGTTCTGGCTTATGAATTGTAACTAGATGCATAACGAAGACTTCTGTGTCTCGTAAGCCAAGAGTGTCAAGTAAGGAATAGAGTGGTGGTATATCAAAGAAAAGAACAATCGGGACCAAGGCAACTTGCAATTGCTTGGAATGCTTCGACATTCTTGGTCCCAAGACTACACAACTTAGACTATCAGTGGAACTATGGAGCAGCTTGTAAAAAGGGCCCCAAATTTAGTTAATGGTACTTTTACATTTATCTGTATTCCCACTGCAGACACATTCTTACCAAAGTAACAAAACAGAAGTATATTTGGAAGGGCAAAGGGCTTCCCTTCACCAATCAAATCCTATTTGTGCCCTCCCCCGAGGGCACTGAGAGTGAACAGGGAGGAATGAGATTAGACTAATACCTGGGAACGTACCCATCTGGCTGGGGCCACTTGGTTTCTCCTAGACCATAACCTGGAGATTTTATCCTCGGCCACGTGTGTGGAACCACCAGAGTATAACGATCGAAGCCTCTCAAATTACCGAACCCCTCGATTGATTACACCAGAGTTTTGCTCTGTTTCTTTCTTTCACTCTCTTTCTGCCCCTCTCTGTTTCGATCTCTCTTTCACTCTCTGTCTCTCTCTCTCTCTCTTTCGGCACCGTCACAAATTGTGCTTTGTAGCGGCAGCCAGTGCTTCTAGAGCGAGAGGGCATCACTCACAGAGAGCTCTCATGCGATCGGCGGAGGTCAACTAGGCGTGGGACACAATGGGAGTGGCTTAAGCAGAGAGGGACCCTGTAGGGGTTAACTCCATTACCGAGCTCTTCCATACGACACAACAGTCAGGCTGGCAAATAGAGGGTTGAACAATTGGTTAAAACAGAGGCAAAGTGACTTAATCTTACTCTTTCCTCCTCTATCACAAATTGACTTTTTTTTGAAGAATTTATTATATGACCTTAAATTTGAAAGCTCAAAATAAACTCTTTTCCACTATCGGACCAGTGCGATTCAGGGCCATTAACTGGTCAACCAGGGCCAATGGCTTTGGACCTCGAGCCGCAAGACCAAAATCGATCTGCATACTCCAGTGGTTTAATTAATGTCATCTGGAGCAATCCAGTTGGTTTTGGGTGAGAACTGACCAAAATATAATTCCTTTTCACTGTACATCTTGCCACTGCAGTTTATAGGCACGATTTCAAGCTCCATTACACTTCCTAGTGCTTGGCGAATGCGCAGAGCTCTAAATGGCACTGTAGGAAGTGTAATCGTGCTTTAATATGCTGCCCTTATGACAACCTCACACACCCCGCCCATTTCTCAAGCAAGAGGGAAACTCAAGTTGAGGTATAAAACTCTGGAGACTAGTTAGCCCTCTAAACGAACAAGGATTTGTACAGTGCATGCAATTTTTTACCGAACTCGTATTGCTGTGCATTGGACACACAACTTGGCAAGTTCGGCAACAATATACTCAAATCATGTCTTTCAGCAGAAGCCGTCAAACTGATGTTCCACATTTTCGTCAGCCAAAATATTCAGAACAGCCCTGATTTGGTCTACTGAACAGAACTGACGATTCTCCACTCTCCGTTGAGGTAAGCTAGTGAAACTCTGTATTTGATATTGACCCCACCTCAATCCGCAGTTGGCCTTTTTTGTCCCAAGGGTAATCGGTGGGCAAGGGCACTTGGTGTTTGGGCCCGAGGCGGCATGATGAAGCCCCGGAAGTGCCAGTGGGAACACAACTGGCCCTGGCATGCACTAGCACGTTCGCATTTGGCCCGATAGTGGAAAAGCAGCAAATGATGCTTGGTGTGACCTTTTGCCATTGATTTACATTTAATTGGGTAGCACAGCTTTTTATATATTCTAATGATTTAAGGAATCTTCATTTGCTGTCATTCAAAATGCTTTGGAAAATAGCTCTCTGTCTCACCAATAGTTGAAAGGAAATATTTGAACGCTCACCTGCCAGCTGACTCTGGAAGACAAATTCTCCACAATGAGGCGATTCTCAGTACGCATTGGTGGAGGGTTCCTAAATAGTAAATCAACAATAGTTATTAACAGAGAATGATTTTCCAAGTAGAAAACCCTACCTGTATGAACACAATACACCTTTGAGATTTATATATTCACTCAGAACACATACAATACAACTCAATGTTACCTTCGGCTGTCCTGAGAGCCACGAGCATACCGACCAGGGAAACGTCCTCCACTGGCTCCACGACCTCTGCCCCCACGCAGACGGACGCGGGCATGCTCAATGGTCACCCTGCAAAACACAAAAGATATTTAATACATGCATTTGACCACCCACTAGAATGTTGACAGTAAAGAAACACATGAGCGCTGTACTATGGCCCCGTTTACACCTAGTATTAACATAAATCTCATGCAATCTTATAAAAAGGGTTCAGGTGAGACACCGTTTACACCTTGTGGTAACATGCATCTCAAAGCAAATCCTGTGACCAGTTGTGATTGGATTTCAGGAGAGGATCTTTGATTTTCTGACATCACATATCACTTACTAGGGATGTGCCATGGTGGACAACTAATAGAAGCCTAACAACTGACTAGGCCATTAGTGGGGTCAACTAATAACATTAATATTTCCCTCAGCATAGTCAACTTTGGCATGCTCACTTTGGATATTAAATCACCATTTCCTGTAAAGTGGTTTTGAAACAATAGGCTATGTATTATGAAAAGTGCTACACAAAACTGGAGGCTTGACCTGATTCTGCACCAATTAAAACATACCTCTCATTGCAGAGCTCTTTTCCATCAAGCTCATAGACTGCATCCTCAGCATCTCTAGGATCATCAAATTCCTATAATGCATTAAAGGTTACCATCTGTGGTATATCATATTACACAGATGATTACTTAAAACACTTTAATACATGGATGTGGTTCAAAATAAGATGAGCTGCATACCTAGACAGCCTTTTTAGGCATCACAAAAATGGTCAGATGCCCAAAAACACCTTCTAGGTAGGCAGCTCACTAGGTTGAGACACAGTTCATGGGCTCTTACTATAGTAAGAGGTTGGGCATTAACCTGCATGCATACACAAAGCTTGACCAATCACTGGCAGGGGCATCACTAGACAGCTTTTGAAGTGAACATTTTTCCTCATCAGTGATTTAATCAAATATACATTCACCCCCTCCTCCGAAACAGCACCTCATATGCAACGAAGATAATAAAGGGATGGTTCATCCAAAAATTATAATTCACTCACACTCATGCCATCCCAGATATGTATGACTTTCTTCTGCTGAACACACATGACATTTTATGGAAGAATGTTCCAGCTCTGTAGGTCAATACAATGCAAGTGCATGGGGTCGAGACCTTTCAAGCTCCAAAAATCACAAAGGCAGCAAAAAGTAATCCATAAGACTCCAGTGGTTTAACATACGTCTTCCGAAGCAACGCAATCACTTTGGGTGAGAAACAAACATACTTTTTTTTTCTTACTGTAAATCTTCACTTTAAGAATGTATAAGTGAAAATGTATAGTAAAAAAGGACTTAAATATGGATCGGTTTTCTCACCTATTATATAACTTTGGTTAGCATATATTAAACCACTGGAGTCATATGGATTACTTTTATGCTGCATTTGTGATTTTTGGAGCTTAAAGGTTATGGTCAACATTCACTTGCATTGTTTGATACTACAGAGCTGAAATTGTTTTCTAAAAATCTTCATGTCTTCAGCAGAAGGTGGTCATACACACCTAGGATGGCATGAGGGTGAGCAAATGAGAGAATTTTAATTCTTTAAAATGTTACCAATTGATTTGTAGGAGGAAAATGACTGAAACTGGGAAGTTTAGAAAGACTTCAAATACACATTTTCAGCTGTGTAAATGAGTAGCGATTTGAATGGTTCAAATTGTTGTGAATTAATATCCCGTTTTACAATTTCTTCATTTGCTAAAAGTTTGCTTGTTGAATGACACAAGCTACTTAAAGCTAATGCTTGCTAATCTCTTGCTTCTTTCACAAAGGATTGGGGGCGAATACTAGCTAGTTTGCTCAAATTGCTAATAGTAGATTTTAGCTAATAAGCTCTGATTTTTAATTTATGCAACGCATAGATTAGCTGTTTGCCGGGCACGCTCAGTGGAATGATGAAAAGTCAACATGGTTTGTCAATTAAAAAAAAAAAAAGTAACTAATGAGATATATAGATATATATAAACAGTTCCAAGTTTAATTAAAACATGAATGTAGATAATCGTCACAATGCCATTTATTTAAATTCAGCTGTAAAATAAACCGGTAAAATAAGACGGTTTTATTAAATTATATCCATCCATCTTATTTTTTATTTATTTATTTATTTATTTTTTAGACAAAATGCTACTCCCAAAGTCACCAGAATTGAATGCTTGGTGATATTTTTGGAAAATTTGTCTCCCAGGGAGACATGCCCCCGGACCCCCTTAGAAAAAAGGGAATTCATTATTGAACGGCCTGAGCCACAATGGTGATAAAAGTCGGCGAACGCCACTGATCAGTGCTGGTTACAGATTACAATGTCAGTAGCAATATTTCTCAAGAAGACAAATAAAAACATTTTCAATGCTTACAACGAATCCGAAGCCTCTTTTCAGGTCAATGTCTCTTATTCTTCCATACCCCTTGAAGAACCGCTCGACGTCTTTCTCCCGAGCAGAGGGGTTCAACCGACCGATGAAAATGCGACTGCCGCTCATCTTCTTTAAAAAACAAAAATGTAAACGATCACATGTTAAAAACAATCGTAATGTAACTGATTCATATCACTTTGAAACCGTCAACGAGTGACGCATTTCTGCAGCGCTCGAGGCCCTTTGAAAAACACACCCCACATATAGCACGAGCTAAATAACATGTAATTCGCTCCACAATACACACATCCGTTTAACCAATGCATTCTTATAAAAACAGAATTTAAGTGTAAAACAAATAATCTGTCTAATGAACTTACCAGTCTATTTTTTTTCTCTGGTGAGTATGTCGTGTATGTGCAAACAGCTCCCTTCTCACAAAATGGAGTCAGTCACAGTAGAGCCAAGAGGGAACTTCCGCCAGAGCCTATTACTCAGAGACGCGCCACTGATATTAAAATGAATGGGAGAACGGATGTAGAAAAGAGGTCCCGCCTTACAGGTGAAAGAGCCAATCAACTCTTAGATACAGAAATCGCCTCGCGCATTAGCGGGACAATCTGATGTAACGAAGCACAATTTATAATTCCAGGGTTGTCAGATTTTACTGCTATTAAATAAAAAAATGTTCTTTGATTGTAATCTTGACCGACCGTTTTAAAATGTCGGTCGTTACCTATTCAATAGATAGGAGCTGCTCTTGTATGCCGCTTGTTTCCATAAAAACTGCTACCCCCAGAACGTTCCATTCTAAAAATGGTTGCAGAGTGGACTGACTTGCTAGAGGACTTTGCTTTCCGCCCAGCGCTGGTCTGAGATCAGCTCAGAACACAAATAACGTGTTCCCATTAGATACAGTATACTATTAATTTGTATATGCCTGAATCGACCTGCCATATTTGTCCTAACCTACTATACATTAAACTAGTGTATTTGGCGTATGTACGTGTATATCAAGATCCACCAATAGATTGCGCTAACGTTATTATCACTAATATTGATTATATTAGTGATAATATAAATAATATTACGTTCAGAATTATACAAAGGAACCACGTAATTACTCTTGACGTCACTCAACATGAAACCGCGCTTCCGGGTTCTTTCGAACTGCATAATTTAATTGTGGAAATAAGCAACGCTGCAGTTTTAATAATATTTTAAGCTTTATATAATGTAATAATGTCTTTTAACGTTAACAAAGGTTATTGTCGAGAATATCTATGGTTTAATGTTTAGAAATTACGTGGATTATTTTCTGAATAATTGGCGAAACAAGTTTAAACTTGGCTCAATGAGCCTGTATGATCATGTCGGACATGTAACAGGTTGATGCATACACATCCTCACATGTTTAACACTCTTCTAAAGCCTACGAATTTAGCGGTTTCCTCACAAAAACAGTTTATTCAGCACACTGAACCATCTTCTCCATAGACATCAATAAAAACGGCATCATAATGAACTGTATTGCTAACCTTGTGAGCCATTAAGCTAAAAGGGATCTGATTCGAACCATAGTTCCCACACTAGATATTGGTTTTAAATATACATTTATAGAGATAAATCTGACACATAAGAATTCTATACTAAATTAATATTGTAGAGACGAGCCTAATTAAAAATATATATTTTCACTATAGAAATTCACATAAATTTAAAGGAATATTCCAGGTTTAATTCAAGTTAAGCTCAATATACAGCATAATGCTGATTACCACAAAAAAACTGACAAGGCCATAATTTTCTTAAAAAAATAAAAGAGAGAGAGAGAAAAGGTTACTGTGAGGTACTTACAGTACAATGGAAGTAAACTGGGCAAATCTTTGGAGGGGTTAAAGACAGAAATGTGCACATAAGTTTATAAAGCACTTACATTAATTCTTCTGTTAAAACTAGTGTATTATTTGAGCTGTAAAGTTGCTTAAATCATTGTATACTGGGTTTATGGCTTTACAACATTATGGCAACAAAGTTGTAAAACTGGCTATATCTTTACACAGAGAAGTGATTTTATCACACTAAAATCTTGTTAATAGGAGAGATGAGTCAAAATTATTACATTGCCACAAATGCTGTCGACTGAGCGTTACTTGTTTTGAACCTGGAATATTGCTTTAAGAATGAACTAATTTCAATTACATTTCCAGGCATGTAAATCACAATCTGAAAATGTCCTGATATTTACAAGTTTTCCTGGACTATGGGAACCCTGTTAATAACTAAAGCATTCATAGAGAACCATAACATGACTGCAATTGTTAAACTCATCACAATAAATACCAGTTGTCCACTTCAAATGAAAGCTTTTAATTAGAAATTGTTATATACACACTGTAGAATTAAATTAAACTTTATACAAATATTAAAATACTATCTTCACATCCACAGCCATGTACAGAGGAAAAAGCAAAAGAAGTTTAATGGGGGTGAGGGGCTGGGTGGATGAGTCAACTTAAATTACGTTTGCAGAAAAACACCGTACAACAGTGTCTTGCACACATCCTGGATATTCTTTTTTCAGTTGTGTTCTTTCTTTTTATAAACTTAAAAACATCCTTTGAGTGATATCTGGTAAAAGAAAGAAAATCTCATCGGTTCATATTTATGCTCACTGAAATGTTTCTGAGGAAGAGTGAACAATAAGTCACATCCTCCAACTGAGTAAAACCTTATCGCTGCAAATCAACAAGACAAAGTTTATGCATAGAAAATAAAAAATAAGGCCATAAGAAACTGAAGACAAATGACCATAAAGCCAGTGAAACTGAAAAAATATGAATACAAGGTGAGAAATGTATGAAAATGTACAAGTTAAGGCAGCAGTAATATTTTGCCTTCAGTTTGCTTGACAAATGTCAATCAATTTACAAAAACAAGCCAGGAAAACAAAACAGAGGATGTGCAGATAGGCAAACTGTCCGCCCTCTCTCTCTCTCTCTCCAAAGTCAGACACAAAAATATATATTTGATACATGATGACAAACTTTTGGATCTCGCATCAACCACAAGGGATATACACATGGCTATATCCAATGGCCAAAGATGTAAAACACAACCAAAGAAAAGCAACTCAAAAGGAAAGGTTCATTGGTTTCTCAAATGCCCACTTACCAAAAGAACACACTATAAGTGAGGAACAAGGACATTTCCTGGAGCTGACTTGCACATTGGGACATTTAATACAAGTACTTGCCTAACTGTTTAAGAAAAATTTAAATCTTTATGATTTACTGTACATTGCATTAAAACAATGCCCCACATCTTTTCAATCGTGCAGGTTATCAAATAATCTGAAATACCTGATAAATCTTTCTTAATAGCACGTTCATTTCTTAATATAAATGAACTTAATAAACATGGCTCCAATTGTTGATAGTGATTCAGTCTTTTAAAATCTTAGCCATGTCAGAACTGGTTTGCAAAGCATTCAAATGTCATTATGAGAAGCAGGGGCAAATAAAACAACCCAAATATTATTAGTAAGTTGAAACTCACAATTTACAGCCCAGCAATGAACTTAGTCCACACCCAGTAAGTCTTCTTGGAAAAGAACATACAGGTGATTCAAAAAAGATTAAAGTTTTCGTAACTTGTGCGTACAACACATAAACATAAGAGAGCTATACTTGTGAAACACAAGCTTGTGCAAAGCACAATCACACTTTTAAAACCTTCTCTTTATGAGAAGACTTTGGACCATTATCATCCATCCTAAGCACAGTGTTACTCACAAAGTATATCTCCCTCACTTTAGACAAACAGACATGTAGACAAAGAACATCCATTCTAGTTAAATAACATCTCAATTAGAAAATGGAGGTATTGAAAATGTTTCCTATTTGGGGAAAAGACGCCTAGATGATACTTCAGCCCTCTTCATATCACAACAGCCATCAGAAACACGCGCACACGCACACGCACACGCACACACACACGCACACGCACACACACACAGAGCAAAACACAGGTACTTCTTGACAAATAAAAAGGCAAGCATGTATTTGAATCCAGTACAATGTAAAGCAGTTCAACCCCGCATCTCACGCAAGGACAAGCTGTTCGGTCAAGCGCCGAGATGGTGTACACTGTTGCTGTGAATCGTACTCCTGTGTGTATGTGTGTTAAAAAGAAAAACAAAAAAGAAATTGCACAGAACATGCAGCATCAAAGAGAAAAGGGCCTGGCTTAGCAAATCCTTTCGCTAGAGGTCAGAGTTATTGACGGAGCAGAGTTCCACAACCTTCTAAACGGTTATGTAATCTGAATGCATTCATTTGTAATTTGTAAATCCTTGCTGTGACAAGGAAAGCTTGTGAGTGAAACTGATTACTGGTGCACCTGTAAGTAAAGGTGCGACGTGTTAAACATTTACGCATCCCTTTCATCTGGTTATGGGTTCTTCCTGTGAAGAAAGAAGCAGGACTCCAAGAGGGTCACATCTTGCAGGCCCCAGGTGGGATATTTGTTGGCTGAGGGACAGCTGACAGACATCTTATTTACTGTGAGTTTGAAGGGTAGCTATGGGGTAAGTGTTTGGTGAGAAGCTTTAGGCGTTATAGTCCTGGCCAGCAATGACAGAGAGGGGGTTGACTGCACACAGACTCAGGCCTCCTTTAGTAATGGGATTTCTGTAGAATAGAAATGAAGAATGCATTTATACTAGGGTTATACAGGAAATATACAGGTTTGCTCACAAGTTGACATACCTCTCAAGATGCTTTTCATTTAAAAACAAATAAGAGAGATCATAAAAATAGCCTTTAGTTTTTTTATTTAGTACTGGCCAGAGGAAGCAATCTGACACAAAAATTATACATTTTCAGCATTTACCATTAATAAAGCATAAACCAGCATATACACTGGCCGGAGCAGGACAGAAACTTTGTGATGTGCCTGCCCGGAGTCATTACACTGACGGACACCACAGACACACACAACAGCCCAGTCAGTGATCAAATGATGGGATAAACCTATATTGTTGTACAAAACAAGCCCAGATGGGATAAATCAAGTAATTTGTAGCCTGTGTAATTTAATTACCACCAAAGCACGTCATGTGTTATCTATCACGAAAATTCATCGACAATGAATTTCATTATCGGTTAGTTGGATATTTGCGGCAAGCAAGGAGAAGCTCCTTCAGTGCCGTTACATCCCAATGAAAAATGCGTTGCATGATGAAACTCGTTTGAAAAATGAGGGAGACAAATTGAAGCGGAAAAAAGGACCCAAGATGTCCAGCACTTGAAAGCACTATATAAACACTTTGAAGATCTTAAAAGGAAAAAGTTTAATGTGGTCACTTCGTCTGGTGCATTGACAGACTGCTTGTGCTGTTTGATGCACTTCAGATTTGTTTCTCTCCAGTGCATAACTTACATTTCACTGCTATTTTCTGTTTTATAATGTATAAATTTTATGAATTAAAAATCAGGCATGTTGTGCAAAACTGCTTGTCTTTAACCGCTTGTCTTAATGCACTAAGCAAGCGCACGCACAATCACATCAACCAAACAGACCTAGATGGAGAAAGGGAGCGCAATCATTTTGATTACACTCGTGCAACATACCTTCAATGTAATCAATCATGCACCTTTCATGGATGTCACACTGATGTCTCAAGGTCAAAATGTGCTGGATTTTTAGGTGTTTTAGATTGTTTCTCATCATGCAAGTGCATGTAATACAATGAGCACCGCCAGGATGAGAATTTTCAGCACGAGTGTTTACATGTGTTTACAAACGACTGTAGTATATAAGGCTGAATGTAATATATAATTATGCTTAGGGTCCTGATATTTGATAGTTCTGATAATGCTAAATGTCATGTCTGATTTCAATAGTATAAATGTATACTAAAGCAAACATTGTTCCTGGATAAGCATTCACTTCCATTAAAAAAATAGTTTTGAAAAGAATACTTTAGAAACCTGTAATCAGTGACAATAATATTTGAAAACTTCCAAAATTAAATCCTTAAATGCATATGTATCTAATGTAATTATGTATTTTTCAGCTGGGCAGAATTATTAATATTTCTATTCTGGTGTCACTATTTTAGGGCTACCCCCGACCAAAGATTTTCTTAGAGGACTAGTCGTTGTTAGTTTAAACCATTAGTTGTCAAATGTTAATGATATTAATTTAATTGCCTAAATATATGTATTTGGGGGGCATCAGAAAATGGTTTGAATTCCACGTCTGAGAAAGAAGTAATTTTGCTAACACTGTTTTTCTACATTACAGAGAAATACTAACCCGTAATAACGAGCCTTTAAAATATACATTTTACAAGCGCACGCAGGAAGCGAGCCACAGCGTCACCAGCAAAAGTGGCAATGATTCTGAATGTGACGGAAAAACCAGCAAGAGACTGTCTGAACATTTTGTTAATTTATAGAGAGAAATGCACATTAGGGTTGTGCCGACAGACGATGATCGACAATGGTCAAAGTGATAGCTGATGCCTTTGACGATGTCAAGATGATATTTGGCCCGTTTTCCCATTAATGAATAACATTATTATTTATCAGGCTATTATTATCATCAAATTAATATTATAAATAATTTGACAAGTGCTTGAAGAAACACTCTTTATTATATTATTTAGAACAGATGACAGAAAAGCCATATATACGCACTGTTTGTACGGAGGAGTGCAGTCTCGTGGAACACGCGCATGTAAAAGGTTGTCACTCTTTCTTTGTTTCTGTATTCTGATTTTTTTGCAAGAACAGTATCGTCTATGAGAGTGCTGTTAATGACCTCAGAAATTTCAGCTCAGTAGGTGCTTTAAGTTCAGTTCAATTTATTTCCACAGAGCAGTTCATTGTAACCACAATTCTGCAGCCTATAAACATAAAATAATACAAAAACACATTCACCTCGAACCATGATTTATATTTCAGTGATTATTATCATCATTCTAATAATTATAATTGTTTTTATGTCTTAATTTGTGTAAGTAATATTCCGACTGCATGTTAAGAGGGATACTTGCCTGACAATAAATGGAAAGGGTGTTATACAGATAGATAGATAGATAGATAGATAGATAGATAGATAGATAGATAGATAGATATTTATCTATGTGTGTGAACAACACACTTTAATTGCACTTAATTGTTTTCCAGTTTCATTTAAATGTTTTGTTAAAATAAGTTAAAAAGTTTGAAATCAAGGTGTCTTGCTTTATTGAGTAGGCTTAACTCCAACCCTGCTTAACAGAAATTACCCCAACCAGCGCTAATACGTCGGTTTCCTGTGGAGGTTTTTTTTTTCTGTGACCAACCGGCCAATCAAAACTTGGTCGACCAAGACTCTTCTCATCGACTAACGTTTGGTGGACTATTAGGGGGCCCTACACTATTTCCCTCTGTTGGGCTGATTTTGTTGTCCCACTCCATCCCTGATGAATCATTTTACTCTTTTATGAACAATACTTTTTAAGATTTACAAGTAAAGGAACTGTGTAGCATGTCTTAAAAGTAATTATAATAATTAGAAATTCAAACTTAACTATTCATGATTCAGGTTTTGTGAGTATAGATTGATGAATTCAGTTCAGTAAATTAAACTAAATCCTTATACAATTGATCATTTCTGTAAAAAAAAAAAAAAAAACAACAATTAAGATTCATCGATTATCAAAATAATCGTTAGTTGCAGCCCTAGCAATAATACTAGGAGTCAAGTGAATGCAAACTTTTGGAAAATATGTAAAAATCTGTAAAGCAGCTTTTTCAGAGGAGTACTAAATAAAATAATATATGCAATTTATATTATGGCTTTTATTTGTAATTTTTAAAATGCTAACGTCTCACAGATTTTGAAAGGAGTATTTTTAATGTTGTACTATATGTTGTACCATTTTTGAATAAGTGGGTGATCATTGTTGTACTCTAATGTAGATGGCCATAATGCCAAAAAATATGTTTATTTGGTTCTGTACTACTTAAATCTAGATTTGTGAGTTCACTTACCATCACCATAGTCTTCAGCAGAGGCGACTGAAAGCAGGCTGTGCTGATTGCTGCTCTGTCTGCAATGGAGAGGTGCAGAGGCACCAGGCTGCTCAGCAGCCCAGGAAGGAGAGGAGGAGGAGGAGGAGGATGGAGACGAGCAAGAGGGCATCTGGTGAACCAATACAGTCTCTGCGTGACACAAGGACGCAGCTGTTGAGGTGGAGGGAAAACTGTAATGTGGCTGAGCCTGTTCCAGAGGTTCGCTGGAACCCTCAGCCTGCGGGCCCTCAGACAGCACAATCTGAACACGAGACTCAGGAGGCGGCACAGAGCTGCCACCAGCGCCATACACAGCCTCTTCATAAGAGGGTAGCGACACCTGAACACCCTCCACCATGATGGAGTTAGACTGTCCTGACACACCCTGCTCACGGCTGCTTTGAAAGAGAGACAAAGAAACCAAAAAAAGAATAAGGGAAAGAACACAAAGATCAAATCCTGATCTGCAGCTTACTTCACAGTAGTTTGATTATGCAACTGCAAATTACTGGAACAACAGGGCTGTAGGGGAGGTGCCACAATTGTTCATGTCCAACAGTTGGAATTATAATTTAATTTATCTCTATGCTACTAAAATTAGTAAACAAATGTCATCAAACAAATAAATTGGTACTGATTTTTAAACACTAGCAAGAAAAGGACTTGGAACATTGAAAACCCATGACTTTATAGCTGTTTTCAAAGACTATGTTTAAAGATTGATACAAAAAGGGTTATATAATACATTGTACATTATTTCAATGAACCTTTCCCCTGAAGTCCAGTCCTTGTAATGTTAATAAAATTCTTCTGCATCAAGAACAAACAGTTGTAATAAATGTTTTCATGAAAATTTTCCACTCGTTTTCCTTAGAATTAAACAAGCAACTTTATTTGCAGCTGTGCCTTAAGACTTCAATGTGCGTTAGCTGTCTAGTCTAATATGGTTTACTCTGCCCATCCTTCAAAAGCAAAATCTTTGCAAAGCCTGCATTACAGAGTGATAAGTACAATTAAGCGTTGACAACATAACAATGTGGCAGGTCATGTGTTCAAGTGTTTAATCAATTCATCTGTCAGTTCAGAACAAGCAGTTTTTTCCAGCCAAGTTTAAATACATGGTCGGTTTTGAGTTTAGAAAGTTACAATACAGTTGAGGTATGTTTTCATAAATAAGTGAAAAGATCAAGGAAAATGTTATTCCTCATAATATGACACTTTTAAAACAAGAATAAACATTACAGTTCCTAAAGAAGCAGCAGCTATGCTAGGTAAGGCCAGAAACATACTATATTTTATGCAAGTACGCAGATACGAGTGCTTGCCAACACATTACCAATGCATCGTCCAATTAATCCATCTTAATGTGCATTTTTGCACTACTGTGGTGGTATAAAACCACAGTCCTCAAAGAAGCAATAGAATTACCATCAAAAGTCTGTCATTAAACCTGATGTGTGATTTAGATAAGTTGCTATAAATATACTGACTTTTGCTTGCTCAACAATATAATCTTCAAACTTTTGCTCCCCCACGATGGTTACTGACGTAACAGAAAACATACTGTAGAAGTGTATGGTTCACACTAATGTCCGCTATAGTGCCCCTTATGGCAATATGTAGAATGCAATGTGCATTTGCATTGTGTTATGAATTGTGGTCTGACACATTTTGGAATGCAACAACGCACAAAAACAAGAGCTTACATAGCTATAAGTGCCTGTGTTCACATACTTGCATAAGAATGTTTTGGCCTTAAAGCCCAAAGTATACTGCGGTCAGACGCAAATGCTAGGTATCTGCATACAGGACATGTGACACAAATTTCTTCATTAGCAGAGTGCTCGAGCACTGAACACATACAGCTCAATTTGTCTACACAGGCATACTCTGAAAGTGCAGTTTGTGCATGCGGCCAGAATTATTGGCACTAATTAGTGGGTCTACAGTTCAGATGTTGCTGTCACGATGAAGCACTAGAAGAAGATGGAATCAAAACAACAACAGTGGATGCATGTCAAGAGCATGTGTGTGTATGAGGTCAAGAGATAACTGCATTTGCAGATCTTTATGGGACTCTCTCTTAAAGGGCACCTTTATGCCCCTTTTCACAAAATGTAATTTAATCTTTGGTGTCCCCAGAATGTGTCTGTGAAGTTTCAGCTCAAAATACCCCAGATAATTTATTGTACCATGTTGAAAATGCCAATTTTTGCGTGGGAATAAAAAGGAGCTGTTTTTGTGTGTGTGTTTTTAAATGCAAATGAGCTGGTGCTCCCTGCCTTGTATTCAGAATAGGGCAGAGTTTTGACATATCTGCTTTGCATAACTAGACATCATAAGCAATAAGGCTAACAGCGAAAATAGTGGTGTTCAGCAGTATATTGAACCGGAGTCAGACACTGATGAGGGAGAGACTCCGTCAGAAGTAACAACTTTGAGAATGAACCAGGAAGTTTCTGAATGGTTATTTGATCAATTCATATATTTGTTGTAGAGTTTTTCAGCAGTTTTGCAATGATGGATGAGCAACACACAAATACTGTTACAACATTGGCTAAGCGCTATAATGAAACAATACACACAAAAAAACATGTACGTCAGCAGTGTCCATCAACAGTCATGGGCAGGGCCTGTAAAAAGGGACGTCACTTTGTACATAATCTGCGAACGACTGAGGCAGTGCTTATGATTAATGGGGATTAATGGATTATCATCATTATAGCGTGCTTGTGTACACACACACTGCAAACACACATTTATGTTCAAACTTTTTGCATTTTGAATTTTGCATACTCATGTGCCAACCTCCTGTGTATATGTGCAGTCAAATAAATTATATTTTGAAAGGCTAGCATTCAACTGTACACAGATGTGAAAAGATAAAACCGGAGTATACTTTGTGCTTAGGGTGGGGATAGTATCTCACCGGCTGTGATGGAAGGACTTGAGTTTGGGCTGCAGCAACACAAACAGCACTACTAGTAGCAGAATGAGTGCCACAGAGCTGGCGGTGGAGGCCACGATAGACAGAGCAGGCATGGGAAGACTTGAGTGCCGATCCTCCCCTGTAAGAGAAACATTTAGCATTTTTTAGAGGTATACAACTAGGTATAGGTATAGCACACCAATAACATCATTAAAATGAATATACCAAAACCGAACAATCAGATCTAAACGAAAAAGATAGATCAGAAAATGTGAACAGATTTCCCAAACGCTGCCATAGATTTGACAAACACGACAGCAGGACTTTCACTTTGGCTTAAGCTCCTGCTGCTGTGTAACGTACCTTGGACAGGATGACAGCTGATCTGCATAGCCGACTTCCACTCTCCGTTCTCACAGGTTCTGAATTGGTATCCTCCTTTCAGAATGTAACCCTCATCACAAAAGTACTCGATCACTGTACCCTGGGTTAGTCTGTGGCAGGGCGAAGGGTGGCAGTTATATCCTCCATTCTCTGGCTCACTTGGTGGTTGACATACTGTTGGGGGAAAAAGTTATTTAGTCTAACACACTGCATATATACAGTATATCTAAAACAGTGATGGTAAAAACTAAACAAAACAACTCATAAATTAATTCTTATTCCTTCTTGCACAGAAATACTGAAATAACCTGCTAAATAATACTGCTAACCAAATGGGTTCAGAGGACGCAAGGTGGGTTAAATTGAAACAGACCGAACATACCATCATTTTTGACACACCGAGGTGGGTCAGGAGACCAGTGGCCTGAGACAGTGCAGGTGATAATGCTGTAGCCATCCAGCATGTATCCTGGATCACAGATGTACTGCAGCAGAGTGCCCACAGAGAAAGAGCCATGGTTGGTTTCTGTGAGGTTCCCATGGCCATGAGGCATAACTGAAGGTCTGGGACAGTCTGCAGGGGCAGGAAGAGCAGAGAAATTTGTATAAAAACCAAACACTAAATAAGTTACTTCAGTAGAGTCCTTCAACAAGACCCTTAAGTTATGATATCTGACCAACAGATATTTAAATGATAAGCCACTGATTGAATGTTCATTTCAATCCACAATTCCAACCGTAAGAAAAAAACTAAAGCCACATGACCCAAGCCATTTGATTCTTACACATACACTATTCTTCTAATGAATGGGTTTGGCATGATCAGGTAATTTCAGAGAAGACTTTTCTTAATGCTACGCCATACACTGTTGTTTAAGAGAACTGTGCTGCCAACTTTGTGGCAACAGTTTGGAAAGGACCGTTTTTTAAAATGAAATGCTCGGGTGTGGTGTTTGGGTTTCCATATGCTTTTGACCACATACCTGGATACAGTGTAAAGGCTGATGAATGATAGAAAGCTTCCTTACACATTTGTGCAAACATTTTATAAATTATCCGGGAGAGATTACATTATGACAAAGTAGATTCTCCTCTCATACTGCTCCTCACATACATACTCTTAGGATCACTATAAATAAAGTGTCCCCATGTGGCCTTCTGCTGTTGTAGCAGGTTCGACGAGTTGTGCATTCAGAGATGCTATTCTGCTCACTACACGTGGTTATCTGAGTTACTGTAGCCTTTCTGTCAGCTCGAACCAGTCTGGCCATTCTCTGTTGACCTCTCTCATCAACAAAGGCATTTCCATCCACAGAGCTGGATGCTTTTTGTTACCATTCAGAGTAAACTCTGGAGACTGTCGTGTGTGAAACTCCCAGGAGATCAGCATTACAGAAACACTCAAAACAGCCCATCTGGCACCAACAAGCATGCCACGGTCGAAATCACTGATCAAAATGTTTTCCCCATTCTGATGGTTGTGAATATTAACTGAAGCTCCTGACCTGATGCTGCCACATTCATGTGATTAGATAATCACATGAATAAGTGGGTGTACAGGTGTTATTAATAAAGTGCTCAGTGAGTCTATACCTCCCTCAAGTTCACAAAACCTTCACATGGCACACCATGTCCAACCCTATAATGCATTAGAGAATACTACACTTTCAGCTCTAAGGCTTAATGGCAATAAAAACAATGTTTTCTCTCTCCACCCCGCACATATATAAAAACACATATTTTACAGTATAGTATTTCCCATCTGCCCCTGAACTAGAGCTTCATTCATACAATAGATCACTCAAAACATGTAAACATGTCAATCCCCTCATTACATTTATCCAGCAGAATGTAAAAAACAAAAAACAAAGTCTGTTTGGAGAGACCGCCTCTATCACTGTCTTCTCTAATCTGAGCTTTTAACATACTCTTAAGCTTAGATCAGCCGATTATATATATATATATTCCTCTTCTGTTTTGACACTGGCAATCCATTGCTGCAATAAACTACAGCTGCAGAGTCTCACCCTCAGAGTACTATCTGTATTTGTAAGCACTTTGATACAAGTGGACACTTCTGACTTAAAATTCATATTTGATATGCTGCGTTCATAGCATATGAAGAACAGTGTTGGGGAGTAATTAACCAAGCAATGCTACTCACTTAGCTCCAAATATCACAAAGGCTGTATAAAAGTAATCCATAAGACTCAAGTGGTTAAATCCATATCTTCAGAAACGATATGATAAATGTGGTTGAGAAACATATAAATAGTTTGGTCCATTTAAACTATAAATCTCCACTTTCAAATTCTTTCACATTTTGAAAGGTGAAAGAGGAGATTGCTTCTGAAGGTATGGATTTAAAAACTGGAGTCTTATGAATTACTTTGACGTGGCATTTGTGATATTTGGAGTTTAAAGCTCTGGTCACCATTCACTTGCATTGAGATATTCTCTAAAAGTCTTCATTTGTGTTCAGCAGAAGAAAGTCATACACATGGCATGAGGGTGAGAAAATAATGAGAGAATTGAAATTTCTGGGTGTACTCTCTCTTTAACGTCTCACTTCTGATTACACATTTGCAACTTTAGTCACTTTTTGGTAACTCTTTACAATAAGGTTAAATTTGTAAACACTGGTTAATGTATTGTGTATAATGAACTAACAATGAAAACAATTTTTACAGCATTAATCTGGGTTAATGTTTCATTTAAATATAATATTTTGTAGGGCTGGGCGAAATGTAAAAAAATATTTTAATGATAATCACCTTAAAAAATATTGCGATTATCTCGTCAACCCCCCTGCCAAAGGTCGTTAAATATTTTTGCTTTATTGATTTTACTTTAAAAACTTAATTTATTGAAACCCAAAAAACTGAAGATATTTCTATATAAATATTGCACTTTAAATTAAATGAAAAAAGCAATTCAAATAAATAAATTATTAAAAAAAAAATCTTATATAACCCCCTCCCCAAATCCAAACATTTACGACTCCAATGGCCTCATTTGCCATCATGCAAGTATACGTCTACGACAACAGGTGGGGAATTACTAATAGCCTAAAAATTAAGAACTAAAGAATTATAAATATAAAAGATAATTATATATAAAAATAAATAAAAATTAAAAATAAACCATCAAAGTTCAAAATAACCCCCTACTTTCAAAACGGTTAAAACAGTTCGTTATTTCACTTAGTCTGTGCTTAAACTAACAGAAAACATACATTTTTATATTAGGTGTAAGCCTAATAAATTTCCATATGTTCCAAAAATTATGCTGCCATATGTGTTCTTATTTGTATTGCATTTGTTTAATACAGTTAATAATGCCTAAAGAAAATAGAACTCAATTTTAGGTTGAAGGAAAACATGGTCTTGTATTATTTTATGATTTAATAACTTTTATCTTTGATTCTTTAATACAAAATATATTTGACCGAACCTGCAGTTGCGTTTACAATGCATGTTAAGCACAAACTTCGCAGTTTGCATTTAAGTGCATTTCTTCAAGTGTGTGTATTTGTGTTTAACAGCATTTCTTGTCATGTGCTACTCCGAGATGTCTTACAGGTAGCCCACCACTGTTGCGGGTAAATGAGCAAACTTACCCGCTCATGAAATAGTGCTACCTGCATTTGCAGCTGATTCAGCCTCGTTGCATTTGGAGGATGCAATTTCCACACCCTGGGCTACAGTTTAATATATCTGCGACTTCCCAGATCCATGGTTTGCCATTTGCCAATATTGTTGATCATCATCGGTCAATGAGTGTCGAGATTGACATTGGGAGGTTTGTAAGACATAGTCGATATACAATAACATAGTGCTATCGCCCAGTCTTACTATTGTTCATTGTGTATTACAGTTTGTTCTTAAAATATTGCCTAATGTTAATGTAAACAACTTGAAATGTAAAAGATTTCTTAGCACACATAGAAATGAACATTACAAGATTAATCAATGCTGTAAAAGTATTATTTGTTATTTTGTAACATTTTAGCACTTTTATAACGGTTTATCACGATACATCGTAGTTAAAAAATGTTTTATGATGCATCTCTGTGTGAAAAATTATTATTTTAGCATCTGTTCCATCCAATACATGCAACATCCTGATCCTACATAACGTGGGTATATAAACAGAAATAGTTTCATTATACACTAGGAGCTCTAAAATACAATTACACACTAGCAACCACAGGTTTTGTACGATGAGTTTATGGCTCAAATTGCAGAAACTGAAACCATTCCAACAGTGGGAGAGATGCACCTATTCAACGCGGGGGATCGTATGTCCGTTTGCAGTGTGAGACTGATGTACCATTACACCCCTAGCATTTACTAATGTTCACATACAGAACACCTTATTGCAGGAGTGTCCAAAATCTGGCCCACAGGCCATCTGCAGCCCTCCGACTGCTCTGATGGTGCCCGTGAGAGTTTTTAGAAAAAGAACAGAATTAGGCCCGCTATGAAGGAATTATATTAAATTCATATTCTGGACACTGAATATCGCCATCACGTACAGCCATTATTCACAGCGCATCGTCTCCACTAGTGGGTTCTGTGTCAACACCAGCTTCATCCACTGGTGGTGTCCAACAGGAGTTTGGAATACTCCTTATTTCCAATGATGAAACATCACTCAGAAAGAATGATTCATGTATTAAAATGATTGGTATCAGGTTAGATACTTTACTCATGTACTTATTCTTGTTAAAATGTTCCAATAACTTGTATCATACAATTGAGTAGAGCTGCTGTAGTGCGGGTGGCTGTAGCGTTTATTGAGAACACGCAGAGACGCATGCGCAAACCGTCCTCTGTAGCACTGGGAAGTATAATCAGTTGGTTTGTTCTGATATTTCTTTGAAACAAGAAATATTATTCACGGGCTTCCCAGTGCCATTTGAGTGAGGACAAACTCTAGGAGAACGCACTTAAAACACATCTGTGCCTGATGCAGGCACTCAGCTTGCACGTCAACAAAATAAATTGTAGCGCAATAATTATTATCAATGTAAAATCGCATTAGTAACAACAGAACAGAAGCTATAATTGAATAGCTATAAAGAGAAAATAAATCGCTCTTTAAAAATAAAGAGCAATTCCTTGCATCACTTCATAACAGGAAAATGTAAACGGATTCTTATAATTGTGATGCATCACACCCAACACTAAATAACAGCTCTATATGTGCTTTGCAGTGCGACAGAATGGACCCCAAAAAGCTACAAATGTGAATAGTGAATAATATGGAGTATAACATTTTGTATAAGACACATCACTGTTCCATTATAAGTGTTCTTTGTGAGTGAAATACCCTATCCTTAATTTACATCCTGCATTTTGCCCCGACTGAAAACATTTGGACACCCCTGTCTTATTGTAAAGTGTTACCCACAATTTTAACACTATTTACTTCATAACATTGGTAAGCTCATTGCTGATGTCAGAGGTGCGCAACAATGCAAAGAGAAGGTTATCTCCTGTCGCTAATACACCCCTCTCTTTCTTTACTTGTAAACACGATCATGCTGGTTTCAGCCAAGTCTATAACATGTCTCTTTTGGAAGTCTCTTCTCACAGCAACAATATAATCCCTGCTCACCATGATCCCACAGTGTAATCTCACTCAGTTTCAAGCATGTACTCACTCATATGGCAAAAGCTCACAGGCGCCCGCCATCTTGTGCACCTAGTCAACTGAATGGATCCTTCAACCTATTTTTCTTCCTTGTTGTTACATTTCACTCAAAGAACTGTGGAAGACCATGTGTTTATAGGGGCTGCCAAGACCTGCAACGGCAAGTTTGGCAGGACATTCACAACATCTATAGCAGATTGTATGCTTGACAATAGAGATACCAATCTCATGAGTACCATGTGGGATGGGTTAGGTTGGGTGTCAAGGAACAAAACTTTCAAAAATATGTCTTGTTGCATCAGTGTGGTATGTTTCTAGGCAGCAGATATCACATGTTGAAATTCCAATTAACCCGTTTGGCTGGAACATGTTTCATAAGAAACTAGGTTAATTTAGTGTGCTTTAAAAACAGTCCATGGTTTCATTACGCACCATACAGATAATTCCAACTGGATCCTTGACCTGCTCTACAAAGTGCCTATAATCTAGATAAAAAATGCCTTGCTTTGATAATAAGAAATGTTGCATTTTGAGTGAGATCCCAACAAAGAAACTTAATGTCAAACACATGCACTTGTGAATGGCCTTCACTTTCCATCTGTCCACAATGAGGCACCCTGAAAAAGAAGCTGGAGAGGATTTACAGCAAACTGCAATTCTAATTATCCTTCATTACAAATGGCTGTGGTCTAAAGCGGATAACGTTACTGAACACCAAAGTGTGCAGCTGCTCTGCGAGACCAAAACTCAGTGGCCCAGGCCCAGTGGACTATGCCCTGCTGTTTCAAAGACACACCCTTGTAAATATGTATTTGTTCAAGATCCTATTATTGCACAGGCTGATGTGTTGTTTTCCACCCTATTGTTTTATTTTATTTTAGCTCATCTCATCCCTAATTCTAATTCCTGAGATTATTAACAAGATGTTGGAAGACGGTAGAAGAGGGATTTACCCAGAGTTTGCACTACAATTAATGGCTGAAACGTACAAACGTACACAAACTCCTCTGGCTAGGAAAACTTGATTTTGTATGCTGTTACGTTCCAAAATGTGGCAGACCACGAAATTTTCATGACACAAAGCAAATAAGCATTGCATTCTCAATGTTGCTGCAAGGGGTGCTATAGCTTACATTATTGTGAACAGTCATCTTCTACAGAGAGTTAAAGCCAACTACTGTCATGGTAAAGCAACAGTTTGAAGAGAATATTGCTGAGCAAGTATTTAAAGGTAAAAGAGCCAATCACCTTTCAGATACAGATATTGTGTGTCAATCAACTCTTGTATGTGCATGCACATTAGCTTAACCATCCTGACAAATAGAGTTTTTAGTGTGATCTGAGATGAAGATTTCAGTCTTTCCCCATTTAAGTAGATAGGGGCTGTACTTTTATGCCGCTTGCATCCACAAAAAATAGCTACCCGGGAACGTTTCCAAGATGGCAACCTAGTGGACTATCTTGCATTGAAAGGGACTTTGGTAAGGTCAATATATTTTTAGCAACTTACCTTTATGATAACACATCCATTATAAATGACACAGACTATTAAAGGTAACTCCACAGTCCCCATGAGTACTGAGGTTTGTTACCACCATAGTAAAGCAGAAACGTTTGTTCAACTGGTCTGCACATTGGACATGCGTTGGCAAAAATCTTGCATATTTACTAGCATAAAGTATGTTTCTGGCCTAATAGTTACACATAAATTTGACAAACTGGATTGCAAAAGTCCTGTCATTTTTTGTTGTTTTTAAAATACCTTCTATCCCATCTTAAGAATAAGTTAGAACTAAGAGTAAGCCATTTATAGACTTCCAAGTAAACAATAAAAACTGCATCTCTGCGGTGCTTAAAAATAATGTTCTGAGTATTAGCGGGAGTATTAGGGAAGTTTATTTAAAAACAACATTTACTTATGCAATTCTGTTTGGTGGCACAGAAATTACACACTTTACACTCCACTACACTTGGAATGTCCCGTTTCTCTCTCAAAATCATCCCTCCGGTTTTCTTTTTGCGGGGAAACTTGAGAGCTAATTTCTCCTTTTTTCTTCACTTTATATCCTTATTACCATTCTTTACTGTGGGAATGTTTCTAAAGTATGGAAAAACTACAGACCAAATATAGTATTTTTAATCTGTCTAAATGATGGAAAGCATTTTTCAATTATCAGTCATTGTTTTACAATCCGGTAAATGATGAAATCTTTAAGTTAACAACCTCTGGATTTACCCCTAACTTCCCATTATGGAAATAGTTAAAATAGAGTGGGCATGGGGGCCTGGGTAGCTCAGCGAGTATTGACGGTGACTTCCATCCATGGATTCACGAGTTCATATCCAGGGTGTGCGGAGTGAATACAGCCAGGTCTCCTAAGCAAGCAAATTGGCCCGGTTGCTAGGGAGGGTATATTTACACACCTCGTGGTCACGATAAGTGGTTCTCGCCATCAATGGGGTGCGTGGTAAATTGTGCGTGGATCGCGGAGAGTAGCATGAGCCTCCACATGCTGGGAGTCTCCGTGGTGTCATGCACAATGAGCCGGAGGAGGCAACTGAGACTCGTCCTCCGCCACCTGGATTGAGGTGAGTAAACGTGCTACCACAGGGACCTACTAAGTAGTGGGAATTGGGCATTCAAAATTGGGGAGAAAATGTGAACATAAACCTCAAGCATTGATTCACTCATAATAGGATAGATGCTTTGTTCATTGAAATCTCAGTACAGTTAATAACAAGGGCTGCTTATAAAAACTTCTGAGAAATCCAGTGGTTTATTGCATTTATTGCACTAAGGTTGACATTGTTGATGAAATAAGCATACCACAGCTCCTGAGATATGAAAACCACGTTTGACATAACATGTCTTGAATGGCTCTCAAAGGGATAATAACAGTGTGTGGTTTCCTTCTTGTAAGAGAACGCTAAATGAGACGGAGGAGGCCACAAGTTTCTTGAGTCTCATGTTTCTATGTACATAACACAGTTTAGACAGAATTAATCCTGCTCATGGAAAGAGAGAGGGAGAGCTGAGTTGATATGTGGAAGTGTATGGCTATGTTCACACAGACAGTGTTAATACTGAAGATAGCAACTTCCATAACACAGAGTCACTTTGGTTATAGAATGTGCCTTTTACTCTTGTTAATAACCAAACCATCGTCAAATGAGTACACAACTTTATTTAGCACTCTAAATAAAGCAACTAGCAACCATATTCTGCTGCTGTTGTGTGAATGTAGCCTATGTGTGCGTTTACAGTTCCCATGCCACATGTTTTGAAGCAGACTCAAAGGGTTTAAGGGAAACGCAGCAGGGGCGTTGCATATCTGTGACGGGAAAAGCTGACTGTGCAAGATAAAGCACACTTGGAGCCTCTCAAGGCTGAGCAGGAAGCGGTGTTAGGAAAGATAGTTTCAGGGAAAGGGGTGGCATTATTGCTTGGATGAAGGAGCGAGGAATGTAGGGGACACTGCAGGTTTCCACACGCACATGTCTAATAACACAGAACTAATCGAGGCAATAGAAACGGACAGGCTTGGCTTCTAAAGCAAAACAAGCCCTAACAAGAGATCTCTGAGACTCTACATTGATAAACAATCCTCCCTGAATTAACTCATTACTTTAATATCTAATGTACCATAATCCATCCACTAATGACTCAAAACACACAACTAAAGACCAAATTATCAATCCATCATTTAATGTCCTTCTTTGGGCTTTTGGTTTATTCATTTTAGGGATGTCCAAATAATTGGTATATAAATCAGCCACATCGGTATTGGACTACAATTCGATTTTTTTTATTTACTCGCATCTGACAGAATTGGCCAATGCAAAATAAAAGCAAATAAGCATCATTATCCATCCACACTTGGATTTCTTTAAAGTCTTCATGAAAGCTGTCAGGAATGCAGAGAATGACAGAGGGCTCTCTCATCAACAAGGCGTTTACCATCTGCTTCACTGGAAGTTTTTTACGGCACCATTGAATAAACTCTAGAGACTGTTCTTCGTGCAAATCCCAGGCGATCAGCAGTTACAGAAATACTCAAACCAGCCCATATGGCACCAGCAATCATGCCATAATCGAAATCACGGAGATACATTTTTTTTCTCCGTTCTGATGGTTAATGTGAACATTAGGCTAACTGAAGCTCCAGACCCAAATCAGAATTGCACTGCAGCCACAAGATTAGCTGATAAGAGAATCACAGGAATAAGTAGGTGAATAGGTGTTCCTAATAAAGTGCTTAATGGGTGTAGATTTAATAATAATAAAATAATATATTTTTTATCTTTTCGTTAATTTGAGTGCCTGCTCTAAGCACGGCAGGGCATGTACCAATCACACCCTTAGAGCGGTCACACACGCACACACAGCAGAGCACCCCTAAATGTGGCCTGTCTTCTAAGCGACAGAACAAAAGCATTAAACAAAGCTCCACGTGTTCTTCATTGTGTCTTTTTCCAGCCCGAGGTTGGCAGCCGAATGATTTAAGCAGCTCGTCCTCACAAACCAAATTGACTGGGAGGGGACTGAGGGATGCAATCTGATGGAAGACACAGAGGAAGCCCCTATTGTGCCTTTAGCCTTTGTCACAGTGAAAAGTGACATATGTGTGGTTGCACTGGTCTGGACCATGAACCCTCAGATTATATAGGGACAGCTTTTAGGCTCAAGTAACTCCTCAGTTAAAAAAGGTAAACAGAGTAGGGATGGGCAATGATGGTCAACTAGAGTGGTCCACAAATAACTGAGAAGTCAATTATTTCGACACATGCAGACGTGTATTTTGCCACTGTGTGAGAGAGCGAGAGAAGAGAGGGGCATCCGGTGGCCCTGCCATGTCTGCTATCAGTGGATGGCTCTAGACACAGTGCTCTTGTGTTCAGGAACTGCCGTGTATGTGGCTCACCCACTCCAAGAATGCACTCAGTCCACAGCTAATGACAGACTGAAGTCTCTGTGGTGCACACCAGCAGTCAGAGTAAAGCTGCTGCCAGTCAGCTGCCTGGAGCCTTGGCCTCCTGATGCTACACAGCAGCTGTGCTCAAGAGGTGCTGACACCCATTGTGCTGGCTAATGGCTATTAGCAGCAACAGTGAGAAAAGGGCATCTGTTTCAATATGACTAGGCCATTGAGAGGGTCAACAGTGAACGGCCACCAAACAGGGTCCACACAGATGGTTCAGATTAACTGATTTTTTGAAGCAGTTTTGAAGGGCTTGGAATCAGCAGCTACCTCACAGCACAATACAAAACACAAGCCCCAATTACAGTAAATACATGGCATGCATCATAAGATCATAATTGGATTGCAATTGAAACTGAAGCAAGTGTCCATGCAAGAGGATGAAACTATGTAATCAGTCAGTACATTTACAAGCACATTAAAAGTTTAATTCAGACAAAATAACTTAAAATGTCATGTAAAAGCTTAAGTTTGACTGGAATCGCACCAGTCTGATTTTTAGGGAAATTGCTATAGCTTGGTTTTGTCCAGCATGTTAAAGCTGCCACAATTGCGTCACAATTGGCCTCAGATTTGTGCATGCACTCCAAAAGACAAAGCTGATGTGCAACATGTATTAAAGGCCCTTTTTCTGTTGACGTCAACTCTTCAAATGTTTGTACTTGGACAGATATATGAAAACGGCATTTTTTAAAGTATGGTGCAGCGCACACCTTGAAATGTCAGTTTTCAGAGTTTGTGCTTATTTTTCAAAGGATTATTCCATGTTCAACACAAGTTAAGCTTAATTGACAGCATTTATGGCATAATGTTGATCACCACAAAAAAGCAAAACTCTAGGTTACAGTGAGGAACCTACAATAGATGTGAATGGGGCCAATCTGTAAACATTATAACACTCACCGTTACATATGTATAGCCAAAAAATGCAAACTATATGCATGTTAACATGATTTTCATGAGATAATAACGCTACTAACCTTTTCTGTGTAAAGTTATAGCTAATTTTACAAGTTCATTGCCATGACGATGCAATGCTGTAAACCCTCAAATTAATGTAAAAATTACAATTTAAACAACTTCACAGCTCAAACAATAAACAAGTTTTAACAGAAGAATTCATGCAAGTGATTTTATAAAATTATAAGCTTAACATTTCTGCCATTAAACCTTCCAAAATTTTCAATTTTAAGTGCCTCACTGTAACATTGAGTTTAGCTTTTTTGAAAGAAAATGAGGGATGATTCAATAGTTTTTTGTGGTAATTAACATTATGCCACAAGTGCTGTTGATTGTGCTTTACTTGTATGGAAAACTGAATTTAACTTTAATTGAACTGGGAGAAATTATATGAATGCAGTAGTGATGTGTGAGACTAGTCAACAAAACACTGGAATTACTAGTCGGACAATATTTTTCGCCATTAAACTTTTCAGCATTTTTACACATTTACAGTTGGATTTATATTATTACAAAGGCTCTGCTTCAATTACTGTCATTTTAGTGTTACACATTTTAAATATAATTTATCATAAAAATATTATTTAAAAAGAGGATATCTGGAGGAGATGTATACCAAATTGTATTTCACCACTGCGCATGCTTCCTTCCTCTCTCACTTGTGGTGCGTGCAGAAAAATGTCCTCTCTCAAGACCAGCAAAGTATCTATTAGTGTTGTCACTGTACCAAAATTTCAGTAGTTGATACCAATACCAGTGAAATTTCACAACAAAAATATGCCAATATATTAATGTGCTATAATGTGCTATATAAATGTCTAATCAATTAATTCTTAAAACATTTATTAAGTGAAAATAGAACTTAACATATTGCATTTTTTTGGTCAAACTTTTATTCAAAAGCTGTCTTGCTTGTGATTATTGTTATTATTATTAATACAGAGAATATTACATTTTACTATACATTTGTAATATATATTTAATAATTTTTTTATTTTTTATTAATTTATTCAATTTCAAGCATCTAGCTTTTATTTTGAATCATGCCTTTATTATGACAGGTGTTCTTTATCTTCAAAAGTGAAGCTTCCGGAAAACAGTTTGAGACATGGCCCAGTGTAATCACTGAAGACTTTCAAGGTCGTGTTTAGAAGAGATCTCTCGTCAACTTCTGCGCAGTCAGGTATGTATAGTCCAAGTATATGTTTATCAAAAGAATGACATATAAAGTTAAAGACCAGTTCAAGATGGCTAGCAAAATAATAATGGCATGCTCATGAACTACAATGAAGATAATGCAAGTCAAGCACATTGCAGTTAAACTTTTTCAGTGGAATTTAGCATTGGATTTGGCTGTTAGATGTATTTTAAATTGGTTGCTTTAAAACACAAACGTTTTTTGACCGTTTTCTGAGGGTTTCTTTCATTTTAGACTAGCTGACTCCAAAATATTTGTTTAAACGTAAGTGAAATTAGTCACTCCGCACATCCCTAGAATGCACACATAAATAAAAAACAAGTACTAAGTATTGCATTTCAGAAGCATTTATGTAAATAGTTTCATTTTTTAATCTCATGCAAAAGGCAGAGAAAAGTCACATCATGAGCCAGACATGGCCCATGACATGGGCATTGGCCCTTAACATGCAAATCACTAAACAAATACAGAAACCCGTCACAGCTATCTCTCACGGCAGCTTCCTTAAAAGGACTTACACTGGCCCGAAATCAAACTGAAAAAAGTCCTGATTGCATTAGCAATAAAGTGTATACTCCACATTTATGCAACTGTATCAGATTTTAGTATCCATTGGGTAAGAATGTCAAATATAGGTGAATCAGCAACTAAAGGCGATGTGGATTCTGTAACATAATAGCACTGTCACGGTATTTAAATCCTATGTCTCTTCCTTGTCTCGTGCCTTGTTCATATTGTGTGTGTGTGTGTGTGTGTGTGTGTGTGTGCGCGCGTGAATGTGTGGGCGTGTTGCTTGTTACCGTGATTAGCGCTCTGCCGCAATCACTCCTCTTACCAGCTGTTATTCATTCCCATTCCCTTTAAATTCTCACCACTCTCTCATCTCCTTGTCAGATCGTTGTTTGTGATGTCCAGTGTTGTTCTCCACTCTGAAGTTCCAGTCCAGTTCTCTCGTTGTTCCTGTTTCATGTTCTGTTGCTGATCCCGGATTCGTCGTGTCCGTTCTACACTTCTCATCACTCTTCTCACCACGATCACCTGACCATTGGAGACTCTGCGCCACTAGACCATTACCCCGGACTTTTCCCAATCTTCACATTTTGCTGTTAATAAACCAACTGTCACTTGCAACTTGCTTCCTAGTTTCATTCCGTTACAGAACGATCTGACCACAAGATTGAAGCAGCGAGTAACAGTTCAGACAGCCTAGAAGAATTCGTGATGAACAGCAGATTTCGTATGGAGAACCAAGAGAAGAATCTCAATGACACGGCTCAGCTGTCCAGGCTCTAGTGGCGCAGGTGTCCGGACTCACCCAGCAAATTCAACTTCTGCGAGCTCCCACTGCGCCACCCGCACCGCTGATTCCTCAACCACCACCAGCGGCCCCCTCCCAGTCGGAGCCCCTCCTACCGGCTCCAGAGTTATATTCAGCTGAACCTAATTTTTGCCGAGCTTTTCTAACACGATGCTCAATGCATTTTTCTCTACAGCCCAGGACATTCTGTGATGAAAGAACCAAGGTCGCCTTTGTTCTGACGCTACTTTCTGGGACAGCGGCTCTATGGGGAATGGCGGTGTGGGAGAATCAAGACGAATGCTGCGCCTCTTTTCAAACACTCTCCGCGGAGATGAAGCGAGTTTTTGACCGTGCTGTCTCCGGTAGAGAGGCAGCCAGAGTGCTGGCCGACTTGCGTCAGGGAGAGAGATCTGTATCAGACTTTTCTATTGAGTTCCGGACGCTAGCGGCGGAGAGCCAATGGAACGAGGAGGCGCAGTGGGACATGTTCCTGCATGGGCTGGCTGACCGCGTCCAGAAGGAGATATACGGCATGGATCTTCCCACCAAGCTCAACGACTTGATCACCCTGGCGCTTAGAGTGGACGCAAGGTTGTCCAGAGTGGATCGGCGAGTACGAACCAACCACCCATCGGGACGAGTTGGCGGTCAATGCTCTGGAGGCGGGGACGCTTTCAGCCCCGTCTGTGATCCCGAGCCCATGCAGTTGGGTCGAGCCCGGCTTTCCCGGGAGGAGAGGGAAAGGCAGAGATCCCAGGGACTTTGCTTGTACTGTGGAGGAGCTGGACATTTTGCCTACAACTGGCCTTTAAAAGGATCCGCCCGATAGTAAGTATGAGGCTACTATCGGGTGGGATCTCTGCCGAGAAGACCTCATCCACATCTACCCTCCTTCCGGTAAGTCTTCAATGGTCTAATCACCGTCACGACTGCCGAGCACTGGATTCTGGGGCCGAAGGAAATTTCATGGACTACACCTTTGCACTTAACCACCAAGTTCCCCTCAAGTCTCTCACTCACCGGATCGCTGTATACGCCCTCAATGGCCAGAAACTTCCCACCATTTCCCTAGCCACTGAAGACATCACTCTCGTCACGTCTGGCAATCACACCGAGACCATCTCCTTCTACATACTGGACACTCCTCTTGCCCCCATCGTCCTTGGTCATCCCTGGCTCACCCATCACAATCCAAGAGTGGACTGGCAGTCTAAGTCTGTGTCAGCGTGGAGCAATCAATGTCATAAGTCTTGTCTTGTTTCTGCCTGTCCGTCTGTTTTTGTCCCTGTTTTTCAGGAAGAGGCGGTGGATTTAGCTAACGTGCCCGCGGAGTACCTGGACCTGAAGGAGGTGTTCAGTAAGTCTCGGGCGGCTTCTCTCCCTCCACATCGTCCCTATGACTGTGCCATAGAGTTATTGCCAGGTACATCTCCGCCTAAAGGCAAGTTATATTCACTCTCGGTTCCAGAGAGGAAGGCTATGGAGAAATATATTTCTGATTCTCTAGCTAATGGATTCATTCGCCCTTCCTCTTCTCCAAAGGGGGTGGGATTATTTTTTGTGGGGAAGAAGGATGGATCTCTGCGACCTTGTATTGATTACCGGGAGCTGAACAACATCACGGTAAAGAATACTTATCCTCTGCCGTTGATGTCTTCAGCTTTTGAGAGGTTGCAGGGAGCATCTATCTTCACGAAATTGGATTTACGTAATGCTTATCATTTGGTCCACATCAGGGAGGGGGATGAATGGAAAACCGCTTTTAACACCCCCAGGGGGCACTTTGAATACTTGGTCATGCCGTTCGGCCTGTCCAACTCCCCAGCGGTCTTCCAGGCACTCGTCAATGACGTGCTGCGAGACATGGTTGATCAGTTCATATATGTTTACCTGGATGACATATTGATTTTTTCTTCGTCTCTCCAGGAACATGTGCAGCACGTCCGGCTAGTGCTTCAGAGATTGCTAGAGAATGGGCTTTTTGTCAAGGCTGAGAAATGCGTTTTTCATGCACAGTCTGTTCCTTTCTTAGGGTACATCGTGTCGGTTGAGGGAATGCGCATGGATCCTGAGAAGATCAAGGCTGTGGTAGATTGGCCAAGTCCAGAGTCTCGTAAGGCCCTACTGAGGTTCCTGGGGTTCGCCAATTTCTACCGGCGTTTCATTCGCAATTTCAGTCAACTAGTCGCACCTCTGACCACCTTGACCTCCCCCAGAACAACGTTCAGGTGGTCAGACGCAGCTGAGGCTGCGTTTGCCAACCTGAAAGGTTGCTTTGTTTCAGCCCCCATCCTGATAACCCCTGATCCATCACGTCAGTTCATGGTAGAGGTCGATGCGTCAGAGGTGGGGGTAGGCGCAGTGTTATCCCAGCATTCTCCTTCAGACGACAAGATACACCCTTGCGCGTTTCTTTCTCATCGCTTGTCCTCAGCCGAACGTAATTATGACATTGGTAACAGAGAGTTGTTGGCAGTCAAGTTAGCTTTGGAGGAATGGCGCCACTGGTTGGAGGGTTCGGGGGTACCTTTTATCGTCTGGACCGATCACAAGAACTTGGAATATATTCGCACAGCTAAAAGATTAAACTCCAGGCAGGCTCGGTGGGCTCTTTTTTCAGTCGTTTTGATTTTACTCTCTCGTACCGCCGGGTTCCAAGAACATCAAACCCGATTCTTTATCTCGTATTTTTGATCACTCCGAACGCCCGTCTACTCCTGAGTGCATTTTACCAGAGACGCTATTCATCTCTACACTCACATGGGAGATCGAATCGAAGGTCAAGACGGCCTTAGAAGGGGTAACGCCCGGCTCGGTGCCCACCGAACCGTTTGTTTGTGCCGGAGGGGCTACGGTCCAGCGTTATTCAGTGGGGACATTGTTCTAATGTGGCTTGTCATCCAGGAGTTAATCGAACTAGATTTTTAGTCAAGCAACGATTCTGGTGGCCTTTGGTGGCTCGTGACGTTCACAGTTTTGTTTTGGCTTGCTCAGTCTGTGCCACTGGTAAGAGTTCCAATCGACCCCCAGATGGGTTACTTCAACCGCTGCCATCGAGACCCTGGTCCCATATTGCTCTAGATTTTATCACCGCCCTCCCACCCTCACAGTGACACACTGTAGTTTTAACCGTGGTGGACCGGTTCTCGAAGGCGGCCCACTTCATTCCCTTGCCCAAATTACCCTCTGCCAAGGAGACAGCGGTGATTGTCATTGACCACGTCTTTCGGCTACATGGCCTCCCGACAGATGTGGTCTCTGACAGAGGACCCCAATTTGTGTCAAAATTTTGGCGAGAATTTTGTAAATTACTGGGAGCGACTGTTAGTCTGTCCTCAGGGTTTCATCCCCAGAGCAATAGTCAATCTGAGCGAGCCAACCAGGATCTGGAGAGAACGTTATGATGTTTGGTATCCAAGAATCCTTCCTCATGGAGTCAACAACTGTCGTTTGTTGAGTACGCCCACAACACGTTACCAGTATCATCCACGGGCCTATCTCCATTTGAGTGTAGTGTAGGTTACCAGCCACCTATTTTTCCTAGTCTGGAATCCGAAGTCGCGGTCCCCTCCGCTCACGCTTCGATCCAGAGGTGTCACCGCACTTGGACTAGGGCCCGTGAGACTCTACTCCAAGTGGGGTCACGCACCAAGGCCAAAGCTGATCGCCACCGGTCTAGGCCTCCCGTATACGGCGTTGGTCAAAAAGTGTGGCTTTCTACTAAGAACATTCCTCTACGTTCCGTATCTAATAAACTTGCACCTAAATTCATTGGCCTGTTCGCTGTCACCAAGATTGTTAGTCCGGTGGTAGTCCGCCTCAACCTTCCTCCAGCGTACAGGAGAATTCACCCCGTATTTCATGTATCCAAAATAAAACCCGTCTTTTATTCCCGCGATTAACCCGCCGGTTCCGGTCCCCCGCCGCGACTCGTAGATGGGGAACCTACTTATTCGGTCAACCGTATTCTGGACTCAAGACGGAGGGGACGCGGATTTCAGTACCTGGTGGACTGGGAAGGTTACGGTCCGGAGGAGAGAAGTTGGGTACCGGCCAGAGACATTCTGGATCACTCCCTTATCGATGACTACAATCGGCAGGTAAGGTAGCCTGGAGGCGTTCCTAGGGGGAGGGGTACTGTCACGGTATTTAAATCCTATGTCTCTTCCTTGTCTCGTGCCTTGTTCATATTGTGTGTGTGTGTGTGTGCGTGAATGTGTGGGCATGTTGCTTGTTACCGTGATTAGCGCTCTGCCGCAATCACTCCTCTTACCAGCTGTTACTCATTCCCACTCCCTTTAAATTCTCACCACTCTCTCATCTCCTTGTCAGATCGTTGTTTGTGATGTCCAGTGTTGTTCTCTACTCTGAAGTTCCAGTCCAGTTCTCTCGTTGTTCCTGTTTCATGTTCTGTTGCTGTTTCCCGGATTCGTTGTGTCCGTTCTACACTTCTCATCACTCTTCTCACCACGATCACCTGACCATTGGAGACTCTGCGCCACTAGACCATTACCCCGGACTTTTCCCAATCTTCACATTTTGCTGTTAATAAACCAACTGTCACTTGCAACTTGCTTCCTAGTTTCATTCCGTTACAAGCACACACACAATGAATCATCATGACAGCCAGTGATGCTAGAATATAGTCGTTAAAAATAACAAGCAAAGATGTTAATGAGATTTCTAAGCCCCAGTGGGCTAAATTGTGCAATTGTGTGATTTCCCTTATGTGTAATGATTATTTTAACTATTGACTGCTAGTTACCAAGCTTTGAACAAGGAGACATAGTAGGCCAAAAAGACTGATCAGAGAAAGAAAAAGAGAGAGAGAGACAGAGAAAGAGATTGAAACAGAGAGTTATTTTTAGATTTTCATTATAAGAGGCAGTTTTATTTCATGGCCACTTTCTACCAGTGATAAACCAGACATTAACCTTTAAACTCTCAATTATGTCATTTGTGTTTGAGCTCAAAAGCAAGGGTGTAGACGGGTGTGTGAGGTAAACATGAAACAAAATCACTCCTTTCAACAATCATGCTCAAATCTATCCTTGCTGAATACCTGCTTAGCTATGTCAGCTGCATTATGGGCCTTGTGCAACCTGGATCATAAAATGCTAAATCGTCTACATCATGGACATGTACATGTGATGGCCACAAGACATCAAATCCACATAAACTACTCCATTTGGGGCATGGTCACAGTGAGGGCTCAACTTTCAAAACACAGTGAAAAAAAACATGTTTGTCCAAACTAACTTGGCCAAACATGAGCACTATAAATTATCATTCCTATCTGTTTTCACAAACACTCACCATGAATTGAAACAGTAAACATTAACTAAATTACATTAAATATAACACAGAACACCTCAGTGTACATAACTATTAAAAATATGATGAAACATAACTATTCCCATAAAATATAATGAAATGTAATGGGTAATGCAGGGAATTGTGGGAACGCCTGATTACTGTTTTTTACTGTAATTTTAACAATAATTTACTGTAAAATAAGTACATGTTATTTTTACCATTAATTATACAGGAAAACCTTTTTACATTAAAATAATTAAATTTTAACATAATTTTATTGTAAAAACTTCTGTATTGTCTTTTCAAATATATTAAAACATTTTACAGTTAATATTTGTTAATCAATTAACATTTTATTTCTGTAGCATTTTTACAGTTTTTTTTACTTTTAAAATTACTGACATTTTTTACAGTGTTGTTTAACCCCCCCAAAAATCTGAATTACATATTTAATAGTTTTTTCCATGAAAATAATCCCTTCATGCCTTAAAATGGCTTAGATGTAACTCTACACCTTTGCCTCATTTAGTATGCGTGGATCTATGAATATGCAAATTAGTCCCTGCCTCCATCTCCACTCATCCCTGCACCGCTCGCCTGCAGCTCAGGCTCGCTATGTCCCCAGACTAAATTGATGGAACCACGTTGGGCTTCAATGCAAGTTCAGTGGCAAAACCCATCTTTTTTGGGTAAAATTTTCAAAACAGTTCTCTGGAAAATGACAAATGCAAACCCAAGTTTTCTCTGGAAGTTTTGCTTGGACATTACGATTTTCCCAAATAAACTGCACCCATTATCTCAGCTTTTCAGATCCTTTGGTAATACATGAAGGCTCACCATTTGTCCTTTCGCAACATTACATCCGAAAACAGAACATGTCTTGCAAAATACTGATACGTAGCTACAACTGGCTTCTTCTGATACTCCTTGCTTTGCCTTAGCATATGCTAATGATATGGAAAGCCCCACCCCGCAAGTTGATGGGATTGGTTCCTTAGGTTTGTGGTGTATGAAACCTGGCTGTCTGAATCAGTGTTTTGAGATAGTCTTTGATGGACTGAAGTTCCAAGGTGAAAATGCTCAGCCATGGCACTGACTACCGATTTGACTCATGGTATGTTTCTAGCATATAAAAAACACCATATAAACAAGGTTAAAAACTTTTTTTTCCTTGGTGGGGGTCTTTAAACTTGGGGCCTGTATAACATATTTTTGCAACTAGGTTAAAGCCATTTAAAGGCAGTCAAGTATAATTACATTGTGCTGTAGCTATAAATAATATAATGTACCAATTATATAAGACCTAGCACAAGGCCTTATCAGGAATGATGTGGCTAAATATGAGATTTCAAAAACAAAGCTATTCTTTATGTGCCATTAGAAGTCTGAATAACTACAGCTTGAACTGTTGAGGGAAAACTAACCTCTCAAATGGAGTGGATAAGTAGACATTTGAACACTGATGTTCTAGAGAAGAAATTGAGTAAAGTAAAAACATTGTTTCCTTTTCAATTGGCAACAAAATGTGATACAACTGAAACCTGGGAACTGTGACATTCATGATCTTGTGTGGCTCAGTCAAATAAACTTTATAAGGGAATTTATTGTAGGGCAATGCTGGGTACTAGGTTTTTTGCAAACATTTCTCAAACCCACACGAACCACTTCCTGAAGTATAAGAATGCAGTTTCTGTACTATTTTACATCCGTCTATCTCAAGTCAAAACATGCCTCTAATAGTTTTATCATGCACATGAAAAGTATATGAAAAAACAAACAAGATTAAACAATGCTCCCTTTCTGATTAAAAGGGTGTAAGTCTAACCACCAGGTTTAAAGTCTGTTACCTCATTATGAGAAATTATTTAGATGCCAACACCTGATCAAATGACTTTCACGTCAACATTTTTGAAAATAGCCCTGCTTTGGTGAGAATAAACACCAATGAACATGAAACCATATGGAAGTGATAGTAAATCAGAGTAAGAAGTGAGGAACATGGGAAATTCCTCTAGCTCACATTGTGCTTAGTACTAAAAACAGAACGACTTCAGCTGTGAGCCTACAGGGAGTAGCTATTCATTCTCACACACTTTTTCTGGAGCTTGACTCAGCCTGCCCCAAGATCAGACTATGAATACAGCAAGGTTTTTTTGTTGCCTTCCTGTGCCATTTCTTCTTGTTTGCTTCTGTTCGACTCACACATGAATGAAGCTATATAGAAAAGGCATTTAAAAGAATAATTTCAAATTACATAACTGCACGGTAAGATCTGGTCCAATCTTGTGTCTCCAAGCTATGTGCAGTTCATTCTATAACCATGATGATCCACCACATTGGTGTTTGGCAGGTCATGTCTTGATATTAACATTAACCGCATTTCCACTGTTGGGCCAAATGAGGGTGTGCTAGTGTGTGCCAGGGCCAGTTGTGTTCCACTGTCACATTTGGGGCTTCTACAGCCAATGGCCTTTGGCCCGTCGATTACCCTTGGGCCAAAGAAGATCAGCTGGGGATTGAGGCGGGGTCAATATCAAAAGAGGGGTTTAGCCGACTCAGGTTGGAGATTTCAGCACAAAGATAATTTTTCATATCTAGCTACCAGCTTACCTCAACAGATCAACAGAGAATGGAGAATCATCAGTACTGGTCAGTAGATGACATCAGGGCACGTTTGAATATTTTGGGCTGATGGAAATGTGCAAGGTTATATTGATGCGCTGTCTACCGAAACAAAGACGTGATTAAGTATTTTGTCACCAAACTTGCCAAGTTGTGTTCATGACAGGTTTGGGAAAAGTTAAAAAAATTGTGGGCACAAGACAAACTGTGTTCATTTCGGGGGTTAGCTAGTCTCCAGAGTCTGATATCTCAGCTTGAGCTCCCTCTTGTTTGTAAACTGTAAGGGGTGTGTGTCATTGGCACTAGGGCGGCATATTATGGATGGGTGGGAATGCAGATAGATTTTGGTCTCGCAGCTCAAGGTCCAAGGCTTCACCTTAAAGCACACTGAGAAGAGATGGACAAAAAGAAAATTGATGCTTTCATTGATGATTTCATTAACAGACTTTCATCTAATGACCTTGAAAAATCACCAATTCTGTCCACTGCTCCATATGTGGGAGTGGTGAACATGTAGCTATCAACTGATGTACTAGATTCATTCCAAACACGCGCGCGCGCAGAAACAGATCCATGCATAGACACACACATCACAATAGGGACGCTTTTGTCCCTGGCTCAACTTTGCAAGTGAATCAATATGAGAACGTGGCCACATGGGATCTGCGGTCTAACCCAATCCCTACATCTCTAACATTTATTCTCCAAGTGACTCACATAATACACAAGAGCAAAAAACATTAATTCCTTCATTGAGCTGTGTTCACGTGTTGTAAAGGAGAAATAGTGCAGATGCAGTGTAGTTTCAGGAATCCACAGCAAATTAATTACATTTTTTCAACACACACACACACACACACACACACACACACACACACACACACACACACACACACACACACACACCGACTGCCTGTCAACTTGGTCATCTGTCTTTGTTCTCAAGCCAAATCTGCCATGTAGGCCAAAATATAGAGCTATGTTTGTGAAGGCACTGGTTGAGTCTCTCGGAGACAGGGGCAACAGATGAACACACGAGAGAGAGCGAAAGAGCCCATCCCCCACCCACACCTCCCAGATGCTCAGCTGAAAACAAAGAAATGATGCTCATTTCATTCCATCCGGTACTAGCTTCAGTCCAACGGTTATTTTGAGAGGTATACAAACAAAAGATATTGTTCCTACAGCCCAATCCTTTGTCTTGTACTTCAAGAATCATGGCTGCTGAAAGACAAAACTGACCCTGATCTGTAAACCATCTGGGACTCAGAATTGTACAGAACCAGAATACAATACAGCCTAATATACTGACAAACGGATACCTGACACACCCTTTCCTTACATGATAGGAAAAAAAAATTACATTACAGATTTTGTGCAAAGGACTTTTTTTTTTTTTTTTTAAATGATGAGATCCTCAGCATATGGAGGAATATCAATGCTTATAGAACATCAGAACGGACTGCAATGGAATGGCAAGGTGCTGGAGGAATGGGGGGAGGTTTATGTGAATAATCTTACCTGAAGCTTGGCCTGTGGGGAGCATACTGAGGAGGAGTAGCAGCAGGGATGATGTGGCCACCCTGTGAGTGAGCGAGGCTCTCGTCTTACACGCTACCATTCCATTGCACATCTTTCAGCCCTGCTCGTGCAGCAAGAGTCCTCTGCGGCTGAACCTGATGACACAAAACACACACTCATTAGTTTCTGTAGCTCTGTAGTTTCTGTATAAAATGCAAAACAGCATAGGTTATCACTAGGCAAATACAGAATCTGTGCCCACAGAATTGTACATAAAGATCTAACTGATTAAACAGAATTGGACCGAAAGTCCTAAACATCCTTTGGGTGTTTTTTAAAAAATTTTATTAAATGTTTTGTCTAATTTGATAATACTTTCAGCAATCAAAGATGTAGGACTCTATGGTCCCTTTAAAAAAAAAAAATGTAAATGTCAATTTTCTGATTAGTAGCGATCTTTATTTAAACAAACAATCTAGATATTGATTCTTAGCATCCCCAAATAAATATTTTATTTTTATTTGAAAAATTACTTCAGTTTTGATTGTGTTATAATATATCAGTTCATTAAAGAGCAATTGAACCGCATATGTTGGCCCGATTGTCATTTTTTAAATTAATATTTTTGTAAAGCTCCAAGTTAGAAAGTTCCTGTATGGTTTACAAAATTAGTTGAGAGAATTTCTTTCATACGAAAGCAAAATTACATTATAACTAAAATATACCCAAATTAAACAGAATCAAATTCTGAAACTTAAAACGATACACAGCCCTATATTATATCATACTGAAATCTACTCCACAGATTAAGACATTTTTTTTTTTAAATATTAAAGTTGTGTAATTAAAAAGTAAACAAACTAAGCTTTGAATTTACTGAATGTTCAAACATTCTATTGAATTTGCTGTCAACATACTGACAACTACATTTTGTCTTTACCACAAACCCATGGAAGATGTAAAAACTGATTAGCCTTGTTCTGACTTCAGATTTGCACGCTAGTTTGCAATGATAATCAACAATGTACACAACAGATGCTGTAGACTATCCATGTGGTGAATGCCATGTTGTATTCATTACATATAGTATAAAACCTATAAGCAAATATGACAACAGAGTTAGTTTGAATCAGATTACTTTGTACTTAGGGAAAAAATGTGCACGCAAACGTCAAACAAATAGATGCAAAGTAAACACTAGCCAATTGTCAGCATTCCTCCAAAAGAAGATCTTAAAGTGTGTGCTGGCCAAGCCCATGTTATACACAACTAAAGGTGCAGAAGGCAGATTTAGCTCAGCGGCATCCGGGCATGGAGCGCACAGGTCCCAGGAACAAATGAGATGAGGAGGGTACAGCTACGGCTCCCACAGGAGGCCAATCTGCCACCACCAGACCTTTCCCCTTATCACTTCAGAGAAGCACCAAGGTGCCAAAAAGCACAAGGAGTGTGACGCACATCTCACTGGCAATAAGAGCTCGCCTGCAGACTCATCTACCAAACAGACTGCCGCAGAAGAACATTCTGCAACAACCTGTTCAGTGCCAACAGAATTTCAGAGCAGTAAACTGGCAAATTAGCATGTTTTTCAGTAAAAGTGTGAAAATCAAGAAACCTGTCAAGAAAATGTCCAGGTCCTATTTAACCCCAAATCAATCCTAAAGTAAATATCCGACATTTAAGACCATTATGATTTTTGCATTGTTACTTTATGTTCAGGAAATTAAAAAAACACCTTTAAAAAGTTGGTTATAATGCGTATATGCATTGTAAAGTCCAGCTTTATGCATTATTGTAAATCTGATAGTGGTTATTTGATCTAATTGTGCACTTCAAATTCCAATCACATTTTACTGTCCAAATATTTTAAGAGACTATATAAATTCCATTGTGCTTATTCAACTGAACTTTGACAGTCTCACTGAGCCGCACCATGGACCAAAATGAGAGCAGCTTCTTCCTCTACAGTATTTCTGTGGAGATGATAGAATGAAGAAACACAGAATCTCAAATAGGGGCGGGCAATTTGACCAAAATTTTGGCCAATATGTTTTCTTAAAAATAACAACATTGGTTTTATATATATATATATATTAGTTGTTAACCAATATTATTACAATTATAAACTTTCCTTAAGAAACTCAAGAGCTTCTCAAAGCAATGCAAAAATGAAAATACATATGTTAAAAAATACATCTAATGAAAATAAACACTTCTTGCAGAAAACAAATTGATGAATTAATGCGGAGCTCATGTTTTGACTTTAATAATATTATTTTGTGTGCTGCATTTTGAGGTGATAAAGCTGATTACTTGTATAACAAGTGATTATTGTCATGCGACACAGTTTGCAGATTACAATTTTCTGCTCCGTGTCAGCTTTTGTGAACCCACACCACAGATGTCACACCTGTTGTAATAACGAGCTCCTATTCATTTTCATGACTTGTTTGAGAGTCATCCCGATCTGTGGAGATGTCTTTCTCCAGGGTTAAATATGATTGATTATCGTGAGTGAACATGTTCTCCTCTCTCCTGTCTGTGGAGCACAAACATCGGGATGTCTGCTGTACTCGCGTGGCAGATTAAATGCATATTTAGTGCTTTTTAAAGGGATAGTTCACCCAAAAATAAAATTCCATCCCAGAAATGCATGACTTACTTTCTTCAGCAGAACACAAATTAAGATTTTTAGAAGACTATCTCAGGTCCTTACAATGCAAGTGAAATGCAAAAATCACATAAAAGAAATATAAAAGTAATCCATATGACTCCAGTTGTTAAATACATATCTTCAGAAGCGATATGATAGATGCCGGTAAGAAACAGATCAAAATGTATGTCCTTTTTTACACTTTCACTTTTAGATGTAAATGTGATGCCCGTTCAGTTTTACTTTCACATTTCAAAGTGAAAGTATAGATTTAGAGTAAAAACTAGGACTTCAAGTTTATCACTAATATAATTTCTGAATATATGAATTTAACCACTGGAGTCTTGTGGATTACTTATATGTATCGTTAGTGATTTTTGGAGCTTCAAAATTCTGATCACCATTTACTTACATTATGAGGACCTACATTCTTCTAAAAAGCTTTGTTTGTGTTTCGCTGAAGAAAGAAAGTCATACACATCTGAGATGGCATGAGGGTGAGTAAATAATGAGATAATTTACATTTTTGGGTGAACTATACCTTTAATTTAATTTGCTAACGCAGCAGCAGAAAATGTTTCATGCCAGGAAAACCCATGTTTCTTCAATTCTCTCAGTTTCATGTGAAGCCCTGCCCACTGACAGATAAGCCCATGCAGCACCCATTAAAATTTACATATTTGCAGAATCTCTATCAATTGATGCTTTATATTGTTGCCACAATATATCGCCCAGCCCAAATCTCAAAGGTCATCCTTCATGCAAAATAAAGACTTGTGGGTGTAATCTGAGTTTTAAAATTACGTGTGAAAGTGAAGAATTGAGGACAGATATATTTTACTATTGCATCCTTACATATAATTCAAAAGAACTAATAAGGTTGGCTGGGTTTCAAAAACAACAGTGTAAATGTAAAATGGACCAAGACTAAAGTTGAACAAAAAGAGAGACAGAAATATTTTGATATTTAAAATATAATTTTTCATGCCATTCATTTGTTTTTAAAGCTTCGAAGGAAATTGTATCCCCATTTTTTTTAATAAAATTCCCAGTTAAATATGAATAAATGGCCTTGTTCAGACGGCCACTAAAAATCTGATTTTTTGCATATCCAGATTGTATCCAGATGAGTTGTTAGGCTGGACAGCGAAAAAACCACTTGAAATCATATTTTTCCGAATCTGATTCAAACCCCATCAGGAGGTGGTATCAAATGTGATTGAAATCGGATTTTTCCAAATGCGTCTTAGTCCGGACGCTCTGGCTGCTCAATTCGGATTTCAAATAGTCTTTTGCATTACTCTTAATGCGACACACAACGATGACGTCAAAAATCGGTGACTGCAGAACGGAACATCACAATATTTACCAGTCTCCTCCGTTGCAGAGTTTTTCTTGTGCGACAGAGGAGTTCTGCACCGTGACTGGACAGGGCACTTATTTGGACAGCGAGATAATGCACCTCCATTTTTCCCGCATCATCGTCACGTGGGTACGTCTACATCGTTACCAAAGCAACCCACGCAGATAGGTTGGTTATGTCTTAACGTGCAAATTTGATTTGATCACTTGCAATTATAGTGTGGACAGTCTGCCTGAAAAGATTTGAGAAAAAAATCTGATTTGCCTGGAGTCTGAAAATAGCCTTAATGTGTATGAATCACACAAGACATTTTGTATGACAACTAATTGTAAAAGCCCTAAAACAGACAAAATTAGTTGTCAAAATCGTGAAAGCCCAAAACAAACAACTAATTGCCATAATCGTGATTATTTGTTTAATTTGACTGTCAGCCAGATTTCATAATTGAGACAGCCAAATTGTCAAAGTATGCAAAATTATTTATTTATTATCGTTTAAGGGACTCAAGTGCAAAAAAGTATATGCGTGATTTATTTTCTCTCTGCATGGCAGGCAGCATGTATAATAAATAATATGCACCTAAATCTCAACATGTTCACATCCTTTGATGAACTCATTTTTAATGCTCCAACAATTTATTAAATAATGTTAAATGCAATAATTACATTGCTTTTATTTTTTTATGACACATAAAAATAAGAAGGTATTTTTCACAAGCATTTTGGCTGTGCACTTGCAAAACTATAAATGCAAACCTACGTCGTAGGCTCGACGCATAAGTAAACCGGCCTTTAGGTGTCACACTGATGGTAAACCGACTATACCAGCAAGCGTGCAGGACTGCTATGCCACATAAATTACTAGCAATAATATGACTTATTGAAAATACTTTTTTTGTTTTTATGAAAGTGAACCAAACAATGTACGAGGTGAACAAAACTACTTGAGAGCACTTCCACAAGATTTCATAGGAGTTAAATGCAGTTCGTAAGTGTAACATAAAGCTTCTATGAGAGAGAGACTAAAAACAATTTGTAACATTAAGATGTCATAATCTTATCACACTAGTCACATTTCTTTGAAGTGAAATAAGGAAATACTGCCATAACCAGGCCAGGTGCCAACAGAAACATGGCACCCAGTTCCTACCATAACATTCCAGTCTATCATACCAGAGCTGCCTTAGGGTTCTAATGAAAAAAGGGATTGGACAAGAAATACGCAAATACAGAGCCTCCAAGATGTTTAGAGTTAAGAAAGAGATAGAGAGGGATAGAGAAAGACAGAAATGCATAGCTGGAAACAGTGAGGTTGAGTCTGGTATGGAGAGTCCAGTCTGCATGACAGTAAAGAAAGAGTCTTTTGTGGAGAATATTATGACGAGTTAAGACTCACACAGTTCCTTTATCTACACCTCTGCACAGACAGTGCATTGAGGAAGAAGTGGTCACCATGGGGAACAAACAGGGGTTTGACAGAGGAAGCTGTGAATTTCTCAAGCCACATTTGTTTTTGTCCTATGATTTCGCCCATGTTATAATCACATAGAAACAACCAAATTGTCAAGTTCTAGCATGAAGCTTCAAATCTCAAAATTTCAGTCAAGTATACACACCCCTGCTAGCACACGCACATTACCCAGAGGTCTATTTGATGTGTTTACATCTGAAAGATCTATTTTTTACGTTGTTTGCTCATCTGCAAAACGTCTAGAAGACATGTCAATAAGAATGTATTTGAGTATGTGTGATGTCTCTGAGAGGTTTATGATTTACAATGTTTTAAAATCTTATCTTTTTCAGATGTTTAGCAGATGTTAATAAGATTATGATGCTTCCCAGATTAAAAGATCTAAAACAAACATCTCAGAGATGAATGTGTTCTATCTGGGACTATTAATAGCACCTTTAACCCACTGCACATAATAAAGTTGCACCAAATAGGATTTTCCAGAATCGTCCTGGTTTTTGGCCATCTGTCCTGGAAAAAATGGGACGCAAAATGTTCCGGAATTGTAATGTTTTCCTGACATGTTCAAAGATATGAACCCTTGTTTATAAACACACTAGGCAAGGAGTAAAATCAAAATGCATTATTATATGAATCACAAGAAATTCTGATTAATTTTATTGAACTTGTTTGTTCGGATGATTGAGATTTTTCACTTTTGTGTGAACAATTCTTTAAACTTTAGTCTATTTACTATAATGCTTAATATTCTGGAAAACATGTCCAAAAAAAGGAATGTCCTTCCTTTTATCTCTTTGGTTCATAATGCCCAACACTCCAAAATAATAATAATAAATAAATAAAAAAGCCTAATTTTAAGATTTACGTATTTTAATCAAATACAATCTTGTGATCCTTAACAAAATGTAATTAGTAAAACTTAAAATATCTAAGATTTTTTTATGTCATTTTGTAAAAGATTACTTAAATTTTACGGAAATTTGTAGCGAAACTGAAACGTGTAAAACATTGAAATGCATACTGTAAATCTTAAAAATATTTTAGAGGGAACGTTAATGTACACTAATTTAATTTGGTTCAAATGCACAAATGTTTTGTTTTTTTACTTTATATATAACTATTCTTTATACATATATTTAAAGACATTTAAATGTTCAGTGTGAACTATAAACACAAGAAAAAGGCATAGGGCCAAAATAAGTTAATAATATATTAAACCTATACACACAGAAAGATTACACCAAATTTTATTTTATTCCATCAAATTGAACTAAATTGAACTGATTAATCTTTTTTTTTTTTTTTAAATACAATTATAAAAACTAAATATTTCAAGTTTTATTTTATTTGGTTAATAATTCATTTTGATGGAAATTTGTTATGAAATTGAAATGTGGATCGTAAAAATAGGCTAAACATATTTTTTAGTGTGTTGATGTTTTTTGTTTGAATTATATGCTATTTTCCATATCAAACAAGGAGTAAACAATCATAAATCATATTTCAATCCTTTTTTCTGTCATTGTTCAGATGTCCAGGAATTTTAAAGGGCCAAGGTGTCAACCCTAGTTACAAGTTGTACAAAACACGGCAACACCCATTGCACACTGGCTTTAAATGACAGATACAAACAAATTATAAATTAATTAGTCGTAAAACAGACGACAATAATCTCGTTTTCATGACATGGCTGATTCACTGCAACTGTTGGTGCCATACTTGCCCCACTTTGAAGTAAACAATTGCGGATATAACCCTTCATAAAAACGTTTTCATAAAAAAGGGAGCATGTATTTACAGAAAGACAGAGAGAGTGTGTTTGTTGAGAAACGTCACTGTAGCTATTCAGCAAAAGACAGAATTAAGCCCCAGTATATCCGGGTTTAAAGTCACACGCGCCGACACGTGCAACTGTTCCAAGAACGGAGTACAAAAGAGAACATGCCATGAAAATACTGTGAACTTCAGCCAAAAATGATAAAAATAAGAAAAAAAAAAAAAAAAAATGTAGGATTAGACCTAACGGTTATGTTTCATCAAAGAATAAACTTTGGGGCTTGTTTTCCAACTTTGCGAACACAAGTCCTCCACTGATACGTGAACATTATGTTTCCAGTACACCGCTTTGTGTGTTTTTGTTTGCGTGTGTGGAAGTCCAATGTTTCGACAGGCCGCCTCGCAAAGCTTTACCCTTCATTGATAGCGTGTGACACTGTGTTCCAGGTTGATTAAAAAACGCAATATTGTAAATACATATTGCCAGAAGCTACCTGGACATGCACACATTAAAAACCGGTTGACATGAAAACAAAAGACTATTTATATATGAGTCTATTGCAGGGCGATGAAGATAATACTGTCACAAATTGACAACAAATATTCAGCTAATCAATGCAACAATATATAACGAAAGGGATCGTTTACTAATACAGATGTGATGGATAAAACAGATTTATCTTAAAGATATTTAACATTTTAGTGAAATAGAAGCCTTATGGGTGAACGGGGAGCAAACAGCAGGCTTTGTCCGCATCGCCCGACTGGAGACTTTTTGTAATAGCGGTACTTTAATTAAACACATTTTGCAAACGAAACTCGCCATTTAAGGCCTTCAGCAGAGTGTGATACACATGTATAACAAATACTCGTGATGACCATTAAAACAAATATCCATTTGATTGGATTAAGATTCGCTAGCGAGCTATATGTGTGTGATATTGGCTTCAACTAACATTAAAGTCCATAGCAGCCAATAACTAATATAACTACTCTTGCTTTTATATCTTAGTACAAACATTTAATAATTTGGCTCTCGATACCTCTTACTATTTATTCAGAGCCCAAAGAATGTGTGGCTAAATACGTTAGCTCGGCTAACTAACATTCACAGCGCAGAAAAAAGATCTTACCAGTGAATGCCCTCCTCTTTTAAAATCAGTATAGGGTCACCATGGAGCTTCTTCGAATGGACGGAAATCTCAGGAATAGTGTAAACGCAGTGTTGGTATCAAATCTGATATTTTGACGGCCCTTTTTGGATCTGATCATCCGGGGAAGGTTTGAGAGCAGCCAACACTTCCGAGCTCCGCCAGCGGCCTCGCTCTCACACCATCTCCATGACGACCGTGCCGAACGGGCGGGGCTTACGGGATCGCTAGTTCACTAGATTTGTTTTGGAGAAATCAGCTGTAACTTGAAATATTACAAGATAATATGCCAATGATTGTAATAGTGTTCTTTTTTTTTATTTTAAATTGTTTTTTGTTTATTTTCCTTGGAAAATATCATATGCATGAGAAAAATCTAAGACAAAATATAAACAATGTATGGCTCTGCTTTTTAGAAACCGAAAGCAAGAAAGACTCATGACGTACTTTTTAATTATTATTATTATTTTTACCCCTGGCATACAGGTTTAATTTGACTATTATTTTTTTGTCCACATTTGTTGCAAGTGGTTTTGTTTGTGTTTGTATCAATTAATAAAGATACAATAAAAATATAATGAACTTGAAAGAATATAGCACTTGGTAAACTTGTATATTCTGTATGTAAAATATTAATATGACAAAAATTTACATTTGTTAACCTAAATTTACATTTAAAATGGTTCTCCTGAAAAATCTTTAAAATTCTAAAACACTTTTTAAAAATTATATTGATAAATATAATTTATGTCGGCCTTATTGCTCAAAATTAAACCGTTAAACAATTATGTAAATTAATCCACAAATGCATAATCAAATAGTTTTAAAAAATTATAAAATTGGTCATTAAATCACTAAATAAATCTAATAAATCTTAATCTTGTATTTCCTTTTAGCAATTAGTTTGCGTCAATTTTCATCAAAGTATCTTTGTGGCTTCATTTTCATTTAAGCACAAGCTTTGTGTATTTTATTTTCATATTCAATGTTACGGCTGGTCACACAACAACAATTTATTATTTTTTAACGATTTCACTTGTGATTTCATTTTCACATGTATTAAATTATTTATTTAAACAATTATTTAATTTTGTGTAATTTGGATATACTGTGATATGAACATATAAAATTATAATATATATCCACCAGGGCTGGACTGGTAATCTGGCATACTGGGCATTTTCCTGGTGGGCAGACGCACTTCGGGAGAACGGGCCGGTGGGTCTGCCGCAAAATGGGCCGCCGTAAACTAAAATTAGCCGCCACCTTATGCAGAACGGACCACAAAACGGCAGTGCGATATGCAAAAAAACATTTGTGCCAGTTGCTATGTAAAATCCCAGGTTGAATTATCTTCCCAGCACTGATATCCACCTTATTCCTGGGGGTATGGATGTGGGATGAATGTCCGCTGGAGGTCGTACTGTAGCATTTGCTAATGTAGGCAGTGGTCATTTAGACCCTGTTTATGGCTGATATGATTCGATGACAAGTGATCAGCACCATATATAGGTGTAGATGGGGTGCAAAACATTAGTGATTGAATCACAAAAAACACATACGGAGGAAGTCAAAAATGCATTTGAAACGCTGAAAACACATTTCGGGATGCAGCCAAACGCCACTCTTTATCTGTCAATCAAACACTGTGCTAAATCAAGAGTTTACTGTTCATGACACTGGTGACACATGGCTTCAGGCCCAGTTCCAGATCAAAATCACTGAGGGTGCTTCTGAAAATAGTGGGGGTGCTCTGTATAAAGTGGAGATGTTTCATAATTACACATTTTTAATAGATTAAATTATGTTTAAATGCTACTTAACATAAATATTTTTTTTTAATGTATAGAATATTTATTGCTTTGTTTTCCATGATCTGTCGCTGAAAATGACAACAAAATGCTACTCCTGCAGATTAGGACATACAGATTCACAAAACAATTCATGTTTATAAGTTTTGATGCAGCATTTTGTGCATTTACAATATGCAAGGATTTTTGTGTGTTTGCTGGGATTCAAGGAAATCTGCTTGCCAATTTACAATATTAGTCTTACATATTCAATTGAGCAGAGGTGTGCAATTATTTTGGTACTGGGGCCACATCAGACGTTAAGTAGAACATGGAACAGAGAAGATGTTCTGCAAAGTTTTATCTTTTAAGCCCAGACATGCACTCAATGAATGATGCACAATTTTCTGAAGTGTATACTGATGGGACCATTCTGCGATTGCTTGAAGTGTTTGTTCTACTTTTCTATCATGTGTTAGTGAAACTAAATAAAGGCTGAATACAATTATTAATTGTTTATTTTACCATACTTCAATGCAGTGGTAATTTAGTGTTCAATTTAACACTCTATATCAGGAGTCTGGTTTAAAAGTAAAATAAAATATTCTGGAAAGAGATTCTAAAAGCTTATTTTAATGTTGGTTGCAAACTGAACCCCTTTACTTGTTTTATACTCGGAACATTATCAACGTGCTTACATGCTCATGGGTCATGATGTGGGTCTTGTCAATGTTTGGCACCCCATTCAGTACACCACTGAATAAAACGGGCTGCATGACACTGATAAAGGATTACTGCCAGATTAACATTCACATTCAGGTGTGAGGGACTTCAGCATTTTACAAATAACGCAAAGAACAAATATGTTCCTCTCTCACTTGATTTTACTGGCGCGTTGCCTCCGTGCACTATTGAGCGCTAAGTTGTTGTGTTTATTTTTTTGCAGAGAGAAAGAGCGTGCGCCCTCATGTAGGGTTGCCAGATTGCAAAAATTAAGTGTGACATACGGCGAAATCACTAATTGGGGTGTTGCGTATAATATCTGGCAACCCTGAGCATAAAGGCTTATTGATGCGCGATAGGTCCCAAAGCCAGAAAAATTAAAGCTCTAATGAAAAAAACATTCATGATAAATCGACCCGCGGTCAGTAGTTTGCCCTGGTCTGCCATTGAGGGTGCTCTAAACTTCGTGTGCTCTTACAGTAGACATTGTGCGTCGTTTTTCCAAGCATCTTTGTATTTTGTTTATTATGTCACAAGTGCTCACATGAGATGAATTTGTGCGACCAACAGTGACGTGTCTCGCTTGACCACATGTGATAGGATCACCCGACATGCACATTAATACTGTGATGATGTGCATTAATTACAATACCTGTTGTTGTTCTTCAAGAATCCAGTAGAGGGCACTGTGTTACAGCAAATGTTACAAATGGCTATAGAAATGGGTACGGGGAGGCTGCAGACCAAGAAATAGACGTACGTACAAGACCAACATGTACGATCAGACAATAAACAGAGACATGCGAGATGCGAAACAAAATGTGAGGCATTTTATTTTGAATCATTGAACAAAACAAACATCAGCTATAAACAAGGTATTATATTATGCTTTGCTCAAGTGGTTTCGGATAGAACATGTTACTATGTCATTACAGAGCTCAGGGATAATATGTGCGGTTCATAGCTCTACATACATCCTGGGGCCACTTCTTTAATTCGTCCTCCCAAACCTCTATTAAAGATGGAACGGCTATCCGTATATTGTCCTGATAAAGCTCCGTCAGACTGTGCTCACACATCTCGAAGTACAAATCAATGATCAACACCGGAATGGAAAATGAATGAACCTATGGTGCAACTACAAGTTCTTCTTAGTGGTAGTACCGCCCAATTTTCGCGCAAAGCATCACGGGGCGTAGGAATTAGGTAGATAAATTCCACAATTATTTAGGGAAATATATGTTACATATATGAAAACGGACAACTTTTTGTATCAGTGTAAACCTTATGAACAATTATTTCCTATATGTTTATTACACAAATGGCCAAAAATCAGATATCTGCATGGGTTCTAATTTTGCAGAATATTTTTACTCCGAACTCTAGAAAGCACTAACAGCGTTCAGATGCAGTTTCACGTCACACGCAGGCGACATGTTTACGGGACTAAAGTACGTGTTTATCCGTTCTACAAGAAACACTTTTACAAAAATGCACTACAGTTCGGGGGTCACCCTTCGCCTTTCGCCCAGTTCCAAATGTTCTTTTGAAGACCCAGTGCACGTGACCGTGACTGGTTTAAATCCACAACAACACGTTGACGTGCGTTCTAAAATGACGGATGACAATGGAGTTGTGTTCGAGGCTTTGGCCACCTACAGGGCAGACGACAATGGTCAAGTTGACCTCAACTGTCATTCCTCCCTTGGTGGCAGCTTTACCGGCGTAGAACCAGCAGGCTTGTTCTGGGCACTGAAAGCCAAATTCCTACACTTCAAGTTCACAAAAAAGGACGTGACCCGTCCTTCTTTCGTTGACTTTGAGGTTCTGAGCAATGACAACGTCATCGCCAAGGTGACAAACGAGAGACATTGCATGGCTGAAGGTGTCCGGAGAGTTCCTGTAGTCGAAGGCAGGATCAGAGGAACTCTTTTTCTGCCTCCTGGTCAGTTATCTCGGTAGTAACAATTGTTTACAGATTGTTCAAGGCGTTTCATGCAGTATGTGTAAATGCGAATGTTTTGTGACAATCAGCAATATTCAGCAGGCTATGCACCTGTCAGAGTTTGAAATGTAGATGGATTTGCAGGACGAGGGTCTCTTACAATTAATACAGGAATTAAAGGTATAGTTCACCCTAAAATTAAAATACTCTCATCATTTACTCACCCTTATTGATCCAGATGTGTATGACCTTTTTCTATTGTAGAACACAAATTAAGATTTTAAGAAGAATACCTCCACTCTGTAGGTCCTCACAATGCAAGTGAATACTTACCGAAACTTTGAAGTTTCAAAAAGCACATACAGGCAGCATATAAGTAATCCATATGACTCCATTGGTTTTAATCCATGTCTTCTGAAGCGACCCAATTGGTTCTGGATGAGAACAGACCAAAATGTATCTCCCCTTTTCAGTGTACATCTTGCCATTGCAGTCTTTAGATACGGCCATGATTTCAAGCTCGATTACAATTCCTTGATGGCACTAGAAAGTGTTATTAAGCTTGAAATATTGATCGCCAAGGAGACTGCTGATGTCAAAATTTATAGGAGAAACGGAGTTACCTTTTGGTCTGTTCTAACCCAAAACCGATTTGATTACTTCAGAAGACATGCATTAAACCACTTGCGTCATATGGATTCATTTTATCCTTTCAGAGCTTCAAAGTTTTGGTCACTATTCATTTGCATTGTATGGTCCTACAGAGCTGAAATATTCTTCAGAAATCTTTGTTTGTGTTCTGCAGAAGAAAGAAAGTCATACATATCTGGGATGGCATGAGGGTAAGTTAACGATGAGAGAATATTCAGTTTTGGGGTGAACTAGCCCTTTAATGCACTGAACAGAGATACCTGTGGTTGTTGTTCATATTTAGCTTAGGAGTACCTCTTTGTGGTAAAAATGGGAAGTGCAGCCCCAAAGAGTCAGTCAAAAATTCACTCCCAGTCCCAGCCCAAAGGCCATATTCATTCAGTTAAGCATGTCAAAGCACATATGTAGGGGTCTTAATGCTGATATAATATTTTCAGGTACAGGACCATTTCCTGGGATTTTGGATACATATGTATTTAAAGGAGGTCCTTTTGAGTTGAGAGCAGCTCTGCTGGCAAAGAAAGGTTTTGCAACACTTGCCTTGGCTTTCCAGGGTTACCAAGATTTACCCAAAAAATCTGAAAAATTTGACCTTGAATACTTTGAAGAGGGTATAACATTCCTAAGGCAACAGCCTGAGGTGGGTATACAACCTTTTTTGATTTTTCTTATTGTCTTTGTACTCATTTAATATTATTGAAAAGCTTTAAAGATAATACAAATTGTGAATCTTGTTTAGTGATACAAAAACTATCACAAATTACTGTAATTGATATTTTCCAACAAATCTTTTTTTTTTATTTAAAAGGTCAAAGGCCAAAAAATTGGCTTAGTATCCATATCAAAGAGTGGAGATCTCGCCTTGTCCATGGCATCATTCCTACCTGATATATCGGCTACTGTTTGGATCAATGGATGCAATGCCAATACTTTGGTCCCAATTCACTACAAAGACATCTGCCTTCCACCCCTTTTGTTTGACAATAACAGAGCAAAAATAACACCATTAGGCTATTTAGATATTGGTGATGTTATGCATGACCCTATGTCCAAAGAAGGCCTTCCTAGTGTTATTCCCATTGAGCGTGCCACTGGTAGCTTCATGTTTATAATGTCAGAAGCTGACAGGAATTGGCAAAGTGCCTATTATGCCAAACTAGCATGCAAAAGACTCAAAGATCATGGCAAAAACAACTACGAACTGGTGACGTATGAAAAGGCAGGTCACTTTATTGAGGTGCCCTATATGCCTTTTTGTCTAGCTAATTTCCATGCTGCAGCAGGTCAAGTGGTTTTCTTTGGCGGGGAGCCCAAGGCCCATGCAGAGGCACAGTTGGACGCTTGGTCGAAGATTCTAAATTTCTTCAAAAAACACTTAGTAGGTACTTAGTACTGCAGATCAATGCTTTGAGAAAGGGGGCACATACATTACATAGTTCACTTCTTGGGGGTGGTAAATAATAAATAATTAATCAAGCCAGTGTTTGATTAATGTACGATTTGATTTCAGTTATGTGTTTATTACTCATAAAATGTATGGAGAAATGTTTCATAGAAGCAACCAGTGACTATACGTGTTGCCTCTGGATGTCACATATATAATTAGAATTGGTGTTATGCATCTGTATTCCTGTTTGTGCATTCTCTCTCTCAGCATCTCTACTCAAGTCCATTTTATAGTACTGCCTCTGGTGCCTTCATTTCACCTGATCAGCCTTAGTGAAGGGACATTTTCTCTCCAATCTTTTCAAATGTTTAGAGACTTAGAGACTCTTTACTTTAATTGTTCTGAGATAGTTTCTTCGTCAAAATCAATGTATAAGTGCCTGATTTTTGTGTCTTCTTGCACTGTGGAGAATAATAGTTCTTGTTTATTGTATTGGTCTCTGATTTGTATTTTTTGGATATATGTGACCCTTACACATTCGTGGATTGAAGGTATACTAATCAACATACATGATGGGAATCCAACTTCCTATGCTATAAAACTAAAAGCATCTTCTGACAGAATTGCTGAATACTTTGCAGACACTTTGTTATACTGATATGTTAATTGTATTCCTTCTGATTTTTAGTAATTTTTAGTGTTCAAGATTGTAATGCTATTTCTTTAATAAGAATAAAGGCAGTTTAGATTTATTGAAATAGAATGATTCCACAAGAGCACCAATATGTGAAATCATCTCACTTGATGAATACACATGAATGCTGATGATCATTTTCTTTCTGATTTATGAACTTAATTTTTTCTAAGATGAAAACTGATGCGATCATCTCTTTTCGAACCCTCAGTGGTACTTGTTGCAGATCTTGTAGAGAGCATTTTGACAAGGACACACTCCAAAGGGCCATATCATTTAACCTGGACAACTTAAGTGGAGGCTCTTAAGGGTTTCTGATGATTAGAAAGACGTATTCTTTATATAGGAACTGTTACAAAACACTGTAGTGCATGCCATTCTCAAATTGATGAGGGGTGAATTCAGAAGTATATCTCATGAGCAGACCCACATAAGGATATCTGCAAAGACACTGCAAATGCCTTTCTTTTTGTCCACATCAGGAAAGAATGGAAATAGGGCATATGAAAGCAATAAATTCTTAAGAAAATTGTAATGGTCTTCACACAAGTTCACAGTTTCGAGATGGTTTCGTCCACTGCATACATTCACACCTCCATAACGTTATATCAAAACATTACGCATCATATCCAAAGTGTACAATTTGTGTGACTTTAAATGTCAGCTTGATTAATAATAATAATAATAATAATAATAATAATAATAATACCTTTCTAAACCAATAGAAATATGCACAGCTTTGCTGAAATATAACATTTTGTAACTCAAAAGCATGTACATGCAAGGAATGTTCTCAAGCCTAGACATAATCTCCACTTTACTGATGTGGAATATGAGCTCTACAACAGAGAAAAGGCATATATTGATAATGAATAGGGTTGGTTGCAAGCTCTTAATTCTCAGTCACTATTTTTTACTGGGACAATAGCATTTTGTGAGTGCTACAGAGCATTCTAACCGATTGAACTCTGTTCCCTTATTAGATACAGTATTTTACATGTCTTAAAATAGTAACTGGACAATGCTGTTCCCTTGTCAGGATTTATTAGCGTGTGAAAAAGTCTCTTTGTGTCAGGATAGCTGATGTTATCTAGTGTTGAGAATAATATTGAAGTGTTTTTCAAATCACAATCATTGTTAGGGGGAATACAGTATTAAATCAGAAAATATGAGTAGAAAATCTGATATGATTCAGATCTACATGCAATTAGAAGACAAAAGACACTTAGCATGTGTGTGAAGAACATTACACAGATGTTTGCAATGAAGAATCACAATTATGTGCCATATAACTGGGATTGAGTCTGGGACTAAATTAGATTAACTATGATTTTATAAGAATAAAAAAATCTAAAATGCTTGCAGAATTGCAAAAATGCTTACTACTATTGCAGATGGCCCTGTCATTTTGGTTCATTGTAGGTACAATGGGGCTAAAGGCCCCCCAGGATAAAAGGCACTTTTGATTTTATATTCTCCCTAAACACTAAACAGCAACAAAAACTACAGTACTTAAAGGGATAGTTCACCCAAAAGTGATAATTCTCATCATTTAATCACCCATGCCATCCAGATGTGTATGACTTACTTTCTTCTGCTGAAAACAAATAAAGATTTTTTAGAAGAATATTTAGCTCTGTAGGTCCTCACAATGCAAGTGCATGGGTACTAAAATTTTTAAGCTCCAAAATGCACATAAAGGCAACATAAAAGTAATCCATTAGACTTCAGTGGTTAAATCCATGTCTTCAGAATCGATATGATAGGTGTGGTTGAGAAACAGATACATATTTAAGTCCTTTTTACTCTAAACCTTCACTTTTATTTTCACAGTCTTCTTTTTTTTTTTTTTTTTGGCGATTTGCATTCTTTGTGCATATCACAACCTGCTGGGCAGGGAGGAGAATTTATGGTAAAAACAGACTTATTTTTAGAAACAAAACAATACTTATATAGTTGTTAAATACAAATGTTCACTTCCGTACATCTCTGTTATGCGGTCATGGGAGGGATGATGTAAGCTTGTTGGTAAGGCCATGCGTCACGTGAAGGAGTCAGGAAGCGCGTCATTGTTTACGAGAGAAGTAGCACTGTGAAAAAGTTTAATTGTCTTTGCTGTAGATTTGTATTGTTCAAAATGGTCATTTTGTGTGTGTATCCTGGATGCTTCAACCATCAGAAACCCCAAAGAAAATGCACGCCGGGAAAAATATGAACTTTTCATTGATTGCCAATACATGATCATGAGCGATTGAAGCTCTGGTTTATAGTGCTGAACCTGGATATCAGTACACCCCTACATTCTCTCAAATATTGGAGGGTGTGCAGTGAACATTTTACCCCTGAGGATTTCAGGCCATCAAAAGAGACAAAGGGTCGATATCTGAATTCATCAGCTGTGCCTGTGCTGTTTTTCCAGTGAACTCAGGTATGTGTGAAAACTTTGTCATATAGCCTATATATTTCTGCTAAAGAAAAAGCACAAATAGATAACACAATGGCATTGCTATGAAATAAAGGATGGTTATTTACTGCAGTAATGTTTTTTTATTATTAGTTGGAAATTATTTTTTATTTTATTTTATTATTTTGTGTGAATAATCTTTCTTTAGTGTGTGTATGTGTCTTCCTATTATTTACAGCTGTATCAAATTGTTTGATGGTTTGTTTTTTTAGAACCTTGAGGATCCATCTCAGCTAAGTCAGGACTCCCCATTGAATGTCACTTGGTCTGTGGTCTGTGCAAGTTTCTCTTGTAAACAATGACACGCTTCCTGCCTCCTCCTCCATGCATGACCTTACCAACAAGCTTATGTCATCCCACTCATGAGTGCACATCATGAGGTGTACGGAAGCGAACACTTGTAGTTAAAAAGTATATAACTATTGTTTTATTTCTAAAAATAATAAATAGTTTGGGTTCAGAAGAACTTTATTTGGTGACATGAGTCACGGATTATTTTGATGCACCCTAAATATGCATTTTTGACTGTCAAAAAAGTACATTCACTTGCATTGTTTAAAGGAGGAGGCCTGAAATGAAATCCTAAAACTCTTAAATTCTGTTTTGATGAAGAAAGAAACTACGATACATCTTGGATGGCCTGAGGGTGAGTGAATTATCAGCAAATTTTCATTTTTAGGTGAACTATTCCTTTAAATCAGTTTTTACCATAAATTCGCCTCCCTGCCCAGTAGGTGGTGATATGCACAAAGAAAATATGCACACATTTTTGGGTGAACTATTCCTTTAAATATTGATCTGTTTCTCACCCACAACAAGATATAGATTTAACCACTGGAGTTTAATGGATTACTTTTTATGGCTGCCTTTATGTGCACTTTGGAGCTTAAAAATGTTGGTACCCATTCACTTGCATTGTGAGGACCTACAGAGCAGAAATATTCTTCTAAAAAACTTTTAACTATCCTTTTAACACCTGTTTGTCACACATTTTCTTGATCAATGAGATCATTTTGTGCAACGTCTAAAGTTTGAATCTGAGGTAATTTGATCTAATATTTAATACGTTTTTAAATGTTGCTAACTAGCTAATGAAAATCCCTGAAATTATCAAATTTATTTAAGGCAAATATGTTATTTGTCATTTTCGTTTTGTTCAAGGTGAATAAATCAAAAGTTCTTCACTTCTCTTACGTAATGGATACGTAAAGTGATTTACGACAGAGACCCAGGTTTTGCATTAAACAATTCTACTGTTACCATGGACACGCTATATGTTAACCCAGTACGTTTTATTCGGTGAATAAGGCTTGTGTCAGTGTTTTTATCAATAATATCATTACTGTACACCAGAAAATGCAAAGATACAGTTTAATTATCAGAATTGGACAGCTCATACAATATCAACTGTTATTAGATATCACACTAGCTTCGTGAGCTTTGGCTTTTGCTAGCCTGTAATGCCCACTTCAAAAAAATAAAATAAAAAATACTCTCATCATTTACTCAATATCATGCCATCCCAGATGTGTACAACTTACTTTTTCTGCAGAACACAAATGAAAATTTTTAGAAGAATATCTCAGCTCTGTAGGTCCATACAATGCAACTGAATGGTGACCAAAACTTTGAAGCTCCAAACAGCACATACATGCAGCATAAAACTAATCCATATGGTTCCAGTGGTTAAATGACTGAAAGTGAGAAAAAGTGAGACACACATCAATATTTAAGTCCTTTTTATATTTAGTTTTTTTTTACAGTAAATCTTGTTCAAGGTGTGAATGTGGAGATTTAGAGTAAGAAAGCTGTACATATTTATCTGTTTCTCACCCAGAACTATCGTATCACTTTTGAAGACATGGATTTAACCACTTGAGTCTTATGGATTACTTTTATGCTGCCCTTATGTACTTTTTGGAACTTCAAAGTTCTGGCCACTATTCACTTGCATAGAATGGACTAAACAGAGATTAGATATTCTGAACAAAAACAAATAATTTTAAAAGCAGAAGAAAGGCATACATATGAGTGAGTAAATGAGAGATTTTTCATTTTTGGGTGAACTCTCCTTTTAACAATACAATGAGTGTTTAATGTTTTTAATGGCTAGTGTATTAACATTATTTATAAATGTTATTTTAATCTACGTGCTGTCTATTAAAACATTTGTAAAATAGTTTAAAAGTTCTTATTGCCATGTTAACACATTTGTTTATGGTGTGGTTTATTTTACAATATTTTTTTGAAGGATAAAACAATCTGAAAATGATAACCCACTTATGAGATCAAATTAACCCAGCATTCATGTAAAGATTAACCAGCATTTGGGTTGAATAAATAACCAATTTGCTGGGTTAAAATGAACAATACTTTTTTTTTTCTTTTTCTTTTTTTTTTTTTTTGCATGAAATTATGTTGCTCCATCAAAAAACAAAAATCAAAAAAAAAAAAAAAAAAGAAAGAAATGTCTCGATCTTGATACCATCAGTGACTAGAAAAAAGGCACATTTTCCTTAAGCCCTGTTGCACTCTACTGTACTGTCCTGTGACTTGACGTCACTTTTTTGCTTTAACTGTTTTCAGTTTATACATGTCTGGGTAACATTTTGTTCAATAATAATTCAGATGAATAACTTATACGAGGTTTAAGCTTTAAACAGCACACTTGAAGCAGTAGAAACTATGAATGAATAAATAAATAAATAAATAAATAAATGAATGAATGAATGAATGAATGAATAAATGAATGAATGAACAATCATGCATTAGTTTGGTGTGCTCACAATGTAGCTGTGCATTTCATGCAGGCTTTAGAGATTCCTCATGGGTTGCCTACATTTTTCCCCTAACCACAAGGAACACCAGCCTTCTTGGTGAGAAACAAGAAAACAAAAGCAGAACATAGACTAAATGCACGCACGTTTTTGTTACGTGGATTCTTTTAATACCTGAACAAACATGCCTTTATTCGCGTAAAGTCGTTCAACCCAAAGCGCGTGTTTACAGCAGTAGCTCGCCAAATACAGGCTCAGTCCAAATTCTCACGGTCCTCTCGAAGACGACGTGTGACGTTTTATTATTTGCGCCCACCGTTCATTTGAAGAAATGGAAAGCGCTATTGCCACTAAAGAACCGGTCAGGATCCCGAGGTCGCCTCACACACTGACACGATAATTGGCGTGATACACCTTTACCAAAATCTCGTTTTTTTTTTCTTATGACAAACAATTTGAGCGATTCTGTTTAGGATCATTCACAGAAAACGGTCTCATACGGGTATGTTAGTCATTTCTCTGTGATATTCTGTATGGCTTATCATTCACTGTCTAGGCGTAATTATTTGCATATATTTTGGAACCCAATGCTCGTTAAATGTTGCTTTAAGCAGTATTATTTTACATCATGTTCGTTAATACACGGTTTGTTCCACAGTACTGAACTGAAGTTGAATAATGTGGCGCATGAATGTCGCTCAATTACGTTAATGTCAATGTGAAATGTGCCGTGAAAACGAAAATATGCTTTTTGTGTACTACACGACGGAAAGCCATATGTTTAGAGACAAGATAACAGCGTGATATAGGCTATTTATTATTATCATTATTATTTTTACAAAAGCTGAAACATGTCACCTTTTGACATATTATGCGCTGGAAAGATCTTCGAGCAACGTTTTTCTACGGTCTCCAATGCAAACGTTGCACGCTTTCAATCGTTTTGAGTAACTGGAGAAAACTCGAGGGATTCGCGCGTTAATCATGATGGACACAACATCTTAACACTCGCGCTTCATTCACCAATAACGTACACTGAGCAGAAGAATTATAGTGGTGTCTTCGAAATGAATGATGATGGAGGCGGAATACGGGGAGAGCTGGTCTCAAAACGGAACCACAAATTTGAACGCCTCAAACCTGGGTTTCCTAAATGCGTCGTCTCTAATGGGTCTGTGGGGCGATATTCAGGATAAAGAGGTGACACGACTGGACGAGATTCTCCACGCACACGAGAGAGCATACAGATATTTCACCACCACCATTCAAGTTTTCATCCTAATCGGTTCCCTTTTGGGTAAGTAAGAATGAAAATATTTGGGAACTGTATTGGTTTATCTCTTAATAGATTAGTTTTTTTTTCAAACTATCAACTAACTCATGTGACAAACTGCATAGTCAAATATTGGCCTATTATAAATGGATAATAAATTCCATTGTGCATGTGAACGAATATCCTTTGTTTATAGTTTACTCTTTGCTCACAAATGGCTTATGCTGGGGTGTGGAAAAATTTAATAAAACAATCATATTTGCACTGATAAATCACCAGATGTTACAGTGTACGCTCAGATCATCTGATAGATCAGAAAATGTTATAGAGCATTAAATGATGCACATGTGTTGTATAGCAAATAATTTCCTTTCACAATCTATATAGATATTTTTGCAGTATGACAACCAGGGCCGTAGCAAGGAATTCTGGGCCCCCTGACTTATATTGGTCTTGGCGCCTTTCATATGAAAAAATACAGTTTAAAATTTGTTCTGGGCCACACTGGACTGGTTGGCCCTTAGAATCGTTATCACCTTTCAACCTGTTAGCTACAGCCCTAAATTCACAGTATTCAACAGGACAGCTGATGCTGTAATTTAAATAGTTTTGTTGACAATTTACACTTACTGAGCACTTTATTAGGAACAGCTTCTTATAGACGTGATTATCTAATCAGCCAACTGCGTGGCAGTAGTGCAATGCACACAATCATTAGTTAATGCTCACATCAACCATCAGAATGGTGAAAAAAATTTGATCTCGGTGACTTCGAAAGCATCCAGTGAGTGTCAATTCTGTGGACAGAAACGCCTCATTGATGAGAGAGGTCAACGGAGAATGGCCAGACTGGTTCAGTCTAACAGAAAGGCTACGGTAACTCAGATAACCACTCTGTACAATTGTAGTGAGCAGAATTGCATCTCAGAATGCATATCACATCGATCCTTGAGCCAGATGAGCTACAACAGCAGAAGACCACATCAGGCACTTTATTAGGACCATAGTGTTCCTAATAAAGTGTTCAGTGAGAGTATATGGTGTTGACACTTTTTAAAAACAGCTTGACTTCACTGAAAACAAAAAATCAATTGTATTCGAAAATAGCACAAATCAAATGATTAGTGATGTTTCCAAGAAAATGTGTTATGATGACTGCATGTCAAGTCAGGTTCATCGAACTGAAATGTTGCTGTCACGTCATTCATGTTACAGAGATGCGTAATGTTTGTCGATCAGTATGATGTCACATGCTATGTTGCTAAGGAGTCTCTTTACTGCATGACAGTCACTCACTCTAACAAAAATTATGCCTTACACAGTAGGTACTGTGAAACAGTACTGAAGACTGGAGTGGTGGTGGTGTAGTGGTTTAAGCACATAACTGGTAATCTGGTTATCAGAAGGACATTGGTTTGAGCCCCACAGCCACCACCATTGTGTCCTTGAGCAAGGCACTTAACTCCAGGTTGCTCCGGGGGGATTGTCCCTGTAATAAGGGCTCTGTAAGTTGCTTTGGATAAAAGCGTCTGCCAAATGCATAAATGTAAATGTAAGACAATCTTGTCTTAAATATGTGCATTCATGGCATCCCCTATACCAATGGAAGTGAATGCCAGATTAACAGAAAATTGGGTAGTTTAAGAGCTTAAATAGCATTAAACACGTTGAGATTTTTGTATTAACTATATTATAATATCCTTTTGTGTTGCTTGTTTTCTCTGAACTACGTCAGTGGCAGGGAATTTTCCTAAGAATCAACCGACTGAGCCATCATATGACTAATTAGCCTGCAGAACATGTAGTGGTATAAATCTGTTAATCTGTTTTTGCACTGAATTAAAGCTCGGTCAGAAGTTTCAGAAAAGTTGGGAAAGTTTTAGACACTCTGGCAGTGGCATTGGGTTTTTAATTTTGGAATTCAGTTAGCAAGCTGACTGACACATGTGAATTCAGTAACAGGAGGTTGAAAGTTCTTTAGCTAAAATCGGTCTGTGCTTATCAAATTGCCATAAGGAAAGGTAATGAGTTGAACAATTCAGTAAAGCAGTATGGGGTTGATTTCAGGGTACATGAACTTTCGGAATCTACTTGACAAATTCCCATGCAATCATGTTGCAATAATAAAAAAAGAAACTAAAAATAACAAACATGTAACTGAGCTTCAGAGATGTGTATGCTTCTTATCTGTGACACTATGTTGATATCAGAATCACTAGAAAAAGTTTATTAAACTTGTGCATGTACTGTATGTATGCGCTTTAAAGTTGCGTGTAATACTGGTACTAACGAAATATCATGGTACTAAAATTTGTAAGAAATACGATATCATCTCGTTGCTAATTGTTGTACTATACTCCAGTATAGTGCTTTTAGCAAAATTTAATGGGATGTGACATTTTTGACAATTCTACAATTAATCAAATTCAAATTAGGGCTGTCAAATTAAAATTTCGTCGAATTTAAGAAAAATACGTCCATTCGAATGCTAAAAACTGCACATTGGAATTTTGTATATGTGTCAAGCACTGGCGATGACTTCAGACCGATTGTAATCTTTTGCTAATAAAGGCTAGATGAAGCACAACAAAATACAGTTTAACAGAAACCAGACGTCTTGAGACGTGTTTTAAAGTTCTTTTTAACTTGACACAGCATCTAAAAAAACATTGCTCCTGCACAAGATGCTGAATAAACAAGAACAAAGTGAAACAAAGACGTTCGTCTAGCACGTTAATATAGAAAAACAAATGGTAAACTGGATGGTCGCAAGCCCCTTACAGTATGTTGAGGTCTTTAGCCGTTGCGTCTTGCTCTCTTATCAGCATTTCTCAGATTAAGCAATGGGTTTGACTGTAAAAGAGTTCAAGTTGGAAATGTGGGTCTCGAGATCCTCGCGTTCTGTCTATTTGAACAGCCACTGACCAGGTATCATAAGCTGCTTTACCACCGAGTTCAGCTGAATATCACTACTATCTGGGAATAATTCTATCCTACATACAGCTGTAATTAATGAAAAACACTGTGGTATATCACTGTCAGGGTTGGGAGGGTTACTTTTGTAATGTATTCAAATAAAGATTAGATAATACATGCTGTAAAATATAATTTGTAACTCATTCCATTAGATTACTCAAGGTCAGTAACGTATTCTAAATACTTTGGATTACTTCTTCAGCACTGGTTGATTTTTTTTTTCACTTGTTTTGACTATAAAAAATCTGCCAGTACAGTAAGACAAAATACACATGTTAAAAATACATTCTCTGAAAAACCTAAATATTGTAACGATTCCCTTGTTGTCTGCCCTGTGTTTCACTAGTCATTGTCACAAACTACACTTCCCATAGTTCCTTGCCCTCATCACTGCCAGCACTCAGTCATTGTTCTCACCTGTATGTCGTAAAGTCCTCATTACCCCTGTGTATTTAAACCCTGTTGTTTCTCTATTCCTTGTCGATCATTGAATGTAGATGTCTCAATGTTATCTTTGCCCTCCGTGGATGTTTCCCCAGCCTGTGTTCTTCTTGGATGTCTTTTTGTGTTTTTGTTTTGTTTTCCCATCGTGGACGTTTTATTTGTTCCAGTCTTGTTTGTCTTCATCATTGTTTCAATAAAACCGCACTTAGATCCTCACCCCTCATCTTCCTTCGTCTGCCTTTATAGCAAATATCTTATGCAGTGTTGTTTCTAAAACAAGATCAATCTAATTTATTTTTTAGATATTTTTACAGGAAAACAATACAAAAATTATTATGAAGAATATGATATTTGACCTAATATCAAAGGTCTTACTAGAAAAAAAGAAATTTTGATCTTAACGTAAAGTGTCCTGATAAAAAAATATGATTGTGCCTGGTAACGTACATGTAAAATGGCTAGAAATGGCATTTTAGCTTAGCGTAAAGCTGACAATTTACACAAGGTTTGTTTCTATTTCTTGTGCTTGTATGAATGTAACACATCATAAGAAAGTGTTTCACCGCTGTTCAAATGCACTTGGTGTTATGTATACCCTGTCTTGTTCCACTGTTGCCCTTTTGTTTACCATTTTTGTCACTTTTGTACTCCTTAGTTTTCACTTTTGTCCCTTTTGTAGCTCCACAGTCTTGTTTTCCCTCATGCTCACTGTTCATTGTTTTCATCTGCCCTTGTTAATTTGCCTTGGTTTCTGTTAATCACCTTGTCATCTAGTTTGTGTTCTGTTTGTTCATTGGCCCCTTTGTCCCAGATTCTTGTATTTAAACCCTGTCTGTTTGTTCAGTCTCTGTCATTCGTTGTTTGATTGTTTGAATGTTGTTGGATGTTCCTCCCAAGCCTGTGTTCCCGTGTTTCTAGTTCCTGTGTTTTCTAGTTTTATGTTTGTTTCCCCATTGTGGGTGTTCCTTTGTGTTTGTTTAATAAATAAAGATAACTGTATTTGGATCCTCAACCTTCGTCTGCCTTCTCCTACTTCCACAACCGTTACAGAACGACTGACCTAACAATGGATCCAGCGGTTCAGCGAGCTAACTACCACCTGCTCTGCTTAAAGCAAGAAGACCGCCCTATAGAAGACCACATCCGCGACTTCCTGAACCTGGCAAAGATCTCAGACTTCCCGGACTCAGCCTTGGTGGTCTTCTTCAGGGGCAATTTAAACGCTTCACTGAAGGAGCGGTTGCCACAGGCAACGCGCGGCTGGACTCTCCGCGACTTCCTGGAGGCAACGTTGCTGGTCTGTGGCTCACTGTTCACCGTGGGCATCGTTGAGGAGGACCCTACCTCTCCACACATGGCGGTGACTCTCCAGTCGTCCCTAGCGCTTCCTGTCACGCCAGCCCCTCCGGTCAGAGAGCAAACCCCCACGCCTGTCGCTGTCAACGAGCCAGCACGTCCAACTTCGTCCGCTCGAAGGAGGAGGAGAAGACAGGCGTCCGCCTTCCGGTCCACGCCTGCCCCGGTCTGCGAGCCTGAGCCCACGCCTGCCCCGGTCTGCGAGCCTGAGCCCACGCCTGCCCCGGTCTGCGAGCCTGAGCCCACGCCTGCCCCGGTCAGCGAGCCAGAGCCCTCGTCAGCCCCGGTCAGCGAGCCCAAGCCAGCGCATACCACGGTCACCCAGCCGGCGCCTGTCGCCTCGACCGTCCCTGAGCCGGCGCCTGTCGCCTCGACCGTCCCTGAGCCGGCGCCTGTCGCCTCGACCGTCCCTGAGCCGGCGCCTGTCGCCTCGACCGTCCCTGAGCCGGCGCCTGTCGCCTCGACCGTCCCTGAGCCGGCGCCTGTCGCCTCGACCGTCCAAGAGCCGGCGCCTGTCGCCTCGACCGTCCAAGAGCCAGTGCCAGCAGCCATGCTAGTCCAAGAGCCAGCACCAGTAGCCATGACCGTCCAAGAGCCAGCACCCCTCGAGCCTCCCAGGGCTCCTCCTTCCGAGCTTTCCAGAGCTCTGCCTTCCGAGCTTCCTGAGCTTTCCAGAGCTCTGCCTTCCGAGCTTCCTGAGCTTTCCAGAGCTCTGCCTTCCGAGCTTCCTGAGCTTTCCAGAGCTCCGCCTTCCGAGCTTTCCAGAGCTCCGCCTCCCGAGCCTCCTGAGCTTTCCAGAGCTCCGCCTCCCGAGCTTTCCAGAGCTCCGCCTTCCGAGCCTCCCGAGCTTTCTAGAGCTCCGCCTTCCGAGCTTTCCAGAGCTCCGCCTACTGAGTCTTCCAGGGCTCCTCTCGAGCTTTCCAGAGCTCCGCCTCCTGAGCTTTCCAGAGCTCCACCTTTCGAGCCTCCCGAGCTTTCCAGAGCTCCGCCTCCCGAGCTTTCCAGAGCTCCACCTACCGAGTCTTCCAGGGCTCCTCCCGAGCTTCCCCGGGCTCCTCCTCTCGAGTCTTCCAGGGCTCCATCTCCCGGGCTTTCCGGAGCTCCTCCTCCCGAGCCTCCTAGGGCTCTGCCTCTCAAGCCTCTCGGGCCTTCCAGGGCTCCGCCTCTCAAGCCTCTCGAGCTTCCCAGAGCTCCACCTCTCAAGCCTCTCGAGCCTTCTAGGGCTCCACCTCTCAAGTCTCTCGAGCCTGCTGGGGCTCGGCCTCTCAAGCCTCTCGGGCCTTCTAGGGCTCTGACTCTGCCCCCAGAGACTCCAGAACCTTCCAGGTCCTCGCCCCTAAAGCCTCCCACGGCGCCACCTCCATTGGCTCCACCTCCTGAGCCTTCCAGGCCTCCGCCTCTAGAGCCTCCCACGGCACCACCTCCATTGGCTCCACCTCCTGAGCCTTCCGGGCCTCCGCCTCTAGAGCCTCCTACGGCGCCACCTTCCTTGGATCCGCATCCTGGGCCTCCCTCGGCTCCGCCTCCTAAGCCCCCCACGGTCCTGCCTACGCCTCCTTCGGCGCCGCCTCCCAAGTCTTCTACGGCTCCGCATCCGAAGTCCTCCATGGCTCCGCCTCACGTGGCTCCACCGGTCCCTATCCTGCAGCCACCACCCAGGTCCCCCAAGCCTACCCACATCCCGTGGTCAACTCCCAGGCCTCCTGAACCTGTCCCTGCCCTGTGGCCAGCTCCTAGGCCTCCTGAACCTATCCTTGCCCTGTGGCCAGCTCACAGGCCACCTGAGCCCGTCCTTGCCCTGAGGTCAGCTTCCAGACCTCCTGAACCTGTCCCTGCCCTGTGGCCAGCTCCCAGGCCTCCTGAACCTATCCTTGCCTTATGGCCAGCCCCCGGGCCATCTAAACCTGTCCCTTTGTGCCCCCGTGGACTGCCTAATTGCCCGTTGTGCCCCCATGGACTGTCTCATCTCCCTTTGTGCCCCCGTGGACTGTCTCATTTCCCCTCGTGGCCCCCCCTGGACTTCTAAATACAGAAATGTCGGCCCTCTGAAAAGTATAATCATGCATATGTACTCAGTACTTGGTTTGGGCCCTTTTTGCATTAATTACTGCCTCAATGCGGCGTGGCATGGATGCTATCAGCCTGTGGCACTGCTGAGGTGTTATGGAAGACCAAGATGCTTCAATAGCGGCCTTCAGCTCTTCTGCATTGTTTGGTCTCATGTCTCTCATCTTTCTCTTGGCAATGCCCCATAGATTCTCTATGGGGTTCAGGTCAGGCGAGTTTGCTGGCCAATCAAGCACAGTAATACCATGGTCATTGAACCAGGTTTTGGTACTTTTGGCAGTGTGGGCAGGTGCCAAGTCCTGCTGGAAAATGAAGTCAGCATCTCCATAAAGCTTGTCTGCTGAAGGAAGCATGAAGTGCTCTAAAATGTCCCGGTAGACGGCTGCGTTGACTCTGGACTTAATAAAGCACAGTGGACCAACACCAGCCGATGACATGGCTCCCAAACCAACACAGACTGTGGAAACTTCACACTGGACTTCAAGCATCTTGGATTGTGTGCCTCTCCATTCTTCCTCCAGACTCTGGGACCTTGGTTTCCAAATGAGATGCAAAATTTTCTCTCATCAGAAAAGAGGACTTTGGACCACTGAGCAACAGACCAGTTCTTTTTTCTTTAGCCCAGGTAAGACGTTTGACATTTGAAGCCCATGTCCAGGACCCGTCTGTGTGTGGTGGCTCTTGATGCAGTAACTCCAGCCTCAGTCCACTCCTTGTGAAGCTCCCCACACATTTGAATGGCCTTTTCCTGACAATCCTCTCCAGGCTACGGTCATCCCTGCTGCTTGTGCACCTTTTTCTTCCACACTTTTCCCTTTCACTTAACTTTCTATTAATGTGCTTTGATACAGCACTTTGAGAACATCCAACTTCTTTTGCAATTACCTTTGAGGCTTTCCCTCCTTGTGGAGGGTGTCAATGATGGTTTTCTGCACAACTGTCAGGTCAGCAGTCTTCCCCATGATTGTGAATTCAACTGAACCAGACTGAGAGACCATTTAAAGGCTCAGGAACCCTTTGCAGGTGTTTAGCTGATTAGAGTGTGACACTTTGAGCCTACAATACTGAACCTTTTCACAATATTCAAATTTTCTGAGATTCTGAATTTGGGGTTTTCATAAGCTGTAAGCCATAATCATCAAAATTATATCAAATAAAGGCTTGAAATATCTTACTTTGCTTGTAATGAGTCTATGTAATATATTAGTTTCACCTTTTAAGTTGAATAACTGAAATTAATGAACTTTTGCACGATATTCTAATTTTTCGAGTTTCACCTGTATACCCTGTCTTGTTCCACTGTTGCCCTTTTGTTTACCATTTTTGTCACTTTTGTACTCCTTAGTTTTCACTTTTGTCCCTTTTGTAGCTCCACAGTCTTGTTTGCCCTCGTGTTCACTGTTCATTGTTTTCACCTGCCCTTGTTAATTTGCCTTTGGTTTCTGTTAATCACCTTGTCATCTAGTTTGTGTTCTGTTTGTTCTTTGGCCCCTTTGTCCCAGATTCTTGTATTTAAACCCTGTCTGTTTGTTCAATCTCTGTCAGTCGTTGTTTGATTGTTTGAATGTGGTTGGATGTTCCTCCCAAACCTGTGTTCCCGTGTTTCTAGTTCCTGTGTTTTCTAGTTTTATGTTTGTTTCCCCATCGTGGGTGTTCCTTTGTGTTTGTTTAATAAATAAAGATAACTGCATTTGGATCCTAAACCTTCGTCTGTCTTCTCCTACTTCCACAACCGTTACACTTGGGATCGCATCATTTATATGTATAAATGTTTTCCATCTGAAAGGACTAAATATTAAATGAAACAAATGACAATAAAATGCAAAGTAATACTTCAATGCAAAATACTTTTTGAATGTAACTGTATTCTAATTCCCAATGATTTAAATTGTAACTGTAGTGAAATACAGTTACTTATATTTTGTATTTTAAATACATAATCACGTTACATGTATTCCGTTACTCCCCAACCCTGATTGCTGTTATTATAAAGTTTGAGTCTGTGGTAGTATATACTGTGGCACCAGTGTAAGTGTAACACCATGTTAACACAGAATTGGCTATTGAAGCGTTCCCCCCCCTCGTTTTATTTTTTTCTTAAAATGTGTGAATATGAACCGAATAAAACTTTTTATGTACTAGTTTAAAATGGAATGTTTTTTTAACAGTCAGGAATGTTCTTTACAATAATACAACATGGTGCTGTATGGTTAGATGTATTCAATGCACCCTCTTGTAGACTAAGGAAATAATGTCAATTTAAAAAATCAGCTGACTTTAAACTTTGAATTTAGAAATGTATTAAGGTAAAAATATGTATTTAGTTTCTCTGCCCAATTGGCAGCTCTAATTGAAAGCTTGATATGGCCAAGTGATGTCATTGAACAGCAGAAAGATGTCTTTAAATAAATTATATACAGTCTGAATCTGTGCTCGCTATCGTACTTCACATACACACACACAGATTGTGCATGATGCTCAATGTGGTGTGTTGAGTGTTTAATCAGTTGTGAGCACTTTTTGAATTCCTTCTACAGTAATATTTCAGCTTGCGAGTATTTCAGCATTTCATTTGGAATAGAGCTGTTCAATCGTGACGTCAATTTGTAGGCAAACCTTTTAGGAATACAACCTAAACAGTTATAAGCTGATCTAATTAAAAACTGCTGTCAAAACACACAGGAGGAACTCCAAGGTCCAACAAAATAAAAGCTAATAATAATAATAATTAGATTTAAACAATATTACAAAAGCAAGTGTACTGAATATCAGCAGACTGCGATTCACTCATAGCAGCCTTGTGCCATCAGATCTTTGTCATTAATATTTTCATTTGTACTGTGAAGCTGTTTTAAAACTGCAATTTTTTCATTTTATTTTCATTTGATTAAAATTATATGTATTAATTTGTTAAACTGTCATTTGATAAAACATGATAAAAATTAAAAATGGAAAACACAGAATTTGTAACTGCAAGACTTGTAAAATAATTAGTAAAAGCAGTTTACTAAAGGTTATTTGTTTTAGCGCAATGGTTTATTGACAGGTAGAACTTTTACCTTAGAACTCATTGGTTTCACCTGGCTCAAGCATGAGGACTATCCAATGTGGCTTTGCCTAAGGATGTAACCACATATACCGGATTGGGGTAGACCTAATGTAATAATTTTATATCAACCAAGGAAAAACCCAATAACAGTAGACCACTTTTATGAATATGGGGGTGCGCATGTCATGTCCCGCCTCAATGTCAGTGTGTGTTACGGCCCTTGCTACACCCCTGAATGTACAGTAGCCCTAGTACTTATTAAATGAAAACAAGTATGATTGATAAAAATAGATCATGATGGAATTTTTACACCTCATATAGATTTTATTCTTGTGCAACCTCTGAACATGATGTCATGTACAAACATCCCTACTAATTTAATCTCAGTACAACCCTGCTGAAAAGACCAGAACTGATGGTCACCATCATATATTGTGTTTTAGGTGCTGGTCCACCTGCAAGGGATACAAGCTAGACCAGCACCGAACCGGCACTAACCAGCATAAACCAGTCTAGACCAGCATGGGAACTGCAGGCTGGATAAGCTGGTCTTTGTTACAGGGAAAATACCACTAAAACGTGCACATCCATGTCAAAAAGCTCAAGTGAGAGTGAAAGCAAACCAGATATAGGCAAAATGTCAAAGACATATGTGCATATTATCTTACTAACTCACATGATCAACATAACAAAACAAATTAAAATGAAAGACTATTCATATTTTTTGCAGTTATTGTAATCTAAAACAAACCATCAAAGCAATACAGCTACACCTCAAAGCTACACCTCAAATACAAAGCTACACCTCAAAGCAATGGCAGACATTTTATTGAAATTATGAGTGGTGCGCCTTAACTAATCAAACCAGCAAAACAAACATTAGAGTAAAACTCCACTAATGGAACCCCAGTGAAGTCTAAATACCACTGTTAGCCACAGATGTACTGGAAGTGCCCTCCTAAGTGCTCCGTTAACATAAACTTCTAAGGAGAACACCTCAGGCTCCATTTTGATTTGAACCATTGTGAATTCCATGATGTCAGTGCAACATTTCTTCAAAGCAAATTCATCTTACATAGTTTTCCACTTGGAATATCATGTTTAATTTTCCCACAAGTAAAACTGTTATACATGCTCTCCCACATGATTTAGACCGAGCATATGTATAGAAATAGGAATGTCAGACTACCCTGAAAATGTTTATCACTTACAACAGTGGGAGCTCCGGCAATGGCGCACTGAACTGACATACACTTGGACAGCATTTATGGAACATGCAACCTCTTGCCATGTGTTTGCGAATGCGGTGTAACTGTGAAATACCCGAGAAGTGTCCCACATACCAGCAAAATGGATTTGTCTGTCAGCAACGAGGTCTCTTTTTGCACTTACTCTGAGACAGATTGTTCTGACAAATAACTTGATAACAACTGAACCAGTAGTTATGAAGTTTTCAAGACCTGGAAATTTTGTTCCTAAATTTGTTTCTGAGCCTAAACCCACACAGTAAACACCTCAATATATTAGAAATGTAGGTAATTGCGTAGGCCTTGTTGATGCATTACATGAGCTTTTGTTTATCAACATCAAGATTTTCGTTTTTAAAGTGTATGATTATGGTCCTGTGAAAAGATTAGTAAAAAATGATTTAGACTCGTCCCTTGTTTAAAAAAAAGAGCAAGGAGCATGGAAGTTTAAACAGGGCTAATCCATAAACGTTAAAGAACATACTATTTTAAAAGATGTAAACTGTACATTATACGTGTTAATATGTATCTGTATAAAGCTATAACAATAAACTTTTTTCATACTAAAATCTTGTTAACATGTATAATACTTAAAGGTGCTGTAAGCGATTTTTGCTGTTCTGGAATTTCCAAGGTAAACTGTTGAATAAGCCACGCCCCCTCTTTCCAAAACTCGTCATCAAAGACACAGTTTTGAACGACACCTAGCAGAACACCGTCATCTCACATTTGTCAAACACAACAGTAGCAAAATAGTGTCATCAACTGACAACTGTTATGAAAAACATGCCATAAAAATAACATTAAGCCACAATATTTCGCTGCAACTACTATGAACACTATGAAAATATGCAAAATGATTGACAGGCTTCAACACTGCGGCCCACACAGTTTTGTAGACTCTAGGGCATAGGCGTACGCCATATGCCCACCTATCTTTCTTAGGATTTTGCATATGTCCACCTAAAATAAGTGATGATACCTTTAGACGTCAGAACAACGAGTTGGCTTTTGACCCAGAACTTTCAATCTACTAACGTGATGCAGTGGGAGGCGGGAGCACAACTGATGGTAATGGCAAGACAGACAGTCCGACTAAGCTGAATATTTGTTAACCAATCATATTTTCCGTTTCAGTAAGGGGCGGGACATTTCCAGCGTCTAATACATAATTAAACATAATATGCACTGTAAATTTATTTCCCTGCTAAACGTAAATATATACATTTAAATTTAATGTATGCAATTAACTGTTTTTGCACAAGTGCTAATTTTTGATGCTCTTCGCAGATGCTGGACAACAGTGTCCCTTAATTATATAAAAATACTACACTCGTATTAGCTATAAAATACAGTTTATTGTGTTTATGTATGTATTAATTTATTAATTAGAGTATTTTAAAGTATTATCAATTTTCATAGTAGCCTAATGAAAGTAATATCAATGACACATATTAATTTAAATATATATTTAACATCGTTACCATACCATGGTTCTTAGTAGTGTACTGTACACCATGCCAGTGAGAAACTTTCCCTGATATACATTTTCATGTGGTACTGTAATTACAACAGCCAATATTCTTTTTTTTTTTTATGAAAAAATATATTTCTTACAAATTTTACATATTAATCTTAGAGACCGGGTGCATGTTTTATTTAATACAATTTTAAATAAAGTGGGTTTGCAAAGTATGCCCAACTTTTCAGACACTATTACACCACTGGGCACACGGACACATTTTTGTTTGTTGTTTGAGTCTACGGCTGTCACAGAGACTGGTGAGATTTCTCACGAAACTTATTTCATTGATTTTCAGTGAGGAGGAAAAAAATGTGCATAGCTTTTGATGAAAAATAAAAATCACTTACAGCACCTTTAAGTTATATCACTATACGCTACAGTTAAAATGGCATGTATTTTGATGTTTATGGACTGGCCCCATTGACGTCCTTTGTAAGTGCCTACAAGTTACTGTGAATGCTATTTTCTTTTTTTCTTTTTTTTTATCTGAGTTTAAATAATTTTTAGTGGTAATCAAAATTATGCCATAAATGTTGTCAATTGAGTTTAAATTGTTTTAAACCTGGAAGATTCCTTTTAATGGTCTTATGTTGTGATAAATTAGTGTTTCAAATATTACAAATGAAAGTACAAATATTACATGTAGCTTATAAAAATAGCATGCATAATAATTAGAAAAGGATTATTAACATTCTATTTTAAATAGTATTCTATTTTAAATAACGAGTGTAGCTTGTATTGAAACAAAAAAAAAAAAAAAATACTGAATATTTCATGTCAACTGCCCAAATACCCAGCAGACTTTGCTTCTTTGTGCCTGTTCTTAGTGTTTCTATTATTTTACTAATTCCTCAAATCTTCATAACATTTGGTGTGGAAGCTTGTGTGTAGTTCACAATAACATGAGATTGACAATGTCTTTGTACTGCTATTGCAAAAAGGAGTCACAAAGAAACCATTGCTTTTTCCATGCTTTCCCCCATTACGTATATTAGCTTGCAGCTCTCAGGTACCCCATTGCCATGGGAACAGTTTTAAACAATGAGATGGAGGCTATTCATGGCTGTCCCACTTTTTAAACGCATTCAGTTGTGTCTATTTAGATGCCTGAACTGTGCTCGGGAACCTTCAACTTTCTCTCCTCTTCTTGCCCCCAGGAAATGCTGCAGTTCTATGGTGCACCTGTTACACCAACGTCTTCAAGTCTGTCACAAATCTTTTCATCAAGAACCTGGCCTGTTCTGGCATATGTGCTGGGCTGGTGTGTGTGCCCTTTGACATAGCTCTGAGTGCCAGTCCTCTGTGTTGCCTATGGTTCCACACACTCCTGCTGTGCAAGGCCATCAAGTTCTTACACAGGCTTTTCTGCTCTGTCACTGTGCTTAGCTTTGCTGTCATCGCCCTGGACAGGTGAGTGGACACATATACACTATGTCTTTCTAATTAAAGGTGACATGTAGTTTGTTTTCCAATTTCAGCTTAATATGCTTAGACAACTATACAGTATAAGGAAGTAATTTGTGGTTCCATTTCCCCATGGTACAGTCAAAACATTGCTCTGTTTGTTTGAGATTCCCACCCAGCCGCACACAGCGACACTGGCTCAACTAATGGCATATTTTTGGGTGGGACTATCGTCTGTCTAATGGAAAATTTGAAATTTGTTAAACTCAAAGCAGTGTTTATTTTTGCAATTCCATTTGGCTACTAGAGGCTCAGAAATTACACACATCACCTTTAAAGTGTTAGTTCACCCAAAAATGGGTGACCCCATTTACTCACCCTCATATCATCCCAGATATGTGACTTTTTTTTCAGAACACCAAATGTTTTTTTTGGAAGAATATTTCAGCTCTGTAGGTTCATACAATGCAAGTTAATGGTGATTAGGCCTTTAAAGCTCCAAAAAGGAGATAAAGTCAGCATAAATATTATCCATCAGACTCCAGTGGTTTAACATTTACATTTTACATTACAGTTATTCATTTGTTAGACGCTTTTATCCAAAGCCACTTACAAAAGAGGAATAATAACACATCTTAAGGAGACAGTGGTATGAAAAGTGATGCATTAAAATTTTTTAAATGCATCAGAAAAATACCATCCAAGACAGATTATAGTGCAATAAGAATAATATAAATAATTGTATAATATTTGTTTTATGAGTATATGGTCAAGTGCTCATGGAAAATATGTGTCTTTAGCCATTTTTGTAGACAGAGTCTGCTTCACAGATGGAGTTAGGAAGGTCCTTCCACTAATGAGGTAAAGTGATTTAGTGCCTCTTTATGTTGGTAAAACAAGGTAAATGGAGATAATGTAAAAAAAACATAATCCATCAGACCCCAATGGTTTAATCATTGTCTTCTGAAGCGATCCAGTTGGTTTTTGGTGAGAACAGACCAAAATATATCTTAAAATATAACCTGTTTCACTATACACCTTGACAGCAGTTTCCTTGACGATCATGATTTCAAGCTTGATTACACTTCCTATAGTGCCATCTAGTGCTTTGCACAAGCGATTGATTAAGTCATTGGAGTCATATGGATTATATTTATGCTGACATTATCTCATTTTTGTAGCTTCAAAGGCCTGATCACATTCACTTGCATTTTATGGACCAACATCACTGAAATATTCTTCTAAAAATCTTTGTTTGTGTTCAGCAGAAGAAAGAAAGTAATACATATCTTAGATGGCATGAGGGTGAGTAAAATATAAGAGAGTTAAAATTTTTGGGTGAACAATCCCTTTAATGCTACATCCAATTCAAAGTTGGATGTGGTAGGCCTATATTCAGTCTTTGATATCTCAGATCTCCAACCATAAATGCAATCCATTGCCTCATGCTCGGAAGATGATGTAAGGAAGCAAAACTGCAATGCTCCCATAAGCATAGCAGGTATACAGAGATGTCTTCTAGCAGGCAAATTTTGGAGGTTCAATACATTTATGCATTACTAGCATTTGTTCTACAGGTGTATGGTTATGAAAAGAGCTAGTGTTTGCTAAACAAGTTTTATGATCATCAAATGTAGAAACTTGGATGGGACTCCTTAATGTATTTTATTTTGATCAAAGTGAATGTTTATCATTAGCTGTGTAAATCTCCCTGGGTGCCCTGGGAAAATGTTTGCATGACGTCACACCTGCATCTCGGCCAAATCGAAGTTGAGGTTTTCAAGTTGGATGTCCAACTTAAAGTGCAGTTCTATTGCACATTTTAAAATAGAAAATTATTCATTCCAACTTTCCAAGTTGAATGAAACGCAGCATAATTCTATACATCTTTTACTACCTACGGAAGAGTAATCATCTCAACAATTGTCTTTGAGGTCACTATAATCAGTAATTCAAATATTTTGTTAGGATAATATGTTAAATAATCACTTAAGAAAATTTGGAAAATCCTCTGTGTGCTCAGAAGCTCAGTTCAATTCAACCCATGGGCACCAGCTGTTTTGCAGACTAGTGCTTCCATAGCAACGCACACTGCCCAAATCTTTTATCAGTTCACTGAATAATTTATTTTGCTTAGCAATGAAGCCTTTCTTAAAAGCCTAAATGTTTTACCTGAAGAAAAAAAAAGAAATGCACACAAACCATACAGACACACATTATGCAATGGAACATTAACATACTCAAATCCATCTCTGCTGGAAAAACAAAACATCAAAACTGCCCAAGGTGGTTTGCTGGTGTTTATTTGGTTTAAGTTGGTTTAAATGATCTCTTTCTGTGCCTTCTGAATTTTCATTTATGGACCAATATATATCTTGTACATATAACTATTTGTCTTTTAACACAGAAAGCAATTATTTAAAATTGCTATAAATAAAGTCCTCTAAGGAGATATAAGAGTTATATAATTGTGAACACAGGGCAAACAAGCTAAACCTGAATCAAGTAAATGGTGGCACTTGTATACTCAGAATGCCATCAATAACACCTTTGATTTGACCCTTTGCCCTTAGTGTGCTTTGAAACAATGTGTGTTGTGAAAGTTGCTATACAAATAAAATTTACTTGACTTGACTAGTGTGCACTCTGCAGGAGATCTAGGTTTATGTTTGGGGTTATATATAAAGTACAGGTATTGTCTGATGCTTTGGAATAAATGTGATGACATAACATGACTATAGATTTCTCACTCTGGTATTGATTAAATGCATTTTCACACCTGGCTCGTTTGGAGCATTTGTATCAGAACCTGGTGCGGTTTCTTACTTATTTTGACTTGTTTAGACATATATGAACATGGCAATCGCACACTGATCCACACCAAAATAATCTGGATGAGGTCGTTTCTGAGGGCCTGTTTACACTTGTCTACTTCATGCGTTTTTACTGATCTGAGAAATGCATTCCAGATGAAAATGGTAAAGTCTAAATGCATCTGACTGTTCAAGTCACATATGTAAACTTTACCCCACCCTGCACTACGTCAGCATAAGAAAAATGCAAAACACAACAGCGTCATCAAATATTTGCATAGGGCTTGCATCGCGCAGTAAGTTATAACAAAGAAAGAATGCATGTTGTAGGAGAGACAGAACTTTTTTCCTAATATATTTGATGCAGATTGCTGATGACGCTCATGACACGTCTACCTACAAGAAGCCCCGAGGGGAAAAACATTGCACAGCAATACACAGACACATGCCCGCGTGGCAAATTCACTTGGAATCATATAATAAAGCACATCTGTAAATATACATCCTGGAATTAGCATTATCATGGAAGTGAACTAATTTATTTGCATATTGTGCAGGAATTGAAGATCAGATTTATATCTGTTTGGCGTGTAAATGGAATGAGCTTTTTCCAGTCGGATAGCAATCTGATCAATAAAAACGCATGAAGTGGTCAAGTGTAAATAGTCCCAGAGTACAAATTCAATTGCAAGTGAAACATTGTAACTATTTTAGCCACAGGTCTGAAAATGGCCTAAACTGAATCAGATGAAGTATACATGCTAACAGCAATGCCTTCCCTCTCATTCATTTCCAGGTACTACTCTGTGTTGTATCCATTGGAGAGAAAGATATCAGATGCCAAATCCAGAGACCTGGTCATCTACATCTGGGTGCATGCAGTGGTGGCCAGTGTCCCTGTATTTGCTGTTAGCAATGTGACTGATATCTATGCCACCTCTTCTTGTTCTGATGGCCAATCACTAGGATATATGGTTTACATGGTCACTTACAACATCACCACACTTATTTTACCACTAGCAGTGGTGTTTCTTGCCATGGCGTTAATTCGGCGTGCACTAAGCTCAAGCCAAAAGAAGAAAGTAATCATTGCGGCCTTGCGCACCCCTCAGAACAGCACATCTATCCCATATGTGTCTCAACGGGAGGCTGAACTCCATGCCACCCTGTTGTCCATCGTCCTAGTCTTTGCACTCTGTAGCACCCCCTACGCTGTTCTGGTGGTATATCGTGCAATGGCAGGGGCGGCAAAAGCCTCATCATGGTTACAACTGACTGCCGTGTGGTTACCAAAGGTCTCTCTTCTCACCAATCCACTGTTTCTACTCACAGTAAACCGCTCTGTGCGCCGTTGCCTTCTTGATATGCTAGCACGTCTGCACCGTCGCTATAGTAGAAGGAACATGGTCAGCACTGGAGGGCTGGCTGAAGTTGCTGCACTGGGGGTTGAGACGGTGGCTCGCTCTGGAAGTCAGCTTCTGGAGATGTTCAATATCGGCCAACAGCAGATCTTCAGACCAAATGAGGATGAAGATTATGAGAATGAAATTTCCTCAGTGGCCTCTGCCAACCTCCAGGCCAAAGATGAAGGACAGGGTGGAACTGGAAGGACAGGAAGGGTGGCAGGAGAGTTGCGTCAACAGCAGTTTGTGGATGGGGAAAAAGAAGAGGTCTTAACGTTACCAAAACATTCCCCTATTCAGACTTGTGCCTACTCCTCTTCGCAGGTTGCCCCTGCTACAGCCACAGACCCTGAGGATGCCATGCAGTTCGGATTTGGGCCATTTGAGCTGCCACCTCATTGGCTGCCTGAAACCAGAAACAGTAAGAAAAGACTACTGCCCCCACTGGGTAACACACCAGAAGAGCTGATCCAAACCAAGCAGCCTAGAGTGCGCCCTGAGAGACGCATCAGTAGAAACAATAAAGTTAGTACCTTCCCTAATTTGGACCTATGAAATATAGTACAATGTACATAATTGGACCAAATAATAAAAAGCCATGAAAAAACTGAGATTTTTATTGATTATTTTTGGGTATCCACAGTTTTCCTGACCAGCCACTGGGTCCCTCTGGACTGTTTTGTGGTTCCAGTCTACATTAGAAGCAATGTAAAAACTAGTGAAATGAGCGAACCAGATGGAGAATAACAAACATTACTAACTTCAGGCCATTGTTTTTTCCATCTACCAACTCCTTAAACTTTAATAGGTGAGAAACTGTCAAAAGTCGCATCACAAATCTTTTATTTAATACACTAAACATAACATTATCTGCTACAAACATACACCGATCAGCCACAACATTAAGACCACCTGCCTAATATTGTGTAGGTCCCCCTCGTGCCGCCAAAACAGCATCTACCTGCATCTCAGAATAGTTTTCTGAGATGCTATTCTTCACCACAATTGTGCAGATCGGTTATCTGAGTTACCGTAGACTTTGTCAGTTCCAACCAGTCTGTGCATTCTCTGTTGATGTCTCTCATCAACAAGGCATTTTCGTTCACAGAACTGCCCCTCACTGGATTTTTTTGTTTTTGGCACCATTCTGAGTAAATTCTAGAGACTGTTGTGTGTGAAACAGAAATACTCAAACGTCCCATCTGGCACCAACAATCATGCCACAGTCCAAATCACTGAGATCACAATTTCCCCATTCTGATAGTTGATGTGAACATTAACTGAAGCTCTGACCCATATCTGCATGATTTTATGCACTGCACTGCTGCCACATGATTGGCTGATTAGATAATCGCATGAATGATTCTTGGTGCCTGACAGGCTGGTTTGAGCATTCCTGTAACTGCTGTACAATTGTTGTGAGAAGAATTGTATCTCAGAATGCTATTCTGAGATGTGGGTTGGCTCTGTGTTGACGGCAAGAGGGGGACCTATACAATATTAGGCAGGTGGTTTTACAGTTTTTCTCAATTGCTTTGGCTTTTTTTTTTTTAAACAGTCTTAACATTCTCTAAACTGTAAGTGCAATTGTCACAACTGTTTTATGGGACATCTCAATGCTATTGCATATCTGCAAAAGGTAGGAACTCACCCAAAACATTTAATTCATGCTTCAAAACCTAGTTAAAGTGTCAGTAAATTGGCCAATGCCATCAAAATAAAAAGCTTTTTTGTCATCGTGTGAGCCGTACTGGTCAAAATGTTTAGATGTTTTTTCACCATGGCAGTCAACCCTGGAAATGTTTGTTATATACAAATTATATTATATATTGTTGACATTGACTGCTTACTGTATTATACAAGAATGTCAGTTTTGTCTATATGAATGCTATTGTGTATCACACTGAGATTTTTAGATACCGATTTCAACAGCAAGTAAAAGTTTACTGGGAAAAGTCAATACTGTACAATACTGTAGTACACAGAAGGATATGCATATTTGCATGTATACAGTAAATACATTTTTGTAGCAATGTGACATGGAAACAGAAAATGCACATTTGCATGTCCATTTTTACAAATTTCTTACATATAAATTAATATAGTGAACAGAAAATTGCCACAAAATGACATTCATGCAAAAAAACAAAACAAATCTGTGGTAGTTCTGTAAAAAACAATAAACTGAACCTCCTCACAGTACGTAGCATTACAAGTTCCCATCGTATTGGTGGACATTCTGTTGCTCTTGTTTGTCTGGCCAGAGATTTAGCAGACATCACAAACATTCCATGTCATAGACATTTATGGAATATAAGTCATCATTTTTATTTGTATAGTGCCTTTCACAACACACATCGTATCAAAGCAGCTTTACAGAAACTCATGCATTAACAGAAAATGAATCTGTAATATCTATAATGTCTTACAGTCATCATTGTTTAGTTTGATAAAATATGATTGTTTAAAAATAATTAAATAATAATTGTATTTAGAACCCCATATACATGGTTGTCTGATAGATTTTTATAATTGAATGGATCATTTTACATGTGATGGCTCACACGATGAAGGAATATTTAGAAGTTGTGAGAAGTATGACAATTTCACTGAGAATCAACTCAGCAAGCCATGTGCATTTAGTTATTGTGCAAATTGTAGACAATTGTACTTATCTTTTTCATACATATGCTCAAACATGCAATTTGCTTAAATTAATGAGCAATTCAAATCTGGTGTGAAAAAGAAACTAATTGTTCAGAGATTTTAACTTGTTGTTTTGAAAAAAATTATTCTCATTCAAGAATTGAGCCAAAGCGATTGAGAAAAACTGTAATGTTGTGGCTGATCGGTGTAAGCTGATGCGAGTGACAACACAAGAGACCGGAAAATGAAAACATGCTTCCGTTATAGATCACAGAAAACTTCTGCGTTCAAGAAAAAGGTGGATTGAGAAACAGTAGGATATATTATATGTTCTCTTATATCTGTTTGGGCATGTTAATAAACATAAATTCACCTCCATGGACTGATAAACAACTGAACTGACATAATAGGGCATTGCTCTTTCACAGGAGATGCAATAAACAACAATATACTAGGCATGGATGGTATAACAATTTTTTTGTTGTTGCAATGGTGAATAAAATTAATCCCAAATAATTTATGTAAAGATGCCAACACGGTGTTGAATTTGACTAATCTGTTTTGCTCTATGCGACATCTTGAAACAGCTTTTGTATTTAGAATAATGATCTATCTCAAATAACTTCTGCATTAACATTGAAACTGATGCAGTACTGAAGAAGTATTTTAAAGGGGTAGCTCACCCAGAAATGAAAATTCTCTCATCATTTACTCACCCTCATGCCATCAAAGATGTGTGACTTACTTTCTTCTGCTTAAAACAAATGAAAATTCTTTAAAGAATATCTAATCTCTGTAGGTCCATACAATGCATGAGTGGTGAATGGCTACCAACATTTTGAAGCTCCAAAAAGAATATAAAGTCAGCATAAAAGTAATCCAAATGACTACAGTGTTTAAATGCATATCTTCATAAGTGATATGATAGGTGTGGGTGAGAAACAGATACATATTTAAGTAATTTTTTTTACAATAAATTCTCCTCCGTGCACAATAGGTGGCGATATACACAAAAAATAGGAATCTCCAAAAACAAAAGAATATGGGAAAGTGGAGATTGATAGCAAAAAAGGACTTAAATACTGATCTGTTTTCTCACCTACACCTATCATGTTGCTTCTGAAGCTTTCCGTTACTTTTATGCTCCCTTTATGTGCTTTTTGGACCTTCCAAACTTTTGTACCATTCACTTGCATTGTGAGAACCTACTGATCTGAGATATTCTTCTAAAAATACATATATTATTTTGTGTTCTGCAGAAGAAAGTTATACACATCTGGGATGGAATGAGGCTGAGTAAATTATGAGAAAATTTTCATTTTTGGGTGAACTATCCCTTTAACATCTTTATATAAAAGGTAGGTTGTGGGTTATATCAATGACATACTTTAAACAATTTAATTTCCTCTCATGTAGATATGAGATAGTACAGCTTATTCATAGTATTATTGGTGTGCTGCAATGACCACACACGTTGGTAATGGAAGGATAACACTTAATGAAAGAATGTGAAGGAAGCTTCATTTGTATCAATGTATAAAACCAAGTAATGTGCCAGAGTTTCATCATTCAGCTGTTTTACAGTAATAATAATAATAATAAAAAACATCTGTCATACAGCAAATACTAAAAATGCATGTACTCATTTCATATGACTGAAATGAAAGAATTAAAATGTCTTGATGGATTTTTAAATACTTTAAGGGTTTAGTGCATGTTGTCAAGCACATTAAATAAAGTAAAGCATGGTAAAATAAACATTTAATGATTAAAAGAAAAAGGAATTGGTAAGTCATAAAATAATGAAGGAAATTTCCACATTCCAAATTTAATTTGCCTGAATTGACCTCTGTCGATGACACCCATGTCACATGCAATGTGAATACAGAAACAGCTAGCTTGGATTTCTAGTTTTTCAACATCCGGTATGTGTAAATAAGGCTTGATCTAGTGATTTGTGCACTTTCTTCTCCATAATGCTTGAATGCACTAAAAGGTCAAACATATTGTCTTTAATTGTTGTTTGGAAATATGCTGATTGTCATCCATTTATTTGGAACATTGAAATGATTATTTAGGGTTTACAAAACATTTGTTAAATAGTTTGATGGAAGCAGTGGTTAGCTTTCAAGTTTTAGCTAAACTCAACATCTCAAAATTGTAGGCAAGGATTTATTTAATTATAGGTGTTGCCTGGCAACTGATAACCCAGTTGTTTTAAAGCCTGTATCATGCAAAATAGTCTTAATCGGAAGAGATTTACCTTGCTTTTTGTTGCATTTTGCCAATGGTTTTCAGTAAATGTCTCCGATGTCAACCTGATGTTATTTCTATTCTATTTTTGAACTTTTTAAAATTTGAAACACTAGACACTCTCAAAGTCTTATCTGATGATTTCATTTAAAAATAACTGCCACATATGAAAACATACAAGTACTTACATTGTTTGCTTTGCTGTTGATGAACTTAATTGTTACTATGCAGATACTAATGCCTTATAGCAAATCAGTTTATGCAAAGTAGTTAAAATATGATTTCTGTGCATTTTAAAATTTCATACACAGAAAAGGTCTGGTGGAAAACAGGCCCACTTTTAGAATGCCATTATGTAGTTATATAAAATAACCTGAAACTAAATGTGCTGTTAGGCTTACAGTTACAGACTCCAAATGCCTCTTCAGAGTGAATGAAGCCCGTCTTAATTCTGACTGCCCACCAGCATCCTGCTGCATGATGTACCTGTATTCTTTACTACAAATTAAAACATTTAAATTATTTACAGTAAAAATGCTACAGTAAAAAAACTTAAATTGGTTAATGAGTAGTTACCTTGAAATATACATTAAACATGTTTAATATATTTAAAAATACATGTAGTTTACAGTAAAATGTTTATTTTTAGATGTAAAAAGTATGATTTTCCTGTACAATTAATGGTTAAAATTTATTGTAAAGGCATTAATGGAAAGGAGGCGAAAACCGGCTTGACAATATAAACGACATTTAATTTAAAAAAAAGACACACACAAACACACATGGGGCAGCTGCCTGTAAACGCTCTCTCTCTCTCTCTCGCACCACCGTCCACAGTCGGCCTTTATCCCTCTCGGAGGCTTGATTAGCCTGATAAGGGGCCGGGGTTGTAGAATCACGACCCAGCCTGTCACATTTATATTATGTTTAACAAGAGAGTACATGTACTTTTGACAGTAAATTATTGGTCAAAAGATTACAGTAAATTATTGGCCAAAAATTGTTGTTCGCTGTTCTTTTCTGCATATCGCGGCGCCGTTTTGTAGTCCATTGCAAATGCCCAGTATGCCAGATTAGCAGTCCAGCCCTGGTAATTGGGCGTTCCCCAGAATTCCCTGTGACACATTAAATGTAATTATATTTTATGGGAATGGTTATGTTTCTTATTTTTAATATCAGTTACGTCCTTTGGGGTGTTCTGTGTTATATTTGATGTAGTTTAGTTAATGTTTATTGCATAATTTTAATTTCACATGTGTTAAACTGATGGTGTTTAGTGTTTGTGTGAGCACTGTCTCTACATGTTTATTGGTCATTGCTCTTGGAAAGGCCACTAATGATGAACTTCATGTCATGTGCCTTTCTGTAAATACTATGATGAGAGTAACAATACATTATAAAGTGAAAAGGATATTTTTACAGTTTCAGAAGGTTCATTTAATTTAATATAAACAATGGTACTGCACCATAAAATATACAGTAAAAACAACACTTTTAAACTGTAAAATGGCCATCACCTGGTGATTAATGATGCGTAACACCTGTGTCTCATTACAGTGATGACGGAGTTGGGCTTGAAAAGGCTTAGATATTTAGGAGTTTGTTGTCAAAGTGTCACTGACCACAGCTTTTGGCCCCGGAAGGCCAGTTGATGACCCTGGCTCGCACTGGCCCAATAGTGGAAAAGCGGCTATTGATCTGCTTTGCTTCCAAAAACATTGTCATAATATTTTTTCTGAAAGGTGTGATGAAAGAAATATCATGAAAGGAAGATTCTATTGGAGGGGGGTCACTGTGGGGCAAAGAAAGTTCTGATGTGTGTCTGTGCTAATGTTGAATGGATTTTGGATGCAGTTCAGGGTAGGATAAAGTAGGATAAGGATCTCTGTGGTAAGGAAATCATGTAATACTTAAGTATGTGAGTGTACGTATGTTTGTGCACATGTGTATGTACATGTGCACAGATTCAAGGCCTTTATGTTTGCAAGAACACATGCACATATGTGCTCATCTAATGGATGAACATGCTCTTGGAACACTCCCCCATTAATTTTCAATGGCCGGTCATTTTTGACCAGGAAAACCACAAGTGTGACTGTCATTTTGTAGAAAAATAAAAGCATTTCAAAACAAACTTCTAGATTAAACATTAAAGTACACAAGTGTGATGTATAGTACAGAATTTTTCATATTTTAGTTAATATTGGCAAAATTATCCACAAATAATCCTTTTTTTCCCCACTCAAAAATGAGGTGCATAGGCTCTGGTCAATGAGAAATCTGTCCTAACTGAAAGAAAACAAGTTAACAAAAATATCTAATCCAATAGTTGGTGATGCTATAGCATAATGAGATTTATAATACATTTTTAATAGGCCAGGAAGACCACAATGTGACTGTGCCATTATTCACTAAAAGCAATTAAAACATTTGCCTGGTTAAACATTAAAACACACTAGTGAAATAAATAGTACAGAACGTACTATGACATTTAGATACCCTGTGTGAATAAAGTCAGAAAGATTTAGTCCAATAGCATAACATTAACTAGCATTTTCAGGCAAAAGAAAATCCTTACCAGGTCAAAATGGCCAGAAGACAACATGAGGGTTAATTGAATTTGAGAGACTTTAAAAGCAATTTAATACCTTTCAGATTAAGTCAGTTTCATTGAGCAAACATAATTTAGTTGGATTAGGTCAAATTTATGTATTATAATAGTTTTAACTCAACTTTATTAGGTTCGTCAAACTCAATTTACTAAGGTTTTATGCAATTAATTTTCTTATGTTGGCCCAACTTAATTTATTTCAGTAATTATTAGTATCCCAGCTGCTTCACACTTGACTGCCAAGCGATCCAGTGAGAGCTGAAGGTCACGGACCGATGATGACATGAAGACAACATCATCTGCAAAAAGCAGCGACGAGATCCCCAGCCCACCGAACCGCACACCTTCCCCACCCCGACTACGCCTCGATATCCTGTCCATGAATATCACAAACAGGATTGGTGACAAAGCGCAGCCTTGGCGGAGACCAACCCCCACATGGAATGAACTCGACTTTGTGCCGAGGACCCGGACACAGCTCTCACTTTGGCCGTACAGGGATTGGATCGCCCTAAGAATGGACCCCCCCACCCCGTACTCCCGCAGCACCTCCCACAGTCTCTCCCGAGGGACCCGGTCATATGCCTTCTCCAGATCCACAAAACACATGTAGACCGGATGGGCATACTCCCAGGCCCCCTCCAGGATCCTTGCGAGAGTAAATATCTGGTCCATCGTTCCACGGCCAGGACGAAAACCGCATTGTTCCTCTTCAATCCGAGGTTCGACAATCGGCTGAACCCTCCTCTCCAGCACCTTGGAGTAAACTTTACCAGGGAGGCAGAGAAGTGTGATACCCCTGTAGTTGGCACACACTCTCTGATCCCCCTTTTTGAAGAGGGGAACCACCACCCCGTTCTGCCACTCCTTAGGCACTGTCCCAGATTTCCACGCAATGTTGAAGAGGCGTGTCATCCATGACACCCCCTCTACATCCAAAGCTTTCAGCATTTCTGGTCGGATCTCATCAATCCCCGGGGCTTTGCCACTGTGGAGTTGTCTGACTACCTCAGTGACCTCCCCCAGGGAAATAGAATCTGATCCCCCATCAGCCTCCAGCTCTGCCTCTAGCATAGAGGGCGTGTTGGGATTTAGGAGTTCTTCAAAGTGTTCCTACCACCGCCCAATAACCTCCTCGGTTGAGGTCAACAGCGTCCCATCTTTGCTGTATACAGCTTGGATGGTTCCCTGTTTCCCCCTCCTAAGGTGGCGGACAGTTTTCCAGAAGCACTTTTGTGCGGACCGAAAGTCCTTCTCCATGGCTTCTCCGAACTCTTCCCACACCCACTGCTTTGCCTCCCTCACGGCCGAGGCCGCAGCCCTTCAGGCCTGTCGGTACCTTGCAACTGCCTCTGGAGACCTCCGGGACAACAAATCCCGGAAGGCCTCTTTCTTCAGTTGGACGGCTTCCCTGACCACCAGTGTCCACCACGGTGTTCGAGGGTTACCACCCCTTGAGGCACCTAAAACCTTTAGGCCGCAGCTCTCCACCGCGGCTTCGGCAATGGAAGCTTTGAATTCAATGTCCCCAACCTCCGCAGGGATGCCTGAAAAGCTCCGCCGGAGGTGTGAGTTGAAAATCTCACGGACAGGGACCTCCTCCAAACGTTCCCGGTTCACCCGCACTACTTGCTTGGGCTTCCCGGGTCTGTCCAGAGTCTTTCCCCACCCCCTGACCCAACTCACCACCAGATGGTGATCGGTTGACAGTTCTTCCCCTCTCTTCACCCGAGTGTCCAAAACATATGGCCTCAGATCCGACGACACGATTACAAAATCGATCATCGACCTTCGCCTAGGGTGCTCTGGAACCACGTACACTTATGAGCATCCTTATGTTCGAACATGGTGTTTGTTATAGATAATCCATGACTAGCACAGAAATCTAATAACAAACATCCACTTGAGTTCAGATTGGGGAGGCCATTCCTCCCAATCACGCCTTTCCGGGTGTCCCTGTCATTTCCCACGTGTGCGTTGAAGTCACTCAGCATCACTATGGAGTCCCCTACTGGGGCCCTATTCAGGACTCCATTCAGGGTCTCCAAGAAGGCCGAATACTCTGAACTCCTGTTCGATGCATATGCACAGACAACAGTCAGAGTTCCCCCCCACAACCCGTAGGCGTAGGGAGGCGACCCTCTCGTCCACCGGGGTAAACTCCAACGTAGTGGCGCTCAGCCGGGGGCTCGTGAGTATCCCCACACCCGCCCGTTATGGCGGGTGTCGAGTGTGAAGCAGCTGGGATGAGGATTAGCACCTCTAAATCTGAGGCCATGGTTCTCAGCAGGAAACCGATGGAGTGCGTACTCCAGGTAGGGAAGGAGGTATTGCCCCAAGTGAAGGAGTTCAAGTACCTCGGGGTCTTGTTCACGAGTGAGGGGACAATGGAGCGGGAGGTTGGCCGGAGAATCGGGGCAGCGGGGGTGGTATTGCACTCGCTCTATTGCACCGCTGTCACGAAAAGAGAGCTGAGCCGAAAGGCAAAGCTCTCGATCTACTGGTCAATTTTTGTTCCTACCCTCACCTATGGTCATGAAGGCTGGGTCATGACCGAAAGAACTAGGTCGCGAGTACAAGCGGCCGAAATGGGCTTCCTCAGAAGGGTGGCGGGCTTCTCCCTTAGAGATAGGGTGAGGAGCTCAGTCATCCATGAGGAGCTTGGAGTAGAGCCGCTGCTCCTTTGCGTCGAAAGGAGTCATTTGAGGTGGTTTGGGCATCTGGTAAGGACGCCCCCTGGCCGCCTCCCTAGGGAGGTGTTTCAGGCACGTCCAGCTTGGAGGAGGCCTCGGGGAAGACCCAGGATTAGGTGGAGAGATTACATCTCCAAACTGGCCTGGGAACACCTCGGGGTCCCCCAGTCAGAGCTGGTTAATGTGGCTCGGGATAGGGAAGTTTGGGGCCCCCTGCTGGAGCAGCTGCCCCCGTGACCCGACTTCGGATAAGCGGTTGAAGATGGATGGATGGAATTATTAATATGTGCCATAGTGAGCATGGTTGCATTGTCAATTCAATTGCAACTGAGCACAAGCACCATTCTTCATCACAATGGTAACAACCAAACTTCAGCATAACTGACTCTCTTTTTAAATACAAAAATAACAGAACAGTAAACATTAATAAATCTCTTCATATTCTCATCTTGCTCACAAATACCTAAAATATCACTTAATTTCAACACTTGTTCTCAATATCCAATCCCACTCAAAGCATGCTGGGAAATGGAAATCCCCTGCCCAGTTTGATCAATGCTACATTAACATAAAAAAGTATTAATGTAGTCCCAACTCATATGGATTAAGTAAACTTCAATTTTACAAATGTAAATGGATAGAACAAATAAAATCAAGTTATGACAAAACTTTTCTAGGATTGTTTTGCTTTAGTAAACGGAGCAAGCAGCAAAAAACATGTTTGTTTTGAGAGCATGAAGTAGCCCTCATCCTTTGTTTCTTTTGAACAATGTGCTGAAGAATGTGGGTAATTTATTTGATTTTGTACACTTTGAGGTATACAGTGGCCCCAAAGAGTATTTGGACACATTTGGACGCTTAAGCCACACTTAAAATCTATGGATTTTATTACATTAAATAGCTGTGGCTTTTATTACTTATGTTATGCACAGAAGTTTTGTTTTGTTCATGGAGACAAAGTTTTGTAAAGTATTGCTGTGGCCATTAAAATAACCCTTACTTCTCTGCATAACATAAATCTCTCTGATTATTTGTCTGGATTGACGCGTTGTTCTCTCTCTCGTCTGGAGGTTCTGTGGCCGTTTTATGCCGCTCTCCCCATGCTCACTGAAATTAGAGACAGGTGTTAGACATAATTTGGCTCAGGTGCAAGCGCCCTTACGCTTTCTCCCCCGGACGTGCTCTTGACCACGCCCCCGCTGCCACAATAGCAAAGTACAAAACCAAGTGGCATCTGCAAACAAATAATGATAACTTCTCTTTAAACTAGTTTGACTTTCTTTACCATTTTTGTAATGACTTTTAACCAACTGGCCTCAAAGTTTGACAACCGGAAAGTCTCAGTTTTTAAAAATTTAATTGTGTAATTATTGGATTTATGTTTCATCTGTCAAAGCTGTCAAAACTGTTTTTTTAAGCTGTAGAAACAAGATGTAGCTACTCTAATTACTCTATTAAGCTAAACAAATCATTCGTGTTTTACAGCTGATCAAAAACTCCTCGGATCGCATCATTTATATGGATAAATGTTTCCAACTAAATATTAAATTAAACAAATGACAAAAAAGGCAAAGTAATCTCTTCAGTTATCAAAACACTTTTTGAATGTAACTATTCTGATTACCAACGATTTAAACTGTAACTGAAGAGAAATACAGTTACTAATATTTAGTATTTTAAATACGTAATCCAGTTACATGTATTCCATTACTCCCCAACCCTGATAGGGAAACATGGATCACTTCCAATTCAATTCTTAGCCCAGCACCTCAAAGATGAGCAAGAGGACAGGATACCCACAGCATACACATTTCCCTCCCTTTAAAAGGGGAGCATGTCTGTTGCTAAAAATATAGGCAATGTTCTTCTAGTGATTATAGTGTTTTGATAAATGACTGCCCTCATAAAATGGCTCCTTACCCAGCCATGACTGTTCAGTAAACACCATTATCCAGTGTAAATGGGTAACCCAGAACTGTTCTGTAGATTACATTTAGAGAGGCAACCTCCCATTGAGTCACAAATCAATGAGAGGGTTGAAATGATACTTAGGCCACATCATACAGCTGTTGTGAAGTACATTAGTTATTCAACAACATCATTCAAGAGTAATGACATAATTTCTGTGCTTTATATAGGTCTATTTGATGCAATTACATCATACACAGTAGCTTTATTCTTTAACCTTTCGAAATTCAAGGCTTTAGGAAACAATACTATTCTAGCAACAGTAGTGCTATTGAGAAGCATATTTAGATTATTTTGATCGTTCTATAAGGAAATGTGAGTTCCTCTTACACATGTTGGTTTAATGAATGAGATATTTGACTTTTTATTTCTTTCTGTATGTACAGATGTATGGGTTGCATGCATGTGTACAAGTCTTCTATTAACTTGCATTAGAGGGCAGTGTAACTTAAGAAACTTTGGACATAGGAAGAAAATTATTTGGTAAGACACTATACTGTTTACTGTAAAGTGAACTGGAACAATTCCAAAATACCTTCCAAAATTATTCTCTACAACTTTTTTTTTTTTTTTTTATAATGTTGGGAAGATACTCATGTTATTGCCTTTGTTAACACACAGAATCTCTAAAACATAAAATCAAAATAGCTATGATCACACATGCTCATCACATTGCCAAACAATTTAACACAAATAGACTAGTCTATAGATTTTTTGTATTAGTTGAAATTAAATCAGAGAGAGAGAATGCTTGAGTATTTTTAAAATACCAAAATGTCATCCAATATCCACTTGAATACAATTTAATGTGTAAACAAATATAAGACTCAAAGAAACCAAACGTAGGTATTACCACCACATCTAAATTCTTAGTACTTTTCAGATTTTAGTGCCGATGTTAGTTCTTACATTAGCCGGTCCCTTAATAAATTAAATGGATTTGACAGTATATTCACTGATCTTAAAGATTAGAAAGGCATGTTTCAATCTTAAAGGTGGGGTATGTGATTTGCAAAACGGCCGGCAGATTTTGAAAATACACAACTCATAAGGTCCTACCTTCTCTCCTCCAACGCTGGCCCTGACTCCACCCATTCGAAAAACATGGACGCGCAATCATGCACGATTTTCTCATAACTGTAAAAAAAAAAAAGAACATAGCCAGCCCTGGCGTCTGTACAGCGGTCTTCTATTCAAAACAGGATTCATAGAAATGTGGAACAACCCCACTAGCACTATAAAAGCTCTATTCTCCATACATAAATACAATCGCTCACATCAGCTTCCTCCCCAAACAGGTTGTTTAGCTAGCTAGTTCATCATATGGCTGGGCTATAACGTTAGAACAGCTACAATTCTCATGCGCATATCGTCAGTAAAGACAGTTCCCTGATTAAATACTACTAGTTAATCGGCTTCTCACCTGTCAAGCAGAAAAAATGCCACAGCCGCATCTGTTGGTAGTCCTTCCTGGTCCTTCAGTTGCGCCAACGTTCAAAAGCATCGCCTAGAATGACCCTTGTTTTTGACCTTTCTCTTTCGGCCGTTTTGTTCGTAATTGCTCTCTCGAAAATAGATTGTCTTTTCTGTGATGGTGTCTTGTCTGCCATTCTACAAACGGAAGCAACTACACCTTCTCCTTCTCTCTCTCTCTCTCTCTCTCTGTACCGGGGCGACTTGCACTTCCTGTTACTGGGTCACGAGCTTTGAGTATGCGCACGAACGGGACACACGCGCCAGGGTGGTGGGGGGAGGGGGGCATGGTAGGACCGTTTGATTGACACATTTTCTGTCCAATGATTCTAGATGGTCTTGAAAATGATCGGCTGGAGTTTTTCGAGTCCTGCCCGTTCCACAGATGATTAAATTGCTTAATTTTCATTTCAGTGCTTCTAATTTACAGCCAGTAAGTGGGTTAGGAATAGGATTTCAAGTTATTTTGAAAAAATGGTCAAAAAAGAAAATCACATACCCCACCTTTAAGAATGCTACAAAAAATACACATGAATGCATTATAAATAATAGATTCTGGCTGTCAAATTGAAGGTTGTCCATTTCGCTGTCATTCAGCTGAAAATCAAGAGCAGGCTTTTGGCTTGAGCAGAGGATGATATATTACAGTGTCCAAATATATTATTGAAAGTCTTGCAAATCCCTTTTAAAGGCGTAAAAAAAAAAGAAATGCAAGATAAAGATTATGCACTTGAAGGTTAGCCCTATTTGGATAATATAACCCTTTCATCTTAACATACCAAGAGTTGTCATTTAGCAAATATGAACAACAGTTGCATTGCAATCCATGCTACACAAGACCTGGCATGTTTTGGGGGAAGCAACATTACAAACTAAAATGCTGTCCACTTACGCCAGAGATAAAAGCATACAATAAAATTCAAGAGCCGTAGGTGAACAGAAAGGAAGTTACAGTGGTATCAATATGATGCAATTAGGATTGGGTTTGTGGAAAAACATCAGTAACATCAAAAAAAGACAAACAAAAAAGTAATGGTGAGTTAGACTGCCAAGAAATTTGTCTGTGAATTCGACAACAGTAGGTCGAAAATTTTGCTGTAAAATTGGTCAAGTCACTGCACCCAGAGGACAAATTTGAAAGTGTTATATGTGTGGTTCCGGGTGAAATGTTCACAGAGGCTGTGTCCGAAACCTGCTGCACATACTGTATACGGAAGTATGAAGGGACCAAGGCATGTCCGAATCCAATGTTCACTTTTCATCCTCTCTACTGAGATCCTTTCATCTGATTGATTTTTGAAGTCAGCGCAGATGTATCCTTCACTGCCTATCAAATCCCACAATCCTCTGCTTGCGGATCCACAGCGGTTGAGATGAAGAAAGAAAATGGTGGCCGAAGAGGCAGTTGATAGACAGTTTGTGTATAAATGTACTTTTTTTTTCTCCAACTTTTCATTCCATTTCTAACAAGATAGTAGTATTGTAGATATTAAATATAGGCTTGGTTGTCACCAAAAATCTCTTGATTTTGTTCTAGATTATTAGATATTTGTGGTTCGGTTGAACTTAATTAATGCTAGCATCATAGCAACATTGTAACATAGTGATTAGGGATGGGCATTGGGCACGAGTACTCGGATGTGGCAGCAATGAACCATCGTGTAAACCACAATACGGAGCATTGTGGCTTTCCCCACAGGAGCGAACAGTTGTGAAGACACAAACACACACACCAGGCGCATGGTAGTGGAATGTATACAGCAGGCGAGTATTTCCTTTTAACTTGACACATTGCTGAAGCGCTGTGTGTTCATTGATTTGGGCAATGCTAACATGAGTCATGCCTCTAAACACAGTATTTAAAACTGGAAACACAGCGAGAGGCGTCAAAATGGACAAAGACATCTATCAATCTATCCCTGTTTACATCGGCCAACAAATTAGAAAAGGACATTATCAATAGTGTAAAAGATTTTAAAAACACAAAAAATGTCCAGAACAATTAGAGAAACGTTACATTCTCACTTTTATAAGTGCAGCACATTGATTCAGGCTTCTGAAATGTGTAATAGTTCAACAGTCTAAAAATATCAACCACCGAAAGGAATCGACTCCAGCTTTGGAGTCGTTTTCAACATTGAGTCGATTCTCGATTCCCAACGCCTCAGATATCGATTATTTTTGGAATCCATTCCCAGCCCTACTAGAACCAGTGTCTTAAAATGTTGCTCGTGCAACATGCTATCAGTACTGCTAGAGGGACATGAAGTGTCACTGGCCTCACTGGATATATTAAAAACACAGTTATCCAGCCGCTATTACGGATGGACAATACCACTTATTTTCTTTTTGATCCGATACCAATCATTTCAAATCCAATATTGTTGATACCAATACCTCTATTAAATTGATTTTTGTTTTTGATTTCTTGGGGTAAAATGTGTAATTTAAAATATTTAAATTATATTTAGAAAATTATTAGACTTCTGTTTTGTTTACCCTTACAAAGATTAACCATGGTTTCACTACAGCAACTATAGTTTAACCATGGTATTTAGATAAACCATAGTTACCACACAATTAAACATGGTTACTACTACAATATTACTCTAGTAAAACCATTGTTAACTTTTTTCATTACTTAAGAAAAATTACACGCAAATTCACAAGAAATATCACCTTTAGATATGTTATTTTAGTGCAAATTTACTCCAGAATCTGTTTCTCTGATTTTCTCTCATTAACTCTACAAGGCACCGATACCTCTTTGGTTTGAACGAGTCTTGTGACAGCGCAAGCACTTGTCTGTTTGTGTCTTTCAGCATTCATGCATGTTAAGATGAGTGGATGAAATAGTTCTTATCCTGCAGAAGTATTTGCTAATATAGCCTAATCCTTTTTATTTCACTTTGAAGCTTATTATTGTTCATGTTCACTGTAACCAAATAATATCCATAGTTTAAAAACATTTTAGAATCGATTTTGTTTGTGTGAGAATCAATATATTTGATACAACATCAATATAGGAAGTATCGATACTTTAGGATCGATCCGCTCATCCCTAGCCGCTATACACTTGCCCAATAAAATCCACAGAGGCAAAGGTGCTGTTTATGAAGCGTTATCATGCAAACTGTTAAACTATAAATAAACTAAAATATGCAAATACAAATTTCAGATATAAATTATGCAGCAAGTAACATTATGCATTGCTATTCTCAAAAAAAGAGGAAAAAGGGATGAATTCTTGAATATGCAGAGAAATTGACTAATTGGCTTCTAGGTTAGCACAGACCTGCTAATGAAATCAATTATCACAAATTAAACATAAAAACATAAACAAAGTGCTCATAATAGTTACAACACTCTATTAAACAAATTAACTTACAGACATTGCATCTCAAAAGGCTTTTGAAAGTGAGATGGAGATAGATTACTACAACCGCATGGTGCACATTCCACTGCTGCAGCACTGATGAGGAATAGACAACTTCCTCTCAGAACAGGTAAGGCAATCAATACACATAATGGAAGCAAAATGTCAAAATAAAAGTCCTCACTCAAACTAAACTTTAAAGTCCAGCACACAAAGGGTTGATGGGGCATGACAGTAATTTAGCTAATGGGGCTGGATTTCAGAATATATTCACTTTTAGAAGCAACATTTAGATTTCCTGTGCAATCATGTTTCTTTTTTTTACTGGACCATAATCTTTCAGTCAGCCAATCAAAAAAGGAACAATTCCCATTAGGCATCACAATGCTGACAAATGTGAAAAACCTGATCAGGGACATACTGTACCAAAAATGAATATAAGAACTCAGATTGACTACGTTTATACAATTCTATTATTTTAGGGCTGGAGACAGTCTAGAGAAATAGTCTTTTCCAAGATGAGCCACTAGATTCCAAATGATGTTTTTGGATTACTTGTCATACAGAGTTTATGGAGACTTGACAAAAGCATCTTCTGCCATAATCTAAAAACAAAACAAAAAACAGTGCACATACATTTTCCAGAAGACCTACATTTTCTTTAAAAATGTAATTATATAATAACATTTGAACTATTAAGAGAGACATTTGTTTTTTATATCTTGAAGTTTATTGCTTAGTTGGACAGTTCACTGTCTGAGCACACTATGCAGTCAGTGATGCATATCATGCTGCATATGATGTTGCATTTCTACAGTTTGTTGTCTCGGAAGGTGTCGTGGAGAATTCTTTCCCAGTCTGAACTTAAACCACTCATAAAACCAAGCTAATTTTCCTCAAGAGCTCCAACATTCCACACTATTTTACTTTGTCCACAAAGGTGTCACACTTTCCATTCAGCCAACCTGCCAGTCCAATCACACAACCACTCGCTCTATGTGAATTCCTTATAAAATGCTGCCAAGCACCTCAGCACAACAAGTGTAATTGCATTTAGTTTCACTCATAAAATGCTGCAAAAAGGACCCTTAACAATCAAAAGTAGTATTCACATTCCTAATCCTTAACTCCAGACAGGCTTGACTGATTGAGCTCATGTTAAGCCAAATCAAATATCTCTATTTGCCTACATTTAGAAACAGTATTATACTATGCTAATTCATGTACTGTGGAACACGGTGTTCGCAAGAACAGACTAGAAGGGAAAACATTTTGCACCCCCAGATTATGGCTTGCTTGTAAAACAAGCGAGACCACTAAACTTGGTTTATTTTTTCACTTTAAGACACATTTGTCCTCTAGTGTTACCTAGCATCACACTTTTCTTAACTGCTTTAGAACAGCCTTTTGGCTCATACATTTAATTCCCTTGTAAAGCTGACAACTGAACAAAAGGCTTGAGCTGAATTTGCACTTCAGCAAGTCTATGGTGGTATGTGTCATTTATAAACATTTTAAGTCTATGTTTTTTAGGTCAAAATGATCTTTAGGGGCCCTGGGTATTGCGAGTTCGAATCCAGGGTGTGCTGAGTGACTCCAGCCAGGTCTCCTAAGCAACCAAATTAACCCGGTTGCTAGGGAGGTTAGAGTCACATGGGGTAACCTCCTCATGGGCGCTATAATGTGGTTCACTCTCTGTAATACGCATGGTAAGTTGTGCGTGGATGCCACAGAGAATAGCGTAAAGCCTCCACACGCGCTATGTCTCCGCGGTAACGTGCTCAACAAGCCAAGTGATAAGATATCCTGGTTGAAAGTCTCAGATGGGGAGGCAACTGAGATTCAGGTGAGTCCTATGGTATATTTTTATTTATTCAGTTAATCCATTTTGATAATTGAATTAACATGTATGCAATATACAATGATCTAAAAATGACAATGTGCAATCAATTTTCTATGAATAACTGCATTATGAATGTTGTTCAATATGTTAGATATTTAATCATTCATTTATTGACTTAATTATCATTTACTCAGTTTAATAATCAATGTGCAAATCAATGGAAAAATGCATATTTTCTTCTCTAGGGAGAATTACAGTCTCTCTCTCTGTGTATCCTTGTAAGGCCCTTTCTGTGAATGCTTTTAATATAATAAAATCAGACAATACATGATTTGATGAAGACAAAATATGGAATAGGGAGTATTGGGATGAATCGGGATGCATGCGTGAAGAGGATAAGGAATTCTCAAGGATAAAAAAAAAGAAGAACAGCCGTGGCAGCACACACACTTCTCCATCTCACAGGGATGTGTTGTTTGTGACCAATAAACTGAAATAAGGGAAATCCTTTAATATACTAATCAAATTAATGCAGAAAGTAATGATTGTAAGTTAATATAAAATATGTAATATGAAGTGATTACAGTGTGTTTTATGCATATAAAATGAAATAGTTCTGCTTTTGCAACCACTGAAGTAAGTTAAGCCATGATGTCCTGTTAGAAGGAGTGATGACATAAATTATCGAGGCATAAGATTTCTTTGGATGATATTATTGGATGATATTATGGGTTAATTTTATTGGACGAAGAGGCCATCCTCAAAGAGAACAGAAACTGTATAAAAAGGCATGTTCTAAAGTGAAATTTCTGATGCTTCATGAATCATCTCAGCTTTGTTATTTTAATAATAAAGTCTAGTTTTGGAATCAGAAAATCTGCGCCTCTGAGAAAACTTTGACTTGACCATGCTTCGATTGCTGGTGTGGGGAATTTGCTACAACATATTTACTTGGTGTCAGAGAAGTGGGATTGGAACATGAGCGGAATGCAGGCTTCCATGTCGGGCTGGCGGGGGCTGCACAAACAGGTGGCCATTTGAGGTAAGCAATTTTGCTTTTTGTATAATTTGTTTGTGTAGTTCACCACTGGTCTGCCCTAAGTGATAAGAGCATTCTTAAAAAGCTTCTCCAAATTAAAGAACAGACATATTTCTGATTCCAAAAGAACTTACATGCATGCAAAAATGTGTGTTTTACTGTTAAGTGGGCCTTGATGGATAACAGTGAAAATTTAAGATAAATTAATATGTAGAATGTCCTACGGATACCGCAGGACATTCTATTGCATAGCGCTAAGAGATCTGCACGTGTAGGCAGGAAAAGTCCTACTGATACCGCTCTGCTATATTAGCGATAAAGTGGTCTGCACGGGTAGGCAGAAAAAGAAAGTCCTAAGGATACCGCTCAGCTTTATTAACACACTTTTTATCATGTCGAGGAGGTAAATCGGCAAGAAGGGCTGCTTAGTAGGTCACCTAAGAGAGGTGGTAGAGAAGTTGTGTTTTAGAATTTTATTGTATTTTTTTTTGAGAGCCTTTTGTTTGCAAAAATTTTGAATGTTTGTGAGAGTATTTGTGTCTGTGTCTGAAAGTGTGTGAAGTGTGACTGCAGTGCGATTGTGTGTGGATGTGTTTGACTGAGTACAAATATGAGCCCTAAAAATAAATAAGACAAAAGAATGAGTGCATGAGCCTTTTTCAAAGGAACACGAAGTGAATGTTTCATGAGGGACACACTGAATGGAGTAAATGTTGTCTAACAAAGTCAGTTTGTCTTTTATATGTTGCATTGATGTTGGGAATGAAAGCCTGCCTCTTGTGAAAATTTGGAAAATAATTTTCTTTGTTAACAGAGAAAACTAAAAACATTCCGAGTTATTGGCTTTGTTGGATGTTTGGCCATTTTTTAAATGGTAGAATTTGTGATCCAGATAGAGATACTCAATCCTTGCTTCATAACTAATAAGGAGTATTGGACAATATGGACACAGCAGCTAGCGATGCATCAGAGACAGTGGATAGGCCTAAGAGACAGAGTAAACTTCCTTCCCATCTGGGTGACTATGAGGTTGGCTACATGCCTCCCGTGGACCCTCCTCCAATCGTTTCTTCTCGCTGTCACAGCCAACACAAGCCAGACTAGGAAAACATCCCATAGTAAATTGAGCTCTCATTCCTTATCCAGTTGTCATTACATTATCTCTGGTGTGCAAGCTAAATTTGCACATATAAGCATCCAGGCAGCCATAGTGGAGGAGAGAATAAAACAGCGGCAGTACGACAACCTACTTCAACAACTAGAGGAGGACACGCTGGCAGAAATTAAATACCAGAGACTACAAAACCAAGCTAAAAGGCTCAATGTGCTCAGGAACAGGCTCTTGTGGCAAAGGAGGCCATATCTAACCAGTTAGAACGACGGCAGAAGCTGAAAAAGGCGGAAACGGATCTAGAATTGGCCGATCCTTTGAGTTCCCTGTTCAGCCAAGACACAAGTTTGACTGATCCAGAGCCTCAAGCATCACCAGACACAACTGGGCCATCATTGCAGTTCCCTGATGCCAGCTCAGGCTACTTGCCTGTATTTAAACAGTCTCCCTGCCCCACATCTTCCATGATGCAAGCCACACAGACTGTTCCAGAGGCACAGAGCACATTAAGGGACCCACACACGATTCTGTCAACACCCAAACCAACTCCTCAGTTAGCATTACAAGTGACTATGCTGGCACGAGTTCTAGCTCTCTCAGCGCCTGGACCAGTCTCAATGCCACTACCTCAATTCAACCCCATGCAAGCAGCAGCCACCCAATTTGTGACACCACACACAGATAGTGTTCTGATATCACAGACTGTACTTCCTGTTGCATCCATTGCATCAACCTCAAATGTGAATACTTCGTTACCAAGCCAGGTAGCCCCACCTATCGTTCAGACTCTGTTTTCTCCAGCCACTCAGCAGCGAGTGACAGTCTTATCTAACACACCCATCTGCCCTCAACCCTATCCACATCCACCTGTTCCCCAAACTGGCTACTTACCTCAAACTGGAACAGAGCTTCTGATGGCAGCAGCCTACAGTATCCCTCGGCCTATGCTACCAGTGTTTGACAGTGGCACAGAAAGCGACTTTGGCTTGTTGAAATTGGCTTTAGACAATCTACTAAGTCACCATTCTCACATCAGTCAGCAGTACAAATACCTAGTGTTACTGAGACACCTGAAGTTTGCTAGTGCTCAGCAGTTGGCTAAAGCATATATACACCACCCGCAACCATATACCGCTGCCTTGCAAGCATTGCAGATGAAATATGGCCAGCCCAGGCAGCTTGTGCAATCAGAATTAGGTGCTATCATGAGTACTCCGCCACTCAAAATGGGTGATGCCAATGGCTTCGACTCGTTTGCCTTATCTGTCCAATCCCTAGTGGGCATGCTGAGGACTCTGGAGGGTCAGAATGGATATGAGCTTATGTGTGGTTCTCATGTGGACCGCCTTTTGGGAAAGATGCCACCCGCTTACAGAGACAGCTTTGAAGAATTCTGTTTAAGCTATGGTATTCTTCAAACTGGTACCGATAGAACCTACACTCTCCCCAACTTAGCAGCTTGGTTACAAACAAAGTCACAAGCAAAGCGCATCTTTAGTCGAGCTGCTGCCATGTTTCAGTCTGACACAACAAAGTCATCTGTGAAGAGTAAAGGCACTCCATATTATCGAGAGAGTTCAACACCGGTACTAACATCTGAGAAAGCTGCCAAGCCCTCCGAACCAGCACAGGCTAAACCCAGTTCCAAGCCAAAGCCTTATTGTCCTCATTGCGACAACCAAGATCATTATCTCAACTCCTGTGATAAATTCAAGAGGCTGACCACCACCCAGGTCATCACCTGGATCACAGAGGGTAAACGCTGTTGGAAATGTGGTTGTAATCATCCAGTTGACTCCTGTAACCTCAATTGGCCCTGTAAAGTCTGTAAAAAACTGCATCTTACTGTCCTACATGACTCTGTCAAGGATACTTCAAGAGCTGTGCTTATGGTGAGTTTTCCATCCACACAAATCTATCTTGACAGACCCAACCGCTCGCAGAAAGTTATGCTTTAGGTTGTCAAAGTTCTCTTGCACAGTGGTGGCCAAACAATGGAACCCCATGCTGTCCTTGATGACGGCTCTGAAAGAACCATTGTCCTTCCTCCAGTAACTCAGTAGCTTGAGCTAAATAGAGCTTCAGAGGTTCTCCCTCTACAGACAATCCAACAAAGTCATATCAAACTTAAAGTGTCCACAGTAACCTTGGAGGTTTCTCCCCTCACCAAACCCACAGAGAGGTATGTCATTCGTAATGCCTTTACCGCCTCGGGTTTAAGCCTTGCTGAACATTATTACCCTGTGGCAGCTCTCCAGAAAGCATATCACCACCTTAAAGTTCTACCCTTACTGCCTGTAGACAAAGTCAAACCTTTACTCCTCATCGGGTCTGATATGCCACACCTCCGGACTCCGATTCATCCAATGCATAAAGAAGCATTAGGTGGCCCCATTGCCACATGTACAAGGCTTGATTGGGTACTGCAGGGCCCAATATGTCCAATTCAGCCCCCCAGAGGTCAGCAACAATGCCTGCACATTATGACAGCTCCACCACGTAAAATGCTGTATCAGCATGTGGAGCGCTTGTGGAAAATTGACACCTTGTCATACAATGAAAAGCTGATCAGAAGATCAAAGCAAGACCAACAATCTTGCAGTCTGCCACTGTCAGAGTAGACATAAATGGTATTCAGCAGTATGCAACCCCACTACTAAGGCGTACTACTATCACCATGCTCCATGCTGGCAAAGAGGCTGTGCTCCCCAGTCTCAGAAATATTGAGAGAAAGCTGGCCAAGAATCCTGAGCAAGCTCAAACTTACTGCTCTGACATTCAAAAGCTTGAATCTGCAGGCTACATTGCCAAAATATCACTAGAGGATCAGACCAGTCAACAGAGTCCTGGTTCATTCCATACCACATGGTGCATCATAATGGGAAGGACCGAATAGTCTTCAACTGTTCCTTCCAGTACCATGGTCAAAGCTTGAATGAACAACTCCTTCCGGGGCCAACACTGGGGCCATCCTTGCTAGGAGTCATATTGAGATTCAGACAACATGCAGTTGTAGTGAGTGGGGACATCAAAGGCATGTTCCACCAAGTGCGTCTGATACACGGTGACAAGTCGTGCTGCTTTTCATCTGGAGGAACATGGATAGGGAAGCTGACCCAGACATCTACGAGTGTCAGTTACTTCCCTTTGGTACGACCTGCAGCCTGTGCTGTGCCAATTATGCTCTTCAGTTGCATGCCCAGGAACACAAAGACACCATGGTTGGCTTAGCTGACATTGTGGAGAACTCATTCTAAGTCGACAACTATCTTTAAAGTACTCCAGATCAAGGTGAGGCAAGAGCCATAATAGATGGATTGCGTCAGTCCTTTTTGAAGGGAGGTTTCGAGATCAGACAATGGACATGCAATATACCATCTGTTCTCAGACACCTCCCATCGGAAGCCAGACCAGCTAGTAGCGAGTGCTGGTTGTCTCAGATTAGCGCAGACATGCAAGTACCTATCCTCGGCCTACAATGGAATTGCCTCAATGACACCCTTGGGTATAAGAACCGCATAGCAGAGCCTGTTCAGCCCACCATGAGTAATCTGTACAAGACTTTTGCGAGTCAATTCGACCCCTTGGGTTTTATCATACCATTCACCACAAGGGCTAAGACTCTTATACTGGATCTCTGGAAACACAACCTCAGCTGGGACGACCCTATCGAACCACTATACCTGTGTGAGAAATGGTCCACGTGGGTTGCAGAGCTTTCCAGTATCACCAAACTACAATTCCCTCAACCTTATACTTCTGGCAGATCCGACACCCCCTCCACCGTTAGGGAGTTACATGTCTTTTGTGACGCCTCAGAGATGGTATATGGCTGTGTGGTCTACCTTCTGACCACAGATTAGCATGAGGAAGTCCAGAGTGGCTCCCCGTAAAAGCCTATCCATGCCACGTCTAAAGCTGTGTGCTGCACTTTCTGAAGCCCAGATGAACAAAATGATACAGACTGAACTCACCAGTCCCATACACAAAATCATATATTGTACTGATTCAACTACGATTGGTTAAAATCAGAATCCTGCCAATACAAGATCTTTGTGGGGTCCAGAGTAGCTGAGATTCAGACCTTGACAGATGTTACCAGATGGAGATATGTTGATTCCACTTGAAACCCAGCTGACCATATCACCAGAGGTCTTACCTTAGCCGAATTAGCAGGCCCTCACCAATGGAGATCTGAGCCATCCTTCCTGACTGAACCATAGGATATGTGGCCGTTGACACCCAACACAGAGTCAGCACCTGTCCTGAGCGAGATGAAAAGAGCATCCTTTGTTGGAGCAGTCACTGTCGCTCCCAGCCCTATACCTCCGGACCTTAGTCAATTCCGAACCTCATGTCACAAAGCTACTCATCCAAGACATTGATCAACAACTCCATCATCCAGGGGCAGAGAGAGAGTTCTAGAAGAGCTACGTCGTCGATACTGGGTGCATAGAGCCCGTGAAGCTGTGTGCAAACACCAACCTTCCTGTCAGGATTGCCAGTTTTGGCACGCCAAGCCGCAGAACCCACAGATGGCTGATCTTCCACCATGTCGGCTACGTCTATTCAAGTCACCAGTTGATTTAAGTCTTATACCACCAATTGGATTTATGTTTTTCCAGACTGCCATCCAGGGGTTCAATACCCATGTTTAAATTGTTCTGAGGGTCTAAATTTAAATCCAGCATCTAACTACTGACTCATTGATTTGAAGAGTAAAAATGACAAACTTTATGGCAAAGTTAGAGTTACCTATTGGATTGGTTACTCCCCAAAATTTTTCAGAGAGTATCCTCACTTTAAATAAAGATTAGTGGGTGCTACAAAAGAAGGATGGGGTGTCTTTGTCTAGTACTACTATTTTGAGATGAATCTATGAAAGTATCACTTTAGAGGTATACATTATCTGCACTGTGATGTTTGGCTCTGCTATTTAAATGAATATAAGTATAAGAGAATAATAACTAAGAAAAACAATTATTTCAAAACACAGTAAAAGAGATTTGTTTGAATTTCCATTGTGCCTCTTTAATACTATATTCTGTTTAAGCTTTTACTTTATTTTCTGTTAGAGTAAAAAGGTGATTTATGTTGTTTCATTAGATAGAATGGAAGTTCCTTCTGCTGAAAATGAATAAGGAAAGGGAGAAAGTAATCATAAGAGAGTTAAAAAGAGGGGATTATATAAATAATAAGATGGCAGGACTACAAGATAGGTGTTGTAAATGTAAAGCTCTGCTTGAACAGAAGGCTAAAGTAAGTTTTATTGAATGTAAAGAGAATGTCGAAAAAGAAAGGCAAAGTTTGTGTTGATTTGAAGGTTCTACAGTTTTTGATGTATGTTGATTGAATGGACAATAGAAAGTAGGGGATGATAAAAGTAGGTTGAAAGTTCTGGAAGAGGGTTTCTTGAAGATGGTTTTAGATGGGAAAGTTTGATCGAAACTCTGAAGTGTCTGCTTGAAACAGAAACACAAGAGCAGATTTTGAAGTGTGCTAAAGTCATATATCTAAATTGTTACATTTTCTTTTGATTTCATTTTTCAGATACAGTGCTATGAAGGAGAGGTTCAAACAGCTTTCTTCATCATGATTAAAGACTTTATATATTCAGTGTGCAATCTGAAGTTAAGCGTTTATTCTAAAGATAAGAGATTCAGTTGAAAGTTGATCTGACACACCTAATGTAGGTTCAAAACAATCTGGAGAGTATAACTGAAATAAGGTGATGTTTTAAAGATCTTGAAAGATTTAGTTTTGTGCTGATGTTAGTCCCCACCAGAGGCATATTAAGGTGGTCAGGGGCCCCTAGGCTGCTCTTTGTGTGAGCCCCCGCCCCTAATAATTATGCTTTACTGGAAATATTTATTTAGTGCTATACATGGTTCACATGCAAATAGTATGAATTTACTTTTCATTTGCCACACCCCCAGTTCAATTGTTGGGCCAGTTGCCATGTAAAATCCCCGGCCGATTTCTCTTCCCAGTCCAGCCCTGATTGAGGCCAATACTGCAGTGTTTCCTCTACATTCCTTAAAGTGGTGGACCATCACATTAAGAAAATGACCCCCACACCACATAGGTAAAATGAGAAATTGAACATTACAAACAAAACACAAATACAAACAAGCACAAGGTCCAGTGCTTAGAAGCAGCCCTTTAATTAAGATCAAGAAACACAAGCACTACAACCAAAACTAACATCAACAGAGATGTAAGTGGAAAGAATACCAGTAATTACTCACAGCCACAAAACAATTACAAAGGAAATACGTAACTGTAAACAGCAAAGCAGCAGAATTCCCTGTATTCACAGTTCAACTGCAAGCTGGTAACAGCTTTTAGCTTTATAAACCAACAGATAGGCTACAGCATCTGCATCAGTGCAGAACACCCTGTTTTACTGAGGCAAAATCACAACATCATTACTGAGACACAAACCACTGTGCAATATAAAACAAAGCCATAATAAAAAACAGCAGAACAGCAGCAGCACATAATAACACTGTTATTATAACAGCAATAATGATACAGCAACACAATTATAAATATGTACATATTGTTGCATATTCCTACATTTATAATTAATTCTTTCTTGATTTTCTGGCAGAGAAGTCCTTAATGAGGCTGTAAAATCCAATTTGCGCAGAGCGCCATTTTCAATGGACATCAAATACAGGTGATTCAGTCGGTTTTGGCCCATCGTGGATCTCAGTCTATTTGTAATTAGTCCCAGTTTTGAAAAAGAGCGCTCCCTGTTGGTGTTGGTTACAGGCAAAGTCATAAATAACCGGAGTGCTATATCAACATTTGGCAACATTGATTGTAGTTTCCTTGCTTTTATAAGTTGCAGCAGTGACCTTGCTGAGGTGTCCTCGTTTTCTTTGATGAATTGTCTGAATTGTCCAATTTCATCCACAAAATCCTCCTCTAGATCACCAGCATATTTCTTCAGCAGATTCGCTGTTCCTGTGCAAAGATCTTGTAGGGGGATGGATGGGATCTCGTTCAAAAATCCAAATGTCTGCTGAATATATTTGTAGGAGTGATACGAGACGGACTGACAGCGATAAAAACAGTTGTTTTGAATTTGTCGCTGCCTGACTGCTCATAGTCAGGTTCAGTGGATTCATCCACAATTTTTTTCATTTTCCTGTGTCTCTGTGTGTCCACTTTATAGACTTGCAAATTCTCAAATTCTTGATCCTCTGGTTGTCATTTGGCTGTAAACCCGCTGTAATTGTCTGCCAAAGGGCTGTGGATTTGGAGGAAATATAAAAAATTCCTCCGCCTCAAGGCAGCAGTTAACACTATTAACTCCAACTAAATTGAGTGTGTGTACAGCGCACGGTACCCACTCGATTAATGGGTTTACCTGTTTAATGCGTGCTTGTAGGGTTAGGTTAGGGGTTAGGATTAGTGATATCAATGCCCATGTCTTGTAAAACACCAAGCACAGACAGGCAAAGCAACTCTCCTGAATGACTCTGGATTGGCAGAAACTTGATAAAATTCTCTGCGATGTAGCCATCAGGAGCCACAAATCGCAAGATGAATGTGAGCTGGTCAGTGTGCGTAACGTCAGGATTGGAATCAACACTGATTGAAAAGTACTTTGCCACTTTAATTTGACTGATTATATCTCAGAGGACCTGATCTCCCATCAGTTCAATAAATTCTAGGCATGTTGTTGATGCGAGGTATGATGGCATTACCTTTCCAGCATTGCCATATTTTTCTATATGCGCTTTCAAAAAGGGATCAAACTCGCTGATAACTTCACTGCATGTCACTGTCCTCAAATAATTTATACGCAAAACAAAACACGGTGCCTTTTGAGGGGGAATAAAAGAGTTTCACCTTTTGCCAGTTTCCTTTTAAACAGGGTTTTGGAAAAGTACCTCTTTTGGTGTTTATGTTGTCTTTCTGATGCAGCAACATCTGCGTATTTGTTCTGGCAAATTTCAGGTCCCATTTTAATTCAATATGCCCTCATGTAATCATTAACTTTATCCCAACATGCAGGATCCGAGCTATAGGTAGCAGGATTTGAGGCCTCTTTTTGTGGTGGGGATTCCCTCCATCTCTGCCGGAGGCTGACCCACGAGCAGGTGAACTGTGTCTGCAGCCTGGCGCTTCGGGTGGCTTAAGTGTCTGACTCGGTCCCTCTGTCTCAGTCTCAGACTCTGAGTGAAATGGAGATGTTTGTGAGGCTGCGGCATCGTCGCGACGGTCATCTTGACTGGTGTCTTTACAAGTATCCAGTCAATTTAGGGATTTTTTTCAGTATATCTTGGTCACGGTGTTCCTTTTAACCTTTGTATTTTCAGTTTTTGCCGCTGTGCCGTCTAGCAATAACAGTGACATAAATGAAAATTATTGACATGATTTGACCAGCAGCTGATTGGAAAAATATGACCTAAGTCACCAATCACCTGTTTATTTATTTTTTTTTAATGTTTCTTATGGGCCAATATGTGTGTTTTTTTTATTATCGCGCTGAAGTAAATTTTATATAATAAATAAAATAGTCTGGCCAATCCGGGGGCCCCTGCACACATGGGCCTCCTAGGCTGCAGCCTACACAAGCCTGTGTGTTAATCCGTGCCTGGTCCCCACCATGATGCATGGTCTTTTGTGACGTTTGCTAAAGTAGCAGAAATACAACCTGAAGAGAAATTAATGATCTGTAAATTAGTTAAATTTTAGCATTCTTACTTTTACTTATACTTTTATTGAACTCATGTACATTTTAATAGTAATGAAAAAAGAAAAAACATGGTGGTGACTAAAGATTAAGATTGCTTGTCTTGTTTGTTTATAACAATGTAAATAGAATTGTTTAAGAAATGGGGAACATGATTGTTCGGCATAATGATTGAAATAACAATTCTTGTGGGAGGAATAATATTCTGTTGTGTGTTACCATTGATCAAATCATTCTTGATCCTAGCAACAATGAAGCAGATGACATTGATCAATGTGAATGGTCCATGGCAATACAATGACAACTCTCCTGGATGGACAGAAAGACCAAAATGGGACGAAATTGATTCCTCCAATGAATTTATATATAAGCAGATGAATAATGAGCCATGCCCTGCGATGCAAGTGCTAGCCTAACCTCTCCCCAGTGGTGGCCCTCTACGTTACGCAAAATAACTTGGTTAAAGATACTGTCAAAAGGATCTTTGAAAGAAAATAACTTTTTATTTTTTATGTCTTGATATATTGTGCTGAACCATTTACATGCTCATATTTATAACACAATATTCTATATCTTGAGTGTAGTGTAGAGGGATACAGGATCTTTTACTCCTCTCTTGTTAAGAGTGTAAGGTGGGGTGCCAATGTGTTTGCATTCAAAGGCAAAGAGCAAATGTATGATCTTCGAGAAAATCAACATAGGAACTTTCTCACAATTACCAACCCTTCCTGAGGCACCACACCCCACTGAGCGAAGATTGCAAATTCACACCTCATTGTTGCCCTTCCACATCTGTATCATGCTCTCCCCTCTCCTCCTCATCCATTCCCCTTCAGCTCAGAATCACCTAAGATCTGTATGTAACAAAAGACCATATCTGATGTATACAAATAATGTAACTAGAGTAACATGTTTGATATCTTTTAAAATGTCTTGGTGCGTCTGGTATAGTGTTTTGTCCCCAGGTTTATAAAACGTAATGACAACAAAGTTATAAGGTCTTTGCCAAATACTGAATAACTCTGGAGGTCTATCCCCCTCCTTGAAGGTTTAACACCAGGAAGCCAAGAACCCATTCACCCCAAAATTCTCAAAGGATAATACCATTTGGTAAACAATGTGTATTCTGTTTGGATATTTAAGGAAGGCTGGCCCAGAGCTCAGGGTTCTCTGTAGTCAGATGATCCCACACCTCAATGTGTGTAACTTTAATAACAGTAGTCTGCATTCAGATTTCCCATGCTTTGCAAGTACATGTAGTTTTCTCAACTGCCAGATATGTTCTTTGACTTGTTTCTTTAACTTGTGTTTTAAATCCTACCTGGCAAATAAATTGTTACTTTTTGATTCATTCTGTATTCCTCTGAAATCATATATACCAATACTGGGTCTATAAAATAGGAGAAACCGCTCTGGAGGAACCGAGCAGGAGAATCCCATTTTAAGAATCATTTATTTCATAACTGAAGCTTTAATGTAGGAGGAAGCCACTTAAAGACTATCAGTTTGAATCTCATTAGAAACTGATCAAAAGGTAAATGAATAGAAGAGGATTCAGAGTAATCAATAACGTAAATGACTAAAATAAAACAATGATCAGAAAGTATTTAGAGCTTTAATCTAAATTAGAGGTAAACTTAAAATTGGAGTCAGATTAATCTAAAATTGGAGTCAGATAAAATGAATATCGTAATGAATTTGTAAAGTGCAAATTATTAACAATAATTGCTTTAAGTCAGTGCTCAGAAAAGACAGAACAATGCAGAGACCTTCAAGGGGCAAATCTATATATTTTTAGCAGTTTTGCCTGCCATATTACAAAAGTGAGGGGAGACGTTTGGTCCTGATGCTCCACAGGAGTGCTGTTCCATGATCTGGTTATTGATAAGAGAGACTGTGTTTACAATTGGTCAATTGAAAGTAATGAGTGAAGGGACTGGATTGTGAAGTAGCACTCTTGAATTAGGCTAAGTTAGTGGGACTTTGTAGGAAGTCCCAAAGGGGGGAATATATGATATATTTTCATTTATTCAGTTAATCCATTTTGATAATTGAATTAACATGAATGCAATATGCAATGATCTAAAACTGACAATATGTAATCAATGTACTATGAATACCTGCATTATGAATGTTATTCAATATGTTAGATATGAATTAATTCATTTATTTAATTACAATTGACTAATAATAATCAAACTGCAAATCAATGGAAAAATGCAGCTAGGCATCTCTAGGGAGAATTACAGTCTCTCTCTCTGTGTCTCCTTGTAAGGCCCTTTCTGTGAATGCTTTTAATAGAATAGAATCAGACAATACATGATTTGACGAAGACGATATGTAGAATAGGGAGTATTGGGATGAATCGGGATTCATGCGTCAAGAGGAAAAGGAAGTCTCAAGGATTTAAAAAAGAACACCTGTGGAGCACACACACTTCTCCATCTCACATGGATGTGTTGTGTGTGACCAATAAACTGAAATAAGGGAGGAGTGATGACATAAATGATCGAGGCATAAGATTTCATTGGATGATATTATTGGATGATATTATGGGTTAATTTTATTGGACGAAGAGGCCATCCTCAAATAGAACAGAAACTGTATAAAAAGGCATGTTCTAAAGTGTAATTTCAGATGCTTCACGAATCATCTCGGCTTTGTTATTTTTATTAGAAAGTCTAGTTTTAGAATTAGAAACTATGCTGGTGTGGGGAATCTGCCACGACAGTCACTACCCCACCATGAGGACTTAGAGCGCATTGGGAATTGGGCATTCCAAATTGGGGAGAAAAAAAAGCTCTTTAAATCAACTTCAGGCTTAAAATCCAGTTAAAATTTGATGCACTTTCATAGTCTTAGTCACTCCGTTTCATAGTTTAGTAATGACAACTATCTGAAAGACTTTGCATAGCATGTTGATGTGGGAATAACAAATTTATACGATATAGGTCTATGCTGCTGCAGAGCAAGTATGGAGACTTGCTACTGCTAGAATATACATACACATACTGAGTTAAGCATGTGGACATACTGCTGCTGCACAATTAGAAAAACACAAAACTTGCTGCATCAGCATGAATGACATGTTGCTGCACAATGAGACATAAGTACAATCCCCATTTAGTTGATCTAGACAAGTGAAGCTGGGGAGGAGGAGGATTTCAAAACTCTTGCAGCACGCTGTAGTAAAACTTCCTTACTTGCAAACTGAGCAAATATAAAAGTTATGCAAAGAGAGAGTATGCAAGTTGATTGGCTACCTGAATACAAGTCAAAGGACCTATCGGCTTACACTATGTGACATATCACTTGTGAGTGAACTGATTGGCTTGTTCCATTCAGAGTTTCATGTCTGAACTTAGTCATTCTTGTTAAAGGGGAAAATCTGTCATTATCATTTACTCACTTTCACGTTGTTCTAAATGTATATGATTTTTTTCCTCTGTGGAACACAAAAGGAGATGTTTGGCAGAATGGTTAGTCTCAGTCACTATTCACTTTCATTGTATGAAAAAAGATGCTGTGAAAGTGAATGGTGACTGAGGCTAACATTCTTACCAACATCTCCTTATGTGTTCCATGGAAGAAAGTTATAAGAAAATTATATGTGTTAAGAACATCACAAAGGTGAGTAAATGATGACAGAATTTTCATTTTTGTCTAATTTATCCTTTTATGAATTGAAATTAGTTCAATTACCGTATAAGAGTTTCTGCTAATTTTCATTCTTTTGAAATAAAGGAATCTACTGTATTTTTTTTAACCTAAATTAATTCTTTGAATTGTCCACCGATTAATCATTTAGCACCAAATCACCATGCAACAGTAGGATGTTCTCTTTATTGGCCTAGAAGAGACAGCCAAAACACTGAAAGCTTCTTCAGGCTTCTTTTAGGCTTATACTGTATTCCGTGTTTAGTATCTGTTTTGTCTAGCTTGAGATTAGTGTGTCTGGTAAGCCTGTTTAAACTCAGGTACTGGGCCACTGCCATGGAATTAATTGTGATGTTCCTACAACTAAGTATTAATGTTACTACAGCTTCATGCATCCTTAAATATTTTCATAAACACACATTATTGTTCAAAGGTGCTAATACCTAAACTGTATTGTGCACCACAGCCCATATTGAACAGAGCTGCTGAACTTTTTTTTTTTTTAGTTCAGGAACGTGAGCTGATGTGAGCATTTACATCTGATTAAAAATTCCCCTTTCTTGATTAAAAGAATAACAAATGGCCCTGTTTCTACAAAGAGAAACATCAGTTAGAACTGATAGTAAGGCCAAAATGTTGGTAAATAAAAATCTGCATTTTGAAAATTATATATATTTTTCTAAAACAGTAAATGTACCATGACCTGCACCTCATAAATTAAAGGGATAGTTCACCCTTAATTGAAAATTTTCTAATTTACTCACCCTTAATCCATCTCAAACGTGAATTACTTTCTTTCTTCTGCAGAATACAAATTAAAATATTATAAATGAATTATATTTGACCTGTTTTTCCCCATACAATGCAAGTCAAAGGGGTCCCAGATGTGTTTGACTTTCTCTCATCTACGGAACACAAACGTTTGGTTACGTATGTAACCTCCGTTCCCCGAGCGAGGGAAAGACACGTTGTGTCGGAGAAGCGACACTAGGGGTCTCTCTTGAGCGCCAATATTCACCTCTGACCTATTGAAAAGGGCCAATGAGAGTTGGCAGTCAGTATTTGCATACCCGCCCCGCGATACTGGTATTTAAGCGGGGCAAATACGGAAGTTTAGTCAGGATTTTTCTGAGGAGCCGGAAATGGTCCGGCCACAACAGTGGCTCGGTTCAGCGACATGGTGGAGGAAAGACACAACGTGTCGTTCCCTCCCTCTGGGAACGGAGGTTACATACGTAACCAAACATTCCCCTTCTGTCGCTCTCTCCACGTTGTGTCGGAGAAGCGACACTAGGGGACCCATTCCAATCTTGCCATGTGCTGAACCGTGTACGTGAACTGCCGATACAGAGGCGGGCAAGGATTCATCCAGTGCCGCGCATCGTCTGTACCTGGCTGCACGTACCCTTCCCCAATGCCCCATACCGAACATCGGGATCCTTCTAGTTACCCTGAGAGGGGAACAAGGCGATGTTTGCCAACATGGGAACGGGCCAGCCTGGCTGGGCCTCTTTTCTCTCTATGTTTCTCGCATAGAGCAATCACGGCCGGGCCCTTACACGCATATAGGGAAGGGGTCTTACCCAGACCCTGCGGAGACCACACCTGCCCTTTTTCTTGGGGAGGAAAAGTGGTAGACACGTCACACGGCCGTCTTAAGGCTCATGTGGAAAGTATGGTGCGGTGGTAGATCCAGCCTCGAAAGGGGGGAGTTGCTACAGCACGGCGACCGGGGCAGCTGTAACTGCCTAAGGGAGACACGGGGGTCCGCTCGTAAGGGGACAGAACCGTGGAAATACACACAGGGGGAGTCCGAGCAGGAGGCCTTACCTGTGGAGCACCTATACCAGTACAGGGTAGCCATCAGGGTACCCGCAGTGGCTTGGGTCGGCGAGTTCCTCCACTGAACCGCGGACCCGGAGGGCTGGGGAGGAATCGACCAGGGTCCCGACTCGGAGTGGGGCGCCCTGGGAAAAGAGGCGCACTACTTAACCTTGACGTCAGGAAAAGGGCGCTGGGCGCAAGCGATCCACCCGGCCGGTCAGTCTACGTGTTACCGAGTTCTACGGGCTCGGACCTGACAAAACACGAGACGCAACCGACTCAACGTGGAGGTTGTAAAACCTCGCGAAGGTGTTGGGTGTTGCCCAACCCGCGGCTCTACAGATGTCTGCTAGGGAGGTGCCCTTGGCCAGTGCCCACGAGGACGCAACACCCCTTGTTGAGTGAGCTCGGACCCGCAAGGGTAGGGGCACGGCCTGGGTGTGATAAGCCAGTGGGATGGCGTCAACAACCCAGTGGGCGAGCCTCTGTTTGGAGACGGCATTCGTTTTCTGCCGTCCCCCAAAGCAGACAAAGAGCTGCTCAGAGCGTCTGGTGCTCTGTGTGCGGTCCAGGTAAATGCGCAGGGTGCGCACTGGACATAGCAACGAAAGGGCTGGGTCTGCCTCCTCCCGGGGCAGCACTTGCAGGTTCACTACCTGATCTCGGAATGGTGTGGTAGGAACCTTGGGTGAACTCCAGGCAAGTGTCGCTGACAGAGAACGCTTGCAGGTCCCCGACCCTCTTGATAGAGGCGAGCGTGATCAGCAGGGCCGTCTTAAGAGAGAGGGCCCTGAGTCCAATTGATTCAAGCGGCTCGAAGGGGGGTCTCTGGAGTCCTGCCAAGACTACCGAGAGATCCCAGGAGGGAACTAGGCCTGGCCGGGAGGGATTCAACCTCCGGGCGCCTCTCAGGAACCTGAGGATCAGGTCGTGCTTACCCAAAGACTTACCGTCTACAGGATCGTGGTGGGCGGCAATGGCGGCAACATACACCTTGAGGGTGGACGGGGACAGCCTCCTGTCCAGCCTCTCCTGTAGGAACAGGAGCACTGACTTGATCGCGCATCTCTGCGGGTCTTCAGTTCGGGAAGAACACCAATCTGCGAACAAGTGCCACTTTAGGGCATAAAGGTGCCTGGTAGAGGGGGCTCTGGCTTGGTTGATTGTATTCACAACGGTCGCCGGTAAGCCGGCTAGCTCTTCCACATCCCGTCCAGGGACCAGACGTGGAGGTTCCAGAGGTCTGGGCGCGGGTGCCAGAGCGTGCCCCGTCCCTGAGAGAGGAGGTCCTTTCTCAGGGGAATTCACCAGGGAGGAGCTGTCGCGAGAAGCCTGAGTTCCGAGAACCAAGTCCAAGTGGGCCAGTAGGGGGCCACTAGCGTGACTTGCTCCTCGTCCTCCCTGACCTTGCACAGCACCGGTGCAAGAAGGCTCACTGGGGGAAATGCGTACTTGCGCAGCCACGAGGGCCAGCTGTGTGCCAGCGCGTCTGTCCCGAGGGGAGCCTCTGTTAGGGCGTACCAGAGCGGGCAGTGGGAGGTTTCCTGGGAGGCGAACAGGTTTACCTGGGCCTTGCCAAACCATTCCCAAATCAGCTGGACCGACTGGGGGTGAAACCTCCACTCCCCGCCGGGCAGGCGTTGTCGTGATAGCGCGTCCGCTACGACGTTGACTTGAGTCGCTGCTGGCTCCATAGGAGGAGACGGCAGGCGAGTTGTGACATGTGGCGGGAGCGTACGCTGCCTTGGCGATTTATGTACACCACCACCGTGGTGCTGTCCGATCTCACGAGGACGTGTTTGTCCCAAACTAACGGGAGGAACTTCCTGAGAGAAAGAAGGACGGTCAGCAACTCCAGGCAGTTGATGTGCCAACGCAGCGGGGCCCCTTTCCAACGGCCCGCTGCTGCGTGCCCGCTGCACACGGCACCCCACCCGGACCGGGAGGCGTCGGTTGTGACCAGAACGCGTCGGGACACCTGCTGCAGGGGCACTCCTGCCCGTAAAAAGCAGAGGTCTGTCCAGGGTCGGAGTGTTTTGAGGCAGGCGGGGGTGATCCTTACCCAATGCGTGCCGTGGTGCCATGCTTGTCTCGGGACTGGAGTCTGGAGCCAGTGCTGGAGTGGTCTCATATGCATCAACCCCAGCGGCGCGACCGCCGCGGAGGACGCCATATGCCCCAGGAGCCTCTGGAAACGTTTTAGAGGGACCACTGTGCCTGGCTTGAAGGAAGCGAGGCAATCCAGCACCGACTGAGCACGCTCGCTCGTGAGACGTGCTGTCATTGAGACTGAGTCAAACTCCAGCCCGAGAAAAGAGATGCTCTGAACCGGAGTGAGCTTGCTCTTTTCCCAGTTGACCTGAAGCACCAAGCGGCTGAGGTGCCGGAGCACCTGGTCTCTGTGTGTGCATAGTAACTCTTGAGAGTGTGCTAGGATGAGCCAGTCGTCGAGGTAGTTGAGAATGCGGATGCCGGCTACTCGTAGCGGGGCAAGGGCCGCCTCTGCGAACTTCGTGAAGGCGCGAGGGGACAGAGACAGGCCGAAGGGGAGGACTTTGTACTGAAATGCCTGGCCGTCGAACGCGAACCATAAGAAGGGTCGGTGTCGTGGCAGAATTGAGACGTGGAAGTACGCGTCCTTCAGGTCTACCGCTGCGAACCAATCTAGATGCTGAACGCCAGCCAGAATATTTCTCTGCGTGAGCATTTTGAACGGGAGTTTTAACAAGGCCCGATTGAAAACTCGCAGGTCCAGGATTGGTCGTAAGCCACCGCCTTTCTTGGGTACAATGAAGTAAGGGCTGTAGAAACCCTTCCTCATTTCGGTTGGAGGGACGGGCTCTACCGCGCCCTTGGCTAAGACAGTCGCGATTTCCGTGCGCAGGGAACTGGTATGCTTGCCGTGTACTGTGGAAAAGCGGACGCCCCTGAAGGGGGGCGGGAGCCGGGCAAACTGAATTGCATAACCGAGTCGAATGGTCCGGTGCAGCCAGCGTGATGCGTTGGGAAGCGAAAGCCACGCTTCCCAGCTCTGCGCTAGGGGCACCAAAGGGACGAGTATTTTGGACGTACCCGGCGGGGCCTCGCAGCGGGGCGGAACAGGTAATGCAGCGTCGGGTGGCTTCGTCGCGGCCTGAGGCTGTGGTGCTGAGAATAGACTCAAAGCACTTACCTTGCCCCGCGCACCCGGCAGGGGGCGGGTTCCTGACTGAGGAGGAGGTCTGATGCTGGCGTCCTCTGGACTCGTATGAACCGGCCGGCCGGGGGACAGTCGTGGGCAGGCGGAAGGCGGGATCGCCGCGTCCGGTGTACCGGGGCTGTCGTAATCTGAAAGCAGATTGCCGTGAGAACGGCATTTGCGGGCCAGGTGACCTAGAGGCAAAGGAAATAGCTCTTATTGAGAATGTGGGTACCACAGCCCCCGTCAGGGGGTGTGGCAAATGAAAAAACAAAGGATTCTCCTCCCGGCCCTCCACCGGGGGATGGAGCGGTCTTACCACCTCCGGAGCTAACGTCTTCGGCTCTGGGTCGGCTGTCTCAGGAACGCTTGGGAGCCTTCCGGGTCCTAGAGGGGGTTCGTGAGACAGGGGCCGTGCGCCGCCTGCGGGGTGCTCGACGGTGGGGCTGAGAGCTGGGCCCGGGTTGAGGCGGAGCAGGAGCTGGCTTCTTCACAGGGGGACGCCCTCGGCGGGCAGACGGGGCAGGGCCCGTAGCGGCAGGTCTGCGGCGGGGCATGATGCTTGAGAGGTGGCCTCCGTCTGCTTCTTCACCGCGGAGAACCGTTGGGCGAAGTCCTCGATGGTGTCGCCGAAAAGGCCAGTCTGAGGGACAGGTGCGTCCAGGAGGCGGTTCTTGTCGGCCTCACGCATCTCGACCAGACTGAGCCAAAGATGGCGTTCCTGGACCACTAGGGTGGCCATCGCCTGTCCGAGTGCCTGCGCTGTGGCCTTCGTCGCTCTCAGGGCGAGGTCGGTCGCTGAGCGCAGTTCCTGCAGCACATCAGGATCAGGTCCACCCCCGTGCATGTTTCTGAGTGCTTTGGCCTGGTGGACTTGCAGGAGGGCCATCGCATGCAGGGCGGGGACAGCGCGTCCAGCCGCACTGTAGGCCTTCGCGTTGAGCGAGGATGTTGTCCTACAGGGCTTGGATGGGAGTACGGGGCGGCCACGCCAGGAGGTAGGGCTACCGGGTTATAGATGGTATGCAACTGCCCTATCGACCTGGGGAATCGCCCCGTATCCGTGGCGCTCTCCGCCGTCGAGGGTGGTGAGAGTGGAGCGGGTGGCACCTAGACGGGCGGAGAGCAGGGCTCTCCACGTAGACGTCAGCTCGTCATGCACCTCCGGGAAAAACGGGACCGGCGGGATGCGAAGCCGCGAACGGCGCGCTGGCCCCAGGAACCAGTCATCCAACCGTAAAGGCTGTGGGGAGGATGGAGGGTTCCAATCCAACCCCACACTTACGGCGGCCCGGGAAAGCATATCAGACATCTGAGCGTTGGCCTCAGCCTGGGCCTGCTGGCCCGAAGGCGGCAGTCCAGGGGAGTCCTCGGCATCAGAAATCACACTCTCCGATGCAGCGGCGAGCTCATCTGCTTCGGGCTCGGGAGGATAGACAGCCGGGCCGTGAGGCGAGCCGCTATCGCCGCAAGCGTGGACGGGGACCAGCAGGCGTGTCGGGGAACGGGAGGTTCGCAGGGGGCTACCCGGCGAAACCGCACCCGCGGCCGCTCCCAAATAGCCCCCAGCGCCAACCGCATCGTCCTCAATCCCGTGGGAAGAAGGAGCAATGCGGGGTGCAGCTGGGGTGGCTTGCTTTCTGTTGTCCTCTTCTGTTGTGCTCTTTCTGTTGAAAGCAAGCCGCGACCGCAACGTGGTCATGGTCATGTTCTCGCAGTGAGAACATGAACCATCCACAAACGCCGTCTCGGTGTGATCGCGGCCCAAACACACGAGACAGCGCCTGTGGCCGTCTGAAGCGGAGAGCACTCTACCGCATCCAGGAACAACACAGGGGCGGAAGGGCATCTTGAAAAAGACGCGTTCTGAAAAGAACGTTCAACGCCGCTGTGTTTTGCTCTTTTAGAGAAATTACTCTTTTAATAGGAATTTACTCTTTTAATACACAGTGTGTGTGTGTGTCTGCGCTGTCGAAGCGCTCAGGGGCAACAATGCACGCCGTGCAATGTAAAGGAGAAAGCCGCTGTTGTGCGCCGTCAAGATCCAACAGCATGCAGATCGTCAGAGGAAACAGGAACGTTTTAATGTGGTGTGTAACTCGCAGCAAACTGCAGACAGACCATCGGCTCCGAAGAAATTTTCTGACTAAACTTCCGTATTTGCCCCGCTTAAATACCCGTATGCGGGGGCGGGGTATGCAAATACTGACTGCCAACTCTCATTGGCCCTTTTCAATAGGTCAGAGGTGAATATCGGCACTCAAGAGAGACCCCTAGTGTCGCTTCTCCAACACAACGTGGAGAGAGCGACAGAAGGGGAACAAAGATTTTTAGAAGAATATTTCAGTGTTGTAGGCCCATACAATGCAAGTAAATGGGTACCAACATTTTGAAGCTCCAAAATGTACATAAATGCAGCATAAAAGTAAACCATATGTCTGCAGGTGTTAAATACAGTATGTATCTTCAGAATCAGAATCGATGATCGAAGTGTGGGTGAGAAAGAGAACAACATTTAAGCCTGTTTTTTTAACCATAAATTCTCCTCCCTGCCCAGTAGGTAACAATATGCATGCAAATCACCAAAAAACAAACAGTAATTTGAAATTGAAAGTGGAAATTGATAGTAAAAAGGACTTAAATATTTACCTATTTCTCATCCACACCAATTATATCGCTTTTGAATATATGGATTTAACCACTGGAGTCATATGGATTACGTTCAGCAGAAGAAAGTCATAAACATCTGGAATGGCATGAAGGTGAATAAATTCTGTATGATTACTTCAACTGCTTTTATAAGCCATTTCACCTGAATTCATACCCTAATTTACACAGTTCACCATACATTTATTGACAAATACAGCAAAAATTTTTGTAGAGAACAGGACTCAGGAAAGGATCATGCCAGACATGCAACATGTCAGAGCACTGTCCATAAGGCTACAGCTCCAACTAAGCAGATCTAATTTGAGCATTATAAAACCAAAAGAAACTGCTTTTCTTTCCACAAGTGAATCTTTCTTGGATGGGTGAGAGCTTTCTTTTAATTATTGGGAATGGCTTATGGAAAGACTGAGCTCAAATAATGGATCAGGTGAAAACGAGCAATTGCTTAAGGCAGTTGGGTACACTCATGCCATTGACCTGATGGCAAACAAAAATGTATTACTTGTCTAGATTGGAAACTACCGTCTATTAGCCAAAAGGAGGCATAGGTTTCTTCAAGTGTATTTTCTGTAAAAGTAGGTCCTACAGTACATATGCTATTCAGGGCTCTAAATACTATGTTCGCAGTCTGCTTTTTTAGTACTTTAGATGTTTTTAATCTTTAGGTTTTAATATTAAGGTTAAACTCATTCAAATCTAACGCTTAGGTGAAATGCAATGTATAGACTGCATCAACCAACTATGACAGTTGTAAGTGTCAATTCCATCACCATTTAACGTCATGTATTTTGAAACAAACATTACTTTCTTTCCTGGAACACAAATAGAAGTTATTCATACTGTAGCAGAATGATCACTTCTGTCAAGCGAGATATTCAAAGAAAGATCTTTTCCTAAAAGTCCTAAAACAAAGTCGGCCTGTTCCTAACACAAAGCTATCTAATGGATTCAGAAGGCTTGGAATATAGGGCATAAGTTGTTTGGACTACTTTTATGATGCTTTTATAAAACTATTATGGTCCTCTTAGGAGCTTGACAGCCCCTGGTCCCCATTCATTTTCAGTTGCAAGAGCAATAAAACATGAATATTCTGTGTTTTTTTTGTTTCACAGAAGAAAGAAAGACATAGTCAAGTCAAGTCAAGTTTATTTGTATAGCGCCTTTCACAACACACATCGTTTCAAAGCAGCTTTACAGAATATCAGCATTAACAGACGATAAAACTGTAATGTCTATAAAGTCGATTAATCATCATTGTGTAATTTAGATAAAATACGATTTTTAATAGTGTTTAAAAATAATTAAATGATAATTGTATTAATAACCCCAGTGAGCAAGCTGTAGGCGACTGTGGCAAGGAACACAAAACTCCATAAGATGTAGATTAATGGAGAAAAATAACCTTGGGAGAAACCAGACTCACTGTGGGGGCCAGTTCCCCTCTGGCTTATTCCAAAACATAGGGTTTTGGAATAACATAAAGATGAATAAATTATGACACTTTTAGATTTTTGGGTGAACTATAATTAAAATGAAAGGAGTCTGGCACAGGCACAGAGTAAATCAGAGGACTTGTCATTCAGACACAACACACAAGTGTAATTTATTTTTCTTTCAGCTTATCCATGTTCTATGAGGTCAATTAATCAGCCTCATCTCATGGAGCTCTGTGTCATTAATTTCCATTGATGCTTGCTGAAGAAGTGTTTTCTGCATGGGGCCCTTTTACCTTGGATGCAGTTCATGCTTAATAAGTGCCATACAGGATGAGCAGTCGGCCAACTGTTGAGTGATTTCTCACATTGCCTGTTGTTCTCCAGCAAACACTATAGATTGATGTAGAGTGATAAACAGATGAATATAGATACATTTAATTTGGAAATGCCTATAGGTCAAGGTTTGACTTCCTTGCATGTTCAAATTAGCCACTGCTATGAGCCGTAACTACTCCATTAATGGTCAGTAGCCTTTTATTCTGATGAAATTTGCGAGCAACATATAAACCATTTGGACCTTGTAAAATATTAAGAGTTTTTATAATGCATATAACATAATATAACATATATAAAACATATAAATAGTACCTGTAGATCAAGTGGTATAGAGGATGTTGCTAGCAGTGCTAAAGTAATGCGATTGATTCCCAAGGAACGACGGTAGATTCTTTGTTATGCCAACATAATAAATATTTCCTCATATTATAGTAGATGATAGATTAAAGTTGATGTTTTTCAAATAATTTTAAAAGCGTGAAATTAAAATTGCTATCACAGCTCAGGATAGTCGCTAGTAAAGGGCTTTTGACTGTGCATGTTCTTTTGGTGCCAATCAGCATTGTCGTGACTAGCGGCCCGTTTGGCCGATTTGTTTCCTAAAGGGTTTGTTCACCCAAAAATGAAAATGATCCCATATTTTACTCAACCTCAAGCCATCCTAGTTGTTTATAACTTTCTTCTTTCAGCCAAACACAATCAGAGTTATATTCAAAAATATCCTGGCTCTTCCAAGCTTTATAATGGGAGTGAATGGTACCTTAGATTTTGAAGCCCAAAAATGTGCATCCATTCATCAAAAAAGTAATTAATACGGCTCCAGGGGGTTAATAATCGGGAACCACTTGATTATATTATTACAGCCACGTCCTGTAGTTGGTGATGGCCTGGATGCCCTGCCACATGCACCGCGTGTCACCGCTGTCCTGGAAGTGACTGTGGATTCTCTGGGCGTGTGTGCGCTTTGCCTCTCTGATGGTCCGGGACAGTTTGGCCCTAGCTGTTCTTAGGGCTGCCTTATCGCCTGCTCTGAAGGTGGAGTCTCGGGTCCTCAGCAGTGTGTGCACCTCTGCAGTCATCCACGGCTTCTGGTTGGAGCGTGTGGTGATGGTCTTGGAGAAAGTGACATCATCAATGCACTTGCTGATGTAGCTGGTCACTGATGCTGTGTATTCCTCCAAGTTGGTAGAATCGCCATATGTTGCAGCCTCCCTGAACATGTGCCAGTCAGTACACTCAAAACAGTCCTGAAGAGCATAGATGGCTCCTGCTGGCCAGGTTTTCACCTGCTTCTGAAGCGGTTTTGTGCGTCTGACGAGCGGTCTGTATGCTGGAATTAACATAACAGAGATGTGGTCTGAGTAGCCGAGGTAGGGGCGGGGCTCCGCCTGGTGCGCACCTGGGATGTTTGTGTAAACAAGATCAAGTGCATTCGCCCCTCTTGTTGCAAAGTCCACATACTGATGGAATTTAGGGAGCACTGTCTTGAGATTCACATGGTTGAAATCTCCGGCGATCATGTACCATCTGAAAATATGCAGATGTCTTGTTTAAACAGATGTAATTCATGAACCTCGTGAAAATCCAGCCTTTTCTTACCGTTGAGCACTCATCTTACAATATCTTCCTTTGAAGCGTGTATTCTATCAGTCAGAAACAAAACTTCAGGATCAGGATCGAAAGTTCCTCTAATTCACAAATCATGACAGTCTGTCCATGACAATCCAAGCAGGTGATCCAGGCCGTTAAAACTGTCAGGAGATTGCTGCTCCCTGGATCTGCACGAATGCATATGTGCAACTACAAAGTAAAAGCGCTTCATGTGTGCTATGAGTAAATGGCATATTCACAATGCACTGTATGTACAATTAGTTTGATTTGGTATTTTGTGAGAAATTGCGATTACCAATGTGGATATGCCATCCATGGTAGCTGGACTACTGTAAAATTTTATTTCCTTCTTCCTAATATATTATCAATTTCTTCATGTGCAAATAAATAACAAAAATTTGATGACTAAACAGAAATCTGAAGAAACCGCTATGTACCATTTAAAATAAAATTTTCTTTTTGAAAGATTATTTTTACAAAGTTAAAGTTTTGTGTGAAATTAAGTAAATAAAGTGCTGAATAAGAGTTCAGTTTTTAGCAATTTTATGTTGCTACATAAGATGCTACATTTAAAATAGCATACATCCAAGTGGTCCTGCACAAGCCATGCAACTGCCCTTGAGATAAATGGGACTGTTAACAGATAGCTTTTTAACATTGCATCTATATTGTTGCTCTCTTACAGTTTTCCTCACACACTTTTTGCAAACACATTTAGATTGGTTTCAATATGACTGAGCTGCCACCTTTTTTTCCCCTGAAATTATTAACTCACAGTTTTCCTTTGGTTCCTGGAAGATTGATTCGGACTGTTAAAAAAACAAAAAAACAAAACAAAATTATTGCACTTGCCACCATAACGTACGTATTAAATGCAAGGAGGAAAAATTTGTGTCCAGCTGAATTATGACACATACCAGCCTGCTTTTAACAGCAGGAAGAATACTTTGACCAGCACTGTTTTTAAAAATTTTCCCTCTTAAAATGGACTAGATGTACCAAAGGTAGCACCTGGTTTGCTTCACATTTTGCCTAACCTGATATTAGGGTGAAATACATACAAATAAAGCATAAACGTATGAGCCAAATTATTAGTGCTGTTCTTTATGTATAGTGTCAGAAGGCAGTGGAAAATGAGATACAGAGAAGGACCTGCAGTGCAATATATTTTGGGGCCCTTACATGTTAGATGAAGTTGTAATGGACAGACTGGCACATGACAGCTTGTTTACATTACATTTACATTAATGCATTTGGCAGACGCTTTAATCCAAAGCAACTTACAGTACACTTATTACAGAGACAATCCCGCCAGAGCAACCTGGATTTAAGTGCTTTGCTCAAGGACACAATGGTGCTGGCTGTGGGGATTGAACCAGCAACCTTCTGATAAACAGTTACGTGCTTTAGCCCACTATGCCACCACCACTCCATTAGTTTTGGGGGTTGAAGGTATCATTTCAGTTTAATTGAAGATTTGACCATCTTTGTTTAAATCATTGTTGGAATTTATGAGTTGTTGTTTTCAAAAGTACATTTGTAAATTTAACGTCATGCATCTGTAAAGCATGGGCTATTATTTAACTGATTTAGTTCTGAACCTAGAAGGGTTGCTCAATTTTCAAAAACAACATAATCTGTGAGAGGACACTCTGCAGTTTTGATTTAAGCAAGAGAAGCCCTTGCTCTCAGAACATGCATTCCAGTTCCATAAGAAGTTCAGAAAGTAATTCCATCGGTCCTCTTTGAAGTGCCCCCCAAGATCAGCTCTTTGACATCACTAACTCATTTGATGTCTAACCAAATAACCCTCACCTTCTTAAAGTACCAGACTTTGATCACATAATAAAGTGGATTCATGGTCATCTGGATTTCTGGCAAACGTGCTGTGAAGACCCTGATAGATTTTCATCCTTCAATCGAAAGAACATGTGCTGCTTTTATTAAAACCCTATTGGCTCATGATCACATCTTGTCATTGATGATTGACAAAGCAGTAAAAACTCCTGAAACTGAGTTGTGATTGTGGTTAAGAAAAATGTGCAGAACTACAGAACAGATATTCTTGAGAAGTAGGGCAAGATGGGTTTAAACATGTCTTAATTATACTCAAAGAGATAATAAACACTTAAGGAATTGCTTAAATCTTCAATTATTTATCGAGTCTTTATTGAACATTCAGAGGCCTTACTGGGCTGGTTAACCGCACATGCTGAACTGGGAACAGGCCTTTAGAAGCTGCATTGAGGAACATCTGTCAGTGTGGTGAAGTTCTTCTCACTCACTATTTGTGGGTGGTTTGTTGTGCTATTTTGGATTGGGCGCTGCAGCTTAGGGCCAGTCTGGCAGAGGAGAGTGTGGGGAAAAGCCACAGTGGCGTCTGTCTCCTGGGGCCCTCAGTCAAAGTGCCTGCTGAGGATCTAACCATTACATTCAGATGGCAACTATGATGTTGCTAAAAATGTTTCAGGGGTCATCTCTGGTCAGCATATATGACATTGAAATCATAGTTTTTGTATTGTTTGTGATGATATGTGATGATGACGTGTGTCTTTTTGAACACAAAGTATACAATTTATTTATATTGTCTCTTCAATTATTATTTACTCTGATGAAAAAAATAATTATTAAGCCAAAATAAGCTGGTTTCCCAAAAGCATTGTAAGCCTAAGTCGATCATAGTGTCCATCTGAAGCTTCATCATAGTTTTTCAGTCCGTTTCCCAGAGCCATCGTAAATTAAGTAGAATTGGAAAATTATCATAGATATACAAGTGCTCTGGAGTAATCCTAGAGTGCTAAGAACATTGTAGGGTGACAGATTTATGCAGACACCTGCAGGACAATTACCAAATTACACTTAATACTTTTGATTTAATACAGGAAATTTTGAAGTGCTTATAATTAATGCAGTATACAATGAGACATGAATATAAGGATACTTTTATCTTTTATTTATTTTACTCAACAAATAAAAATAATACTGTATAAAATGAACAAAAATGAAAAGACAAATGAAAGAACTCAAAAATTAAGTAGTAAATGAATAAAGTAGCCTACACTGCTTTATGTGTTGGAGGATTGTTGCAGACAACTAAAAACAACGGGCCACTATGTTTTATTTTTCATATCTTAAAAATGCATAAAGGAGTTTCCAAAATGTTTGGCGTACTTCTAAGACTTTTTGTAAAGAGCAAAATGTCAATGTGATGTCATGGTGAGCAAGAACTTGCAACAAATAAATAAGTAAATCTCTTGGCCTAAAAAAAAGGGGCAAAAGAGAAGCACATCATTTTGCTGCCATTGAAAACGTAGCCAAACAATTTACTTATTTATTTGTAGAAAGTTGTTGCTCATGAAGACGTCACAGTGACGCCATTTAGTTTTTTACACAAAGTTGTAGAAGTATGGCAGAAAACGTGCAAACGCATTTATGCATTTTTAAGATATGACCAATAAAACATAGTGGCACCGTTTTTTTGCACCAATCTTTAGTTAAATTAAATTCATAGGGAGTGAAGAAAAAAGTGAAGAACCTCATATTTAATTTATGCTTGTCACTGGCAGGTAGAGTTGCCAACTTTCGTAACACAAATATGGGACAATTGAGCATTAACCGAGACAGTGCTCACTAAACGTGTCATTTGTGTTATATGTCTAGAAAGAGCAGGCATATTTTCAGATATAGCATATTTAATAAAAGGATTCTGCAAGGAAAGATTTCAAAATACAAAAATAATCATAAGTGGAACATCACCTGCAGTATTAAGTGTGCTTAATACAGCACAACATTTTTTTCCATATACTGTTAACATTTCCATGTTATGTAAATACATTCACTTACAAATAATTTTCTCTTAGCATTTAAACAATCATATTGCTCAGTAACAATAAAGCAAATATAATAACATATCTGAACAGTCATATTATAGTTTCCCTGTAAAACCAATTTCAAAACACCATAACTTCTCAGTTAACTCCGAATAAACTATGACAATATAATTTCCTCTTATTAGTCTAGACCTTACACATTACTCTGTTCCCTTTTAATAAACAGGCATATTATCTTGTTTGGAATCCACGAAGTTCCATTAAAATGGCGGACATACACTTTACACAAGATGGCGCACACTAATGAACTCCACGTGTAGCAATTTAACTCACTCTACACTCAAGTACCCAATTAAGTTATCAAGATACAAAATGACTAAATATAACTGAAGTTTCACAAGATATTGTCATCAATATGAAAAATAATCAACTTTAAGTACTTAGTTCCACTCGACTTTTGGCTACCCACGTTGTATTCACATGTAATTATAATACTTAATAAATGCTCAAAATGTATTTAACACATCAAAATATGAATAAATAGTGTTCATGAACATTATAACTATCAATATGTTGAGTTAATCTTACCTGCAAGGAAAGATTTCAAAATACAAAAAGAATTATAAGTGTAGCGTAACAAATCTATGGCGTTTACTACTCGTAACTGCATCACCTACAGTATTAAGTGTGCCCTTGAGCAGATCTGTATGAGAGCTCCCCCTAGTGGGTTGGATATACTAAGCCACAATATTAATATGAACCATTTTACTAGTGCCACATTTGCATCTCAATGAACATGTTGTTTGTGTCTCACTGAACATGTTATTTGCATCTTAATGAACGTGCCGTTTGCGTCTCAATGAACGGATTGTTTGCGTCTCACTGATATTTTAATTTGCGTCTCACTGGACCTGTCATTTGTATCTTATTGAACGTGTCATTTGCATCTCAATGAATGTGTCATTTTCGTCTCACCGAACGTGTTGTTTGCGTCTCATTGAACATGTCTTTTGCGGGATAACACCGGCATGCCGCCCTGGGTGACTGCCCATGTCGCCCGTGCCTAAATCCACTGGTCTCAAATGACATGTTGTTTCCGTTTCATTGAACGTGCGGTTTGCTTCTCACTGAATGTTTTGTTTGCATCTCACTGAATGTATTAAGATCGATTGTTATAGGGAAACAGGCCCAGATTGGTTTGTTGGCTGGTTTTAGAGGGATTTGGGGCACTTTCAATCTGTGAGGCCAGTTTAAACCAGATAACACCAGTATACCAGGTTAGCATAATCTACAATTAGTTTATGGGTATTCATGGTATTCTAAAGTTAGATGTCTACAAAAGAACAAAATTTGTGGTTAAAATATTAATGTTGTTATTTACCGTTTCTTTCATGTTGTGGTTAAAAATCATCTATCCATCAATGTGGAAAACCCAAGAGTGTTCTTTGCCCAGTTTAACCATTTTTGCCACAGCTGGCAAGCTTGTTAGAGCAAAACATGGAGACAGTCCAATACACTTGAGTTTCATTGGTATAATGTAAACTCAAAAATACTCCTTAAAATCATTAAAAAAAGGAGGACAACATCATAGCACATAACAATGTTTTATTATTAAGAATGAATGACTATACGAAAAGTATTGATGGTTCTTCATTGTCATACATTATTGTGGATAAGGCCTTTTACTCTATGCCTCTGTTGTCTATAGAATATGGCCACCATTAGCATTTGTAAGGGCTTTCTGGTATCAAATACATTATGGCCATCATTTACTTATTAGTAAGGCCTGAAACTACTACTTCTGCTGGCGAGCAGTTTAATAAAACAGATCAAGGTGACAGAGGAACTTTAATGAAGAGAGACCAAAATGTTTCATCAATGTAATGACTTTGATGGTGATACACAGGATTATGTAAATGATGTGTTCTTATGTGGCCAGTGCTCAGAATTAAACAATTAGTTATTATCATTATGTTATTAGAAATGGTGGTTTTTTTTTTTGCTTTGATTTTTCTTTTTTCCTTTTTGCAAGCATGCATTAACTGACTTCATAGCAATTGAAGTTTTCGCACGTATTCAGCTTTATTAGCTTATCGTGGCCCATTCGGCCCCAAAGTGCGTCCGGTATGCCAGATTACCAGTCCAGCCCTGATTACAATGAATATAAAACTGCTATATGTTTGTCTTCACAAATGAGTTAATGAACTTTTGAGTTTTCAAATTAAAAGTTTGCTCTGACTTTTCTGCTGATTCCTGTAAAGTCATTTTAAAGTCTAAGCAGCCATTTATGCTTCAGCCCAAGACATGTCAGCAGTGTTTTTTTTCGTTACATGTAGTCCATGTCTGTGAATAATGTAATTTAGAAATCTGTCTTAAACCCTTTATTTCCACCCCAACATTTGAAGGCCGCAATATTATTAATTCACCTGATTCAAAGGCCCAGTCACAGGTTAGTGCTTGTTTCTCCTGAGTCCATGTGACCCGTTTTACTTGTATTAGTGCAGTCTCTCTCACAGTTCTTGGAGCATTGTGTTACATCGGGGCACATGCTAATAAAAGCATGCAGTCATTTAGTTTGAAGTATTTTCTAGATCTCCCCAGATTCCTCCATATTTAGACTTGCTAAATACTTCAATGTCATTATGAAGCAGACCTGGCTCTGCAACTACCGAATCTTTATTACCATTGGTTTAATGGCTTCTGTGTGAGTGAAGTCATCCAGTTACAGTATATCCATCTCAGTAGCGTGAATGGCCTGATGGGTGGCCAAAGTGATGTTATACAAAGGTCCTCCACTGTTCTCTGATCTCATTCCTCTGATAAAAGTCAAAGATGTAATAATTCCTGATCAATCAAAGATGTAATAAAGCTGTAAATATGTGAGTCTGCAAATATTATTCAGCATACTTTTCTGAACTGCATAATGTGTGTATATATATATATATATATATATATATATATATATATGTATATACATTATGGGCGACTTTGGCTCAGGTGGTAGAGCGGGTTGGCCACTAATCGCAGGGTTGGTGGTTCGATGTGTTCTTGGGATGCTGAACCCCAAGTTGCTCCCAATGGCAGGCTAGTACCTTGCATGGCAGCTCTGCTGTCATTGGTGTGTGAGTGTGTGTGTGATTGGGTGAATTCACAGTGTAAATCACTTTGAAAACCCACTAAGGTTAAAAAAGCGTGATATAAGTGCAGACCATTTACTATATATATATTCCTCTTTCTTCTGACACCAGCTCAATTTTAGGCTCGACCAAATATATTTTAGGTAAATCACTTTAATGTCTCATTAAAGTATTTTTAAATGATTATGATATTTGATTTGTAGTCAGGGGTTGCTTTTACTTCAGATAGGTTTCTAACCCAGAGACATTATGGATCTCATATACTATTCATAGTTAATTAAAACAACATTGTTTCTAAGAAAACTTTTATTTTGGGTTTGAAGCTTGTGAAGTTTGGGACCTTCACAAACATGATGGAATATTATTCACTGTATTTTTGTTGGCTTGTTTTTATTAGTAAGTTTCTGAAAAAATGGCCTTTTAAGGGCTAACAGTCAAATCTATTGGAAATGCCCACACTTTAAATCAGATAATGTTTATTTGAACTTTCTTAAACTGTTTTTTTTGTGTGTTAACCAATTCTGAACTGACACAGAGGTGTGCAACACACAGGACTGGCCTTAAACACTTAAAAGGCTGTCAAGCATGGGCAGTGCAGTCTGGCTCACACAGAGATCTAACATTCTGAAACCTGCTAGGATTTTAATACATGTCACCCACCCTTCCGCCACGTGGCAAGCCCTACAAAGAGCAGCTTTCTTCAGTTTGAGGTGTATATTGCTCATGCAGAGTCTGTTTCCCCTGGTTCAGACTCCAGCCTGAGGTGAACCTCAGTACAAAAGTATTCCACGCAGCAAACCAGGTAAGACCACCCTTGAGAATTACAATTTCTGGAGCAAATAGTTTTTTTATTTTTTATTTTTTTTATTTTTTTTATTGTGGAGCAATTGGAACAGTTGTGCCTTTAGAGAGTTTTGAGGTGTAAATGAATCTGTTTTTGTGGCAGTTCACCCTCAGACACCCATGGACAAAGATGATAAATTACATGCTTGCTCAGGAGAACTTTAAATAACAAATGCAGACATCAGTGTGGAATTTAATGCCTATAATTTACAGACATGGACAAGCCATGTTCAGCTTTACAGTACATAATTGGCTTGTGGTTCTTAGACAAGGCAGATCCTTACACGTGACCCTTTGGTATAGAAACTTGATTTCCGCTCATGCATTCATGCCTTTGTCTTCCATCCAGAGTTCACACATCCTCCTGAAGTCCCTCCTGACCAGGCCCAGGCATCAACCAGGTTGCACACCAGGTGCAAACAGAATGTGAAATACTTTCAGTGGGTGGAACTGTAGGCCATGGAAAAGAAGGTTTATCTTCCCTCTTTACATTTTTATAGGTATTGAGATTTACTGTTTCCCTCTAAGGGACTGATACCCCCCCACCCCCCCACAGCATGACATTCCTCACTGAAAGATTATGCTGACACATGAACAAGCTGCTAGTTCAGCCAAAAATGACAATCATCTCATAATTTACTAACCATCATGCCAACCCTTATGTGTAGTACTTTCTTTCTTCTGCAGAACACAAATGGAGAATATCTGAGAAGAATATCTCAGCTCTGTACGTCCATAAAATGCAAGTAAATGGGTACCAAAATTTGGATTTTTTAAAATACAAAATGTTCTTAAGAGATATTATCAATTTTGGGTGAGAACAGACAACATGTAACTTCTTTTCCCCTGTACCATTGCAGTCTCAAAGCATGATCATGATTTCAGGCTCGAACTTACACATGCACAGAGTGCTAGATGGCTCTAGGAAGTGTAATCAAGCTTGAAATCATGATCGCCATGGAGACTACTGATGTCAAGATTTATAGTGAAAAAATAGTTTTTTTGGTCTGTTCTCACCAAAAAATTATTGGATCACTTCAGAAGACACGGATTATACCATTGGGGTCATAAGGATTACTTTTTGGTTGCCTTTATTTTATTTTATTTTTGGAGCACAGAAATTTTGTTCACTATACACTTTCCATGGACCTACAGAGCTGAGATATTCTTTTAAAAATCTTTGCTTGTTTTCTGGATCTAGGATGGCTTGATGTTGAATATATAATGAGAGAATTTTATTTTTGAGTGACCTATTCCTTGAAGGGTTTTGTCAGAAAAATAATTGAGCTTTTAGATATAACCAGTACGTGTAGGCTATAACCCTTCACATATAGTGGTGGTCTGCATCAAATGAATTATTTTAACTTCAGTAAGAGTAATGTTGATTAATTCCTGTTTTCAGTTAATCGATTTTATACTCTGATTTAACAATTAATTTGCGTTATAACCCCAAAATTTATTAAATTACTCATTATCCGGTTAAGGAATCACTCTTGTGATTCGGTACTTAATAATAAACGTGTCAAATGGATTAGCGAAATGGCCTGAATTTGTTTACGGTTCAGTTTGAATCATCTGGACAGCTCACTCACGTGATTAATCATTTGGAGTGGTTTTCTCAGTCCGTAAAACTGAAAACGCAATACTTCAGAACACAGAACAAACATAGCACTGGATGAAGTGGAATATTTACCTTAAACCAACTGAAACAATCCTGTGATGAAAGTTTTGTCAATGGCTTTTACTGGTAGTAAACAAACAAACTTTCCAGTCTTCCATTCAAAGAGTATCAAAACAGTACACTAAAAAAGTACCATGATGTTACCATTGCATGTATGGCATTTTTTAAAGTCAAGCTGCTACTTTCTCTAAAGTGTAGCTTTCAGCTTATCAGTTTTTGTGAAACTAGCTAAATAGTTTGAGTAGCTTGACCGACACTGTTTGTCAACATTGACCCATAGGCTCTATTGACCAATAAGCTGAAAACAGACAACATAACTTGTTAGTGTGCAGTAAAATATAAGGAAGTCTGTTATGTCATCTCAGCTCAGTTGATGGTCAAAATGCATCTTAGATGCCCCAAGTAACTTCATTATGGTTTTATACATTGCTATTTAAGCAGTCTACCCCAGCAGGAAGACAGTACACATTGTTCCTTTAATCTCTTATTAGGTAAAATTGCACACAGCTTCCTAAACGTTTTCATGTCTGCCAGTGCAGACTGTTTGTGGAAGTCATTCATGTCTGTAGCAATGTTTCATGATGGAGCCCAGACCAGAGGAAATGCCAGACGTTCCCAGATAAGCTAGCTTTCCTCTATTCTGGAATAAAGCACACTATGTCCAGCTTTGCCAGCAGATCAAATAAAACCCACCCAGAAAAACCAACAAAGTGCTCTCTGCCACCATTCAGAAATGTTACACTTTCGAATATAATTTGACACTTCTGTATTAAGTATCGTTTGTGTGGACACTTTCTAGCAGCCATCATGTGGTAAAGTGTGTAATATACTGTAGATAGGCACCATGGTTGTATACATTGACATATTTGTATTTGGGAATCGTAATACAATTAAGTAGTGAGAAATAGACATTTTATGTGTGTAACATACTGCTGAATCAACCTGCAGTAAGCTAGTTCCCAAATTCCATGGTAGAATAGTAATTTTCTTTCTTGCCTATGTGATTTACAGTATGTGAGATGTTTCAAAACTGTTACACAACATTAAAATTAGTTTTAGCAGAGATGATCCAATGAAACATTCTAATTTTGCTATAGAAACTTAAACTGGTAAAAGCCTGTGCCGTGGTGCAATAAGCGGTAAAAAGGACCTCTATATCTTACAGGAGGCAGTATAATGGTTTGCCATACTGCAGGAAAGTGGTTCAAACTAAATTTTCAATAAAACTGTTTCACTGAGAAAGAAGTTCAAAACATATGGCTACAATAAATGTTCTTTATTTGCGCATACAGTATATTATGTCCTCAAGACATTTGTGACATTTAAGTTCATACTTGCCCTGACATTTGTTTATGCTATAGTAATGGCTCCAAGAGCGGAAATATGTTTGAATAAATTACTTTGTTAGTTAATGCACAGCAGTATTTTCTTCTGCTCTATGCTTTCCGATATTCTTCCTGTTTCCAAACAAAGGAAGGACTGTAAACAATAAGTGGGCTGGAATTTCGCCATGGTTTTGTGAAATATTCTACATCTACAGTGAGCTGCAGATTAGTAGAAAGGACACAGATTATTCATTTACATGAGGATCAAGCATTCTGTAGTGTGTTACATTCTGTCAGCATAAATACTGTCTTAATAAAAGCTTTTTCTTCTGACTGAAGTCTGAAACAATGAACTGGCTACTAGAGCGAGAAACTTGGATGGCGTAAATCAGCAAGGAGGCAGCAGGCTGGGCCTTAAAATAATCCGTTTTATTTCATCCAAAATTCCATGTTACTTGTGTATTTGTGTTTTATTTATTCCGTGTTTTAAATTATTAATAAAATATTATCATCAAAATTCTGTCTAATCAAAATATTTCATAAACTTTAATCAAATGAATACAATTACTACAATTACCATTTGCTTTATTTTCATCAAATTAAGTGCTTAGATACAGATCCTCACAGCACAATCCAAAACAATAAAATTGAACGTATTTATTTTTATTTATTTTATCAACAGAGCATCATATTATTAAAACATTTGATGAAAAATTTATTCAGTACAACAACACTCTTGCTTGTGAGAAATTGCTTAAATATAATGACATTATTATTGATTTATAATTTTCTTTTAAATGTATTATTATTACTACTAATATTATTATTTCTTACATTTATTTGTTATGTATTTATTTACTCAAATGCTGCTGCTTATTTCCGGAAATAAAACAAAACTAAACATAACTGTGCCAGGGCGGAGGCTTGATTAGCCTGATAAGGTACCGGGTGTGTAGAATCACGACCCGGCCCCGCCCTCTGCCCTGCCACATTCCTCCCTCGTTCTCTCAGGCAGGGGAGCACCCGGGATGATGTACACCCCTCTTTCCCTGGGGGAGGGCATGCCTGAAGCCCCGTCTGCTGGCAGGTCATCCCCATCCACCTGGATGAGGGAGGGGACAAGAGGAGGGAAACAGAAATAATAAAAATGGGGGGTACTTCCTGTAACAGTGTAGTACCCCCAAAAACACACAAACATTTTAACAAGAGGGAAAAAAGGCCAAAGCGGAGCGGCAGTGAGAGAGAGAGAGAGAGAGCGAGAGAGAGAGGAGAGAGAGAGGAACAAGAGAGCTTGTTCCTCGGCCACTCCTCCACCCTCTAACGGATGACAGCGGCGCCTCTCCGGGCGGATCGGAGCAGTCCTCCAGCCCCTGGCAGACGGAACGCCCCGCCGCGTTCTCGGGGAACAGAAGGGGTCTCCCCCACCCCTGGCACCGGTTCTCGCACTCCAGGTGGTCGGTTAGGAGCCCCTTCTCCCCTCGCGGTCAGCGGCTGTCATCCGCTTCCAGGCGGCTGGGCCCCTCATCCCTCCGGCAGATGGCCGTTGGGGTGGACAGTAGTGGCGAGAACTCTACTACGGCGTTCCCTCCTCCTTCCCGGGCTTCGGCATCAGTGTAAAGCAGTTTGATGGAAAGGAGGAGGCGAGAACCGGCTTGACAATATAAATAATAGTTTTAATGATAAACTTAAAAAGACACAAACACATGATGGACATGTTCGTAAACTATCTCTCTCTCCCGCAGAATCCTCCGCAGTCGGCCTTTATCCCTCTCGGAGGCTTGATTAGCCTGATAAGGGTCCGGGTGTGTAGAATCACGACCCTGCCCGCCACCCTGCCTCAATAACATATAATGCCCGTTTCACACATGATCCGTTTGCAGTACGTATGTGGTGCGTATGTGGTGTGGAAGCAGCACGTGCTTGATTGTGCTTTCACATAAGATGTGTTTGCAATACGCAACTGATCAGCGGCTTCTGTATACCAAAAATAAAACAATGGATAAGCAGTTTGCCATTATTTTTCCACCATCACTTACGTGAAAAGGTAGTATCACAAACATTTGAAATAAATCATACCATCCACACAAACAGCTGATGGAAACGGCCTTCCATGCCTTTTCTTTTGCATTTAAATCTGATCGCATTTGTTACTTTTGCAACTCCTGGTAATAGTGTGTTTGGGTTTTCTTTGCTTTCCCAGTGCTGAAAGTCATGTGGTGACTGTGAAACACAGTAGACGTTAATTATATGCATTTATTGTGTCAATCCATGTTTATTTTGACCACGAACAATGTGAACGATCACTTTACTCAGCTCTGCAAGCACAGCAAAAATAGACTTGGTGCAGAAACAATCACTGCAATGCTGCTTCTGCACTGCTTCTGCAACTCACTACCGTGCTGCACCTACATGCGGTCTGAATGCTCTAACATGTTAACATGGGCACTGAAAAAAATACATACTGCATACGGATCATGAGTAAGTCGCACCTCTGTGTAAGTCACACTGACAGAGACTGGATCCTGCCGGCACTAAGACCCGTGAGCAGCCACCTGACTCCCTTCATCAGTTCAGATGTCAAACACGCTTTGTGAAGTACAGATCTACACATTGTATCACAGTGTTTTTGGGCATGTATTAAACAGGAAAATTTGCTTATAATTGTGTGTAACAGTTTCTCATATTAGGTTCATGTTTCATGAGAGAAACGTGACAAATAAGCCACATCTGTTCATAACATCTGTAACTCTATGCTGTGCACCAATAAACAGCTTTTAGTCTGTGAGTAAAACAATACATCTTTTGTATTCTATTAAATCATTAAAGTTAGTAACTGTGACCTTTTTCCTGATATTTACAACCCTCTTTGCAATTTATAAATTATTCAGTTCACTGACTGAATGTTTTTTCTACGATTGTGATAAAATGGCATTTTGAGGGCATTTGAGGAGTTGTGTTTGACAGAGGACTAGAGTTTGTTAGAACACAAATTTTATGATGGACAACATTTTTTAAATGGTGGCATAAAATAATTTGTAAGGCAAAATATTCTAAATTGGAAAATGTAGACATACTACAATGATGTTGCAGAGATGTATGCCCCATAGCACTTGCCTGAAGGCTCTGTTGTGTGGCGATATTATGAGCCATGCAAGGCGGGAGGTAGGGGATCTAACATAGCTACTTCTACACTTGGTGCAATGGTGCTGGGTGGGGCTACGGCCGCAAAGAACACTTGAATTATCTATGCATGTTGTATCTTACAAATGTTGGGGGCTGCACATTGACAACAGTGCACGAGACAGGGCCTGACATATAGCGGTTGACAACTTGTTGCAAAACAGTGATATCTTGTGCTTGTAAGAAACTTTTTTACCTAAACAGGATTTGGGGAAATTGAACTCTTTTAATGATAGCTTTCACAGGGCTTGTAAATCCACAACTGATCTTACTATAGGAATAGTGAGAGGAAGGAAAGCAGGAGGGGTGGCTATCCTATGGCATAAAAGTTTGACTCAGTGATAAATGTCATTAGGGTTAAAGTTGACTGGTGTATTGCTGTACAGTTAAATATTAATAACAAAGAGTTAATTATTCTCAATGTATATACACCTTAAGAGTGTTAACAGAATGAGGATGAATACTTGAATAGACTTGCTTTTATACATTTCTTTATTCATGACAATCATTCTAAGTTTTTATGTGGTTGGTTATATGAATGCTGATCTTTCAAATAGATGCTCAATGTTTTCTCAACATATGCTACAGTTCTGTGATGATACAAATCTTATATTGCCCAGACAACTGCTTTTATCTGTAGATAGCTAATCTTAAATAAGTGAAGCCTGGCACACAACTTCATGGTTTAAACATTGCATTAGCACTGCTGATGCCCATGGCATTTTGCGATCAATTAAAATTTAGTATGGGACATCCATGTCTGATCATGTTCCGTTTCTTATGATATTTGATGTTGATAGTCTCCCTGAGATGACTTATGAATTTAAGAGTGCTGGCACGGCAAAACTGTATTGTTCCAAACTCACATACAGTCAGATGTCAGAAGTTTACATACACTTTGGTCATTAAAACGATTTTTTTAACCACTCCACAGATTTCATATTAGCAAACTATTGTTTTGCCGAATACATTTTGGACATCTACTTTGTGCATGACATGAATAATTTTTCCAACAATTGTTTACAGGCAGATTGTCTAACTTTTAATTGACTATATCACAATTTCAGTGGGTCAGACGTTTCATTCACAAAGTTAACTTTGCCTTTAAGCAGTTTGGAAAATTCCAGGTGCCAGCAAGTCTGGACTACCCCTCGAGGAAACAAAAGGCTCTCATGAGAATTAACATTTGAACTCTCTCTTGACTATGTAACAGCATCATCCGAGACACAGCACACAGTGCAGCTCACACCTCACTTCTACAGTCTCATCATCTCCCCCTACTCCCCCCTTCTCCTCCTCACTTAAAGCTCGCTAAAAACCTATGCAATGTCAAGTGTGTACAAAAAAGTAACTTTACATGTTTGGTATTATTTAAAGTGTCTCAGTGCGCCTGGTAAACTGGTCTTATTCTCTCAGCCATAACCAAAAGCTAAAAGAAGTTATAAAATATGAGAAATGTGGTGTGCCCCTTAAAGGTGTGCCCTCCCCCAGATCCTCCATACAAACTACCCCCTGTATGTAAATCTACAGGAATCAAGAACCCATTCAATTACAAATTCTGATCCCACAGTTGTGAACCCTTAAATAGGGGACCAAAATCTAATTATAATGACAGACAACACCATTTGGTAAGCATATTGAATTATCTGGGTTTATAAGGAAATTGGGAAAAAGGGTCAGGGAGTCTGTAGGTAGACTTCCCACACAATCGCTGTGTATAGTTTTTCATTGCCAGGTAAATATTTCTATAAATTCCTCGATTTCCGAATTGTTGTTATTATATTTGATTGATAGATGATTTTACTCTATGAATTGGATTGTAAATTATTGTTCTATTACCTGGTCAATAAATTGTAAACATTTGATTTTATTCTGACTTACTCTGAAATTGTTTTCCTAAGTAGATTAAATGATTCGTATGTTACCGCAAGTCTGCGTCAGATTAGTGACGATTAATATTTTGCATCAATTCAAGTGTACTTGGTTTGCAAAGACAAAAAGGGAATTTCCATTTAGAACAGCAAATGCTGCTTTAACAATCTAAATTCTGGTGTGTCTTACCTCTGTTTTAATTGAATGTTTCTCCAGATAAGTGTACGCGGGAAACCACGGCATGACAAAGCTATTATAAGAGAAGTTATGTTGGTCAACTTATATCTGTAATAGTGGCCGTGACCTCTACTGAAGAAAATGTGAAGTTCAATTCAAGTGTATGCAATTCCATGGGGGCTATACTGATGTATCTTTGATTGTGTAAACGTGAATGTGACCGATAGGTTAGGTATATAGCAATTACCTCTGTTTGATGATCAAAGACTGATGAGCTTGTGATCGCGTGACCCACGTAATTGAGGACCTCAAAGCGACATAGTTTCCTAATCTGAACGGGTAAAATATAATTAAAGAGTTAAAAAGAATAATCAAACATTCGCTCACTTTTACTGATGCTCAGATATAATTAAAAAAAAATGTATTTATGGAGTCAGATGAAATAATGAGGTAATACATAAGAGAAAATGTATTTCAGTTAATCTTGTTGTGTTGCGTAAAAGGAAAGACAGTAACGCGCAGAGACCTTCACCCGTACTATTGGAGACCGCCATTGGACCGACAAACGGGCTTACACCTTTAAGCAATTAGCCAATTAGATTCTGATAGGCTAATTGGCTTATTGGAGTCAACTGGAGGTGTACCTGTGGATGTTGTACATTCTTTCTACTAGAGATGAACGTAGTTTGGTGCGAAAAGTGCAAATCAATCCTAGAACAACAGCAAATGAACTTGTAGGAGGAAACAGGTAGACAAAAATCTATATCCACAGTAAAATGAGTCCTATATTGGCATAACCTGAAAGGCTGCTCAGCAAGGAAGTTTGCCAAAATGTTTCACTGCAATGTCTCGTTCCATTCATCTAAGGGAACCTAGGTTCCCCTTCTGTCACTCACTCGAAGTTGTGTCGATGTAGTGACACTAGGGATCGCTCTCGAGAACCCCGAACACTTCCCATTCTTTGAGAAAAGGCCAATGAGAACTGGCGAGTGGAATTTGCAAGCCACTCCCCCCAGACATAAGGGTATAAAAGGAGCTGGAATGCGGTTCCATTCAAATTTTCTCTTCGGAGCTGAGCGGTTGTACTATCAGCTAACTGAATACTACTGCTGTTCCGTTCACCTCTTAAGAAGCGTTTGCTGTTGGATATATGGTGCATTTCCAGCGGCTTTCTCTCCTTCTGCACGTTCTGTGCAGATTTCAGCCCTGGGCACTTTGACAGCGCTAAAAGAGGGTATATTCCTGCTTCAGAATATATTTTCTCTATTAGATCACACTCATTGACTTCGAACATCTTTTTAAAGACACATCTTTATAAAGATGCCTTTTTGTTTTTGTGTTATTCCTGGATACGGTCGTTATCTTCTGATAACTCTTCCGTTATCTTCCGCTTTCCAACCGGTCACGGTGTCTGGCCAGGACCATCCGACTCGGCTATGCGATTCAGTTCGCCAGGTGCCCGCCCCGGTTCAGGTCACCACATGACTTCGGTGCAGGGCGAGAACACCGCCACCCTGCATGCGGAGATCGCGACCCTTCTTCACAAGGGTGCGATAGAGACTGTCCCTCCAGCCGAGAAGGGTTCTACAGCCCTTACTTCATCATGCGGTGGGATGCTTTCAAAGGCAGTGGTTTGTGGCCAATCTTGGAGTTCTAAACTGGGCCTTACACAGACTCCCGTTCAAGATGCTGATGCAGAAACACATTTTGACGTGCGTCCGGCATCAAGATTGGTTTGCGGCGGTAGACCCTCAGTTCTACCTCGACACAGACCCTTCCTACAGTTTGCCTTCGACAACCAGGCATATCAGTACAAGTTCCTCCCCTCACGTCTTCACGAAAGGGAAGGGAAGGGGGCATCCGCATTCTCAACTAACTCCATGATTGGCTGATTCACTCTCAAGAATTGCTGTGCATGTACAGGGATTTGGTGCTCAGGCACCTCAGCCGTCTAGGGCAGGGGTCCCCAAACTACGGCCCGCGGGCCGAATACGGCCCGCCCCCACATTTGGACCGGCCCTCTGAACAATGCCATGCAGAGAAATATTTTTACAATTTAATTTTAAATATGTTTTAATCATATCATATTTGTATTTGATAATACATATTGGCTTTCAAAATAAAATTTCCCTTAGTTATAATTATTAAAGTAGCCAAATTATTTGTTAGATTCACCCGGATTAACGTTCCATCGTGATCGAGCGGGTGCACGCGATCCAGCAAGAAAATTTAAAGTGACAACAAAATGGCCAAACGGTTGGGAAAGAGAAAAGTTGATTCAAAATGCAGGGTATTTAACCAAAAGTGGACAAGTGATTATTTTTTTGTTCAATGCAAAGAAATGGCTGTTTGCCTCATCTGTCAAGAAACAGTCTCCGTGTTCAAAGAATACAATCTGCGCCGACACTATGAAACCCGCCACAGAGGCAAGTATGCGAGTTTACAAGGCCAAATGAGAGCAGACAAAGTGTCGAAGCTAAAAAGTGGACTATCTGCTCAGCAAAATATCGTTTGTACGGCAAACCCAGTTGAACCAGTCATCCATTCGAGCTAGCTTTCAGGTAGCTAAACTGATTGCAACCTGCGGTAGGCCATTCCGTGATGGTGAGTTCGTAAAGAAATGTATGAATGCTGTTGCGGAGGAGGTGTGCCTCGATAAGAAAGATGTCTTAAATGCGGTGAATCTGTCCGCAAGTACAATCACCAGACGAATTGAAGAAATGGGGTATAATGTCCAGCTGAAGGAAAAAGTGAAAGAATTCGATTTTTTTGCATTAGCGCTGGATGAAAGTAATGACGTGCAGGACACGGCACAGCTGCTCATTTTTCTTCGCGGAGTTAGCTCAAACTTTGAAGTGTCCGAGGAGCTGGCAGCCCTAAAAAGTCTCAAAGGTACTACGACAGGGGAGGATATTTTTGGTAAAGTGTGCCAAACGATAGAAGAGTTGGATCTAGACTGGTCTAAGCTGGCCAGCATCACGACTGACGGAGCTCCTAGTATGGTTGGCGCGTCAAGGGGACTGATAGGACGCATGAATAGAGAAATGGAGGAAAGAGGTCTCATGCCTCCTTTACAAGTACACTGCCTAATTCACCAGCAAGCACTGTGCTGCAAAGTTCTGAAGTGGGAATCGATTATGAAAGTGGTGGTGTCATGTATAAACTTCATCAGAGCAAACGGACTTAAACGCAGGCAGTTCCAAGTCTTTCTGTCCGAGCTAGAGTCTTCTCACGGAGATGTCCGATGGTTAAGCCGGGGCAGAGTTTTGAGGCGTTTTTACGAGCTGCTACCCGAAATCAATGTTTTTCTTCTGACAAAGGGCAAAACTGTCCCAGAATTGAACCAGATTGGTACAAAATGGAAATGGGACCTCGCCTTTTTAACAGATGTGACAGAAATGTTGAATGGCCTCAACGTGCAGCTCCAAGGCAAGGGGAAACTAATATGTGACATGTATTCCCACATAAAAGCATTTGAGGTGAAACTAGCACTGCTTGTGGGACAAGTGCAAAAGCAAGACTTCACCCATCTCCCTGTTACCCAAAGCCTCTCAGCTGAGAAACCAGTGTTCACATTCCCAGCTGAAAAGTCAGTGGAAGCGCTGGAAATGCTGAAGGCGGAGTTTGATGTGCGATTCTGTGAGCTACATGTCCACGCTAAAGAAATCCGCCTTTTTCAGAACCCTTTTGCTGCTGACATTGACGAAGCCCTGCCTTCTTATCAGTTTGAGTTGGCTGAGTTACAGAACTGTGATGTTCTGAAAGACGCGTTTAAGCCCAACAGTCTCATTGAATAATATACTGCCCTCCCTAACGAGACCTACCCAAACATCAGAAGGAATGCAATGAAGATGTCCACACTTTTTGGCACATATATCTGTGAGCAAACCTTTTCACGCATGAAACTGATGAAAAATCCGATGAGATCAAGACTCACTGATGAACATTTGCATCAGTCTTTGAGACTGGCTATGACAGGAATGGAACCTGACATTGGACTTCTCACCAGCCAGAAACAAGCCCATAGTTCACACTGATTAGCCGCATGAGTAAGTAAATAATTTGATTTCAATAGCAATGAATATGAAAAAATGTCATTACGATAGTAATAATGCTCTTTTAATAGGCTATATATCACTTGATATGTATAGTGCATAAATAATAAATTAATCTAGCATTAGGAGGCATAATACTGTAAATCCATTTAAAATCATAATAAAATCTCCACAATAAATCACTCCGGCCCATGCCATTTTCTGTTATACTACGGCCCTCCATTATAGAAAGGAAAAATGATGTGGCCCTCATAGAAAAAAGTTTGGGGACCCCTGGTCTAGGGCTTCGGGCCAACTGGGAAAAGAGCAAGCTCTCTCAAGTTCAGAGTATCTCTTTTCTCGGCATGGAGTTAGACTCGGTCTCAATGATAGCGCGCCCTTTCATGGTGGGACCAACCATCGCACCTCTTCCATGTGCGGCTACTGAACCAATGTGTTGTATTGCCAAATTTTGACTTCTCCTTTTGGGCAGGATGTGGTCTCCGTGGGGTCTTTTCCCCCTTGAAGAATAGGAAAGGCAAAGAACACCTTCCCTGTTGCGTATGATAGCGTTAGATGGCCCCAGCAGAATCTAATTCTCTGTGAAGTGAAAACATAGAGAGAAAAGGCCGTGGCTAGCGTGGCCTGCTCCAATGCTAGTTACGTTTCTTCTCCCCTCAAGAATGTGGGGAACTACATGACGTCTTTTGGGGTGTCGGTGGAGGTTACGTGCAGTCTGATGCACCTGCTATTACGCATGCAGCAGCCTGCTTGCTCCTGCATCAGCAGTTCACGTAACATGGTTCAGCTGTTGTTGCATTTTCTATAGGGACCACTAGTGTCACTACATCAACACAACGTCGAGTGAGTGACAGAATGGGAAATTCTTGGTTACTGTCGAAACCGCCATTCCCTGATGGAGAGAACGAGATGTTGTGTCCCTCTTGCCACAACACCGTACTAGCCGCTGAAATGGGCAGACCTTGTCTCGGCTCCTCAGCACAAAACGTGAATGGAATCGCATTCCAGCTCCTTTTATACCCATATGTCCAGGGGAGTGGCAACTCGCCAATTCTCATTGGCCTTTTCTCAAAGAATGGGAGGTGTTCGGGGCTCTCAAGAGCGACCCCTAGTGTCACTACATCAACACAAAGTTTCGATCCCTCCATCAGGGAACGGCGGTTACGGCAGTAACCAAGACGTTACATGTGAGACGTTTTCTGTTCTGTCATCTACACACACAACGCGCCTGAAGTTTATTTATTTATTTTTTTCTGGTGATGCTATGATTTGTTGTTTTAGTTGTGGCAGGGTGAGCAAGAGACACTGTGGGTGTTACGCCAGGCCTCGGAGAGGCATTTATTTTAAATAATAACAACAGAAAAAGGGGAATAGAGTGTGCAAATGAGAAACTGTCCAAAACGAAGGCTATGTGAAGGAAGGGTAGTGCAGAGAGGGTAAGGTGATAGTGGGTGGGGTTGGGTTGCATCTAATTCACGCCGGACCCTCCCCACTCCATTCCTGGACCTACGAAGATGCCAGTAGGTAGAGATCGGTTTCCTGAGGAGAGGCACACTTAATTTTAAAAGATAGCATTGGTGGTCTCTTCACTGAGTTCAGGTGAGCCCCGTTACAAGCCGCCAAACGGGTCGCCCCGTCACCGCGCCCCACCTCTCTCTCTTCTGTACGCTCCAGTTTTGGACCTGGCTGATGAATGGTCTTCCGAAGAGGCGGGGAAATAATGATCCACGGGAGGGGCATGTCGTTCCATCACATAGTATATGAGCAGCCTCACATTCACTTTGGGTCACGCAGCACAACCAGACTGTAGATTTATTTAATTAAATCTAAGCCTTTTCTGGTTCACATTATGACAAATCACAATTTAAATTTAATTAATTGCATATTCATGCATTCATCTTAACCCAAATATGTTGAATTCTGTGACATTCCGCATTTTATATTTAATTCCATTTTATGACTGGATTCTGCAATTCCATCCTCGTTTTCAACATTGCAGAAATCACAGGGCCCTAATCAAATACAATAAACTGCAGAAAGAACAATTTGTGTCATGATTAGTTTACTCAAAATGTTCGTAAAACATATGTGGTAGTATACACAGAGGTTGCACAAGAAAGAAACTGATCACAACTCTCTTTTCTAGTGTTAAGTGAAATGCCATTGCTTTTGCAGGAGTTCACTGTGCATTGTATGCTTTATAGTCCTGTTTATTGGAACTAGCTTTGCCAAACTACACACCATTTGGCCATGTGGTAATACTGGAGAACTCAACCTAAACTGTCCATTCTGCAAGTTTCCTGGTGAAATGAAAACTAGAGGGTGTAACAGTTTATCGTGGAGATGGGATTTAAAAAAAATAAAATTATTATAGCATCTGTTCTATCCAATACATGCAACATACTATGCCTACGTTACATGGGCAGACAAATGGAAATGGACCTCTAAAATACGATTGCATACTAGCAGCCACAGGTGTTGTATGATGTGTTTGGCTATAAGTGAAACCAACAGTGAGAGAGATGCGCCTTTTCAGCATAAAGGATCGAATGTCCGTTTGAAGCACGAGAGAGACTTCACAAGAGAAAATGGAAGTTTACAGAGGTTTAATGAGTCTGCCATATCTACTTTATATAATGCTGAATATTATGTATAATAATGCTATGGGGAAATATAATCCTAATGTTAAATGTCATGTCTAATTTTATTTCATCATTACATTATTATTATTTAACTGGATAAGCATGCACCTCCATTAAACATGTGAATATTTAGATGTAATAAGAGACAATACTATTTAAGAAAAATTAAATTTTGATTAAAAATATTTTACATGTTTGTAAAATAAGTGTTTGTAAAATAAATGTTTGTAAGCAGCATATGTATCTAGTAACATTTTGTATTTTCAGTAAGCAGAACTATTAGCTAATATTTCCATTTGGTGTCACTAGTGCCCTGTTCTGGGTTTTTAGTCCCATACATCTCTGATGGATCATTTAGCACTTTTAAGAACAGTACTTTTAGCAAAATTTTTAGGTAAACAAACAGTTTTGCATATGTCTACAAAAGTAATATAAAACCCTTTCAATCGTAACTTTTCTTGATTAATGGCTTTGTCTGAGTGAACTGTTACACCCCTACTAGAGACACTACAACAGCTGTGCGTTTTAATCACTTTCACACAAATAACACCTGCAAAGGCTGATTATGACTTTATAAACACTTAATTTTCGCTCTATTACTCATAGCCTGCTATGTTATAATATTGTAAAGCAGTCCGATGCAAAGGAGGAGGCGAGAACCTGCTTGATGACATAAATAATATTTTAATGATTAACTTAAACAAAAGACAAACACACACACACACACACGACGGACATGTCCGTAAAGGATCTCTCGAAAAAAACATTTACTCGCCAGTTCTCCGATACACCGTAGCTTGTTCCTCGGCCAATCCTCCACCCTCTAACGGATGACAGTCGCGCCTTTCCTGGCGGATCGGAGGCATTCCTCCAGCCCCTTGGCAGCGAGCCCCTCCCCGCTTGCGGTCTCAGACCCTGCTGCATTTCAGCGACCGGTAGGGGACTCCTCCACCCCTGGCAGCAGCCCTGACTGTTCCAGGTGGTCGGTTAGGAGCCCCTTCTCCCCTTGCGGTCGGCACCCGTTCCTCCGTTTCTCCACGGCTGCTCTGTTGGGGTGGATGGTAGTGGCGAGAACTCTACTACGGCGTATCCCTCCTCCTTCCCAGGTTTCGGCATCAGTGTAAAGCAGTTCAATGGAAAGGAGGAGGCGAGAACTGGCTTGATGACATAAATAATATTTGAATGATTAACTTAAACAAAAGACAATCCCCCACACACACACACTCGACGGACATGTCCGTAAATGATCTCTCTCTCCTCGCACCACCGTCCGCAATCAGCCTTTATCCCTCTCGGAGGCTTAATTAGCCTGATAAGGGACCGGGTGTGTATAATCACGACCCGGCCCCGCCCTCCACCCTGTCACAAATATCAAAACACTTTTACACTAATGCATCATTTGAAAAATTATACATTTGAATACTTGTATTACAGACCCTCCTACATTTGGCCACTTATAAAATGTGATTAACTTCTGTAATAGCTCACCTGAGGAGTCCAGCCAAGTATGCCCGAAACTAAAGTGAAAGTGCCATAGAAATGACGCGATATGACGTGGTCACTTCAATAAATGTGTTTTTCATGTCGAATTTGCTTTTAAAACACTATTGGTTAGGTTTAGGTGTAGATTAAGTGTAAAGATTTCTGTTTTAGTCACCTCTCATTTAGCATTATGAACACTATTGGTTAGGTTTAGGTGTTGGTTTAGGGAAAGGATGCCTGTTTTGTTCATTTCTCATTTATCTTTTATCTTTTAAAGCACTATTGGTTAGGTTTAGGTTATAGATTTAGGTTAGGGATGTACACTTTACTAAACATTCACGTTATATTTACCTACAACATAATTTCACTCGATTTTGGCACCCACACTGGACATTTCTCTGGGAAACTGCACTAAAATGTGTAATGAAGCACGAATATTTGGTTTGCATTTGGTTTCGCCATTGTCACATAAATTTCATGAGATCAGGTTGTCTTTTTCACTGCTATCTGCGACTCCACCAGTCCTAATAATACTGACCCTAATTGTGCAACAAGGAAGCAATTTGGTTGCTGAGTATGTTGTAAATTTTGCTCATACACATACATTGCTCAATGATCAGGATTTTAGGTGACATTTACTTGCTTGGATTAATTGCCAAAAATTGCAAAAAGTCTCTTAATTTCCAGTACCACGTCTTCATGGAAGTAGGTGGGCATAAATTGGACAACACTATTGAGGTGTTTTTCAAAGGTTACATTTTACTAATGGTTTATGTAATTGCTATATGCTGCATACAATGAATGGCTGTGACCTTTTGCTAAGATGTAAGGTGAACTTGTACAGTCATTTCTCCTTAAATCCTTTTCCTGTTGCAGCTTTTTGTGGTTTGACTTTTGCAATAATCCCTCAGTTGAAAATGAAACCATTAATCCCTGTGAAGAATTGTGTTAGCATATGTGTAAAAATCTACAAAACATTTGTAGAAAATTTGTAGCAATTTGTAGAAAAGTGTTAGGTATGAACAAAAATGTGGTAATTGTTTCAGCCCAAACCAAAAATATTTTTGTATAGCCAAATTTTGATATGCAAACTCAGGATCAGTGTTGCAGTTAGAGCTCTAGCACTGGTGCTCCTTACTTGCTCACTGGCTTTGTTGTTGAAGTCTGGTTTTGCGGTGTTGGCCTGGCCTTTAACCAGACTGTCATTACACCAAAAGTCCAGGGCAGCGAGGGCTTCCCTCGAAGGCTTGCACATGCATTTGAGTATAAATAAGTGTGAAGTGTTTAGCAGAACAAGAGCTTTTCCAACATTCTGCCTGTTTTTGTCATTTCCTTCCCCTATTACTTTGAAACCTCCTTGATGTTCTGTTGCTAATTTGATCTGCTCCCTTTGGAAATAAATTATGATATTGCTATGATAGAACATACATTACTAGACTGTGTGCTTGTTGCAAGTGATCATTTTGTGATTTTAGTTTTAGTTTTTCATGCTGGTGAATAGGGCTGAAATGATTAGACGACGTTATCGACAACGTCGACAATAAAACAATTTCTAAAAAAATGTTAGTTGTCGAATAGTCGTTTGATCTCATTTAACATAAAATGAAATCCCATTAAACTCTAATGATGACACGTGAGAGCAGCACTGCAGTTCGCACCTGACAAAGGAAAGGAAGAATTACACAGCTCACAGTCCAGATGCACTCTAAACTTTCCACTCAGCTTGATGTAGATTGCAAAGTATAAGGGAATTATAATGCAAAATACAAAATAAGTAAGCACAGAAGCACTCTCGTTGTGTAATAAGTGGAGCTGGAGCTGCTGAAAATCATTCAGAAGAGAATAAACAAGCTTCACAACATTATAAAACAAAATTTCAGGGTTTACACTTAACGAACATCCATCACATTGCATCCAAATATATTATACTGTTCACTCAAGCACAGCAGTACCATAAACTATCAAACAGCCATGACATTTGAAATATTCATGAATGAAAATGTTTACTTACGGTTTTGCGATCGGGTTCAAGAGTTTTTAACTACCCCATCCTTCAACATGTTTACTTACGCCAACAATGGGCACCAGAATGCATCCAGGATACATTTGTCCTCAAAGCAACAAGACGCAGCAGCTAAATTAAACAGAAATGCTAAATAACACAACGTATTTGAAAAGTGGCACGAAATACATGACAACGGTCAAAGACAGGTAAATTTCCCTATGCAAATTTTGAGTGGGTTACAAGTTTAGTAGACAAGCATTCTTAAACATTTGCAGCATTGACCAGTAGAAGGTTGCTTGATTTGGCAGGACCTCTGTGTGGGCAGTGCTTCGAACATAGCTACACTGAGTTTTTTTTTATAACTTTCCCAGCGTATACCTGTAAAGTGCAGCATAAAATAGATGATTCTTGGCAAGTAGGTTTTACAGGTATCATGCTCCCTAAGCCAATCCCTAAACAGCCTTTTCAAATTTGAAGAAAATGAACAGGTAATAAAAATGTATAACCCCAACTCTAGCACAAAGACTAATGGGTAGTATAAAATCTTATGGGTTTATAAAAAAGACCAACAAAGGTGTTAATCCAGGAACATGTCCTACATGTCCTACATGGTAAAATGGCAGTACGCTTACTGTTGATGCAACCCCAGTTGAAAAGACCAGCATTGCTGGTCACCAGCACACAATATGATGTGTTTTGGATGCTGGTCACCAGCATAGGATGCTGATGTGTTTGTGGTGTCCTCACCAGGATTCTTAACTACCATAACCAGCAAGACTTCCTTGGTCAACCAGTTCCAATAGAAATACCATGCTGGTTGAACAGCGATTTTTGCTGTTAGCCAGCTCCTAACTAGCATAACCAGTCTGGACAAAGCTGGTCTTTTAAGCAGAGCCCTCTATGAAATATTTTCTGCCAACACTAGTCTTGACTACATAACCTCAATAATGTTTAGAATAGTGCCTGTTCATGGTCAAGTGATTTAGATTATAGATCATGGTTAAAATCTTTTTGCTGTAAGTTTCTTAAGAGGCAAGGACGGACTGACTATAGGAAGAATGGGGACTTTACCCACACGGGTCGACAGGTTATGCCGAAAGGGTCGCGACAGGCTGAAGAGACCCCCTCCCCCCACTCGCTCAACAACTTTTGTGCCAGTTTCCATGTAAAATCCAAGGCCAATTTCTCTTTCCAATCCGCCTCTGTTCAGAGGGTAGCCTGGATTCCTGAACTCCTGAGCTTTGGCTAGCTCTGTTGTTTTCTCAAGCCAGCACTCACTTTAAATCAGATTCCCTGTTTTCTAGCGCCAGTTTGGACTTATAATGTCTTGATTGTTTCCCTCGGGTGCAATTTTCCCGTTTAGGATTTCATTAGGTGACTTTTCCATTTTTGGGCTGCTTCCACAAAAATAATGTTCAAAGAACTTCTAAGATTGGTGTTGCAGCTTTCTCTATAAATTTAGCTATCTATAGATCTAAATGTAATATAGATACTAAACAAATAATTAGACAGGCCTAGAAAAGAATAAAATATATAAAATGGTAGATAACAGACAATGTATGTGAGGAATCACTTTCGGGTATACCCCCACCCCCAATTTAAATATCTTGGGCATTTTTTGTCACATTTGGAGGTATTTTTGCCTCAAACTCTGGTTAATTTGTCACAATTATGCACACATATTAAGACTATAACTATAGTGTTTCCCTGAAGTTAAATAACTATATACACATTAAAGATGGCCGGGGTGGATTAAATGTATTTTTACTGTTCAGTGCTGTTTTGTCCTAGTTAGTTACAGCCCAAATAAAGCATTAAAAATGTCTCTGTGTAAGTTTAGCACCAGCTCAAGGCTCAGAATAAGGAGTCTAGTGTTTGTAGCTGCTGCTCTTTAAACAATAGCCTGCAAGGAATGCTGGTAATTAGCACAGTAATCACAGGCTTTGTAAAATCAGCAAAAAAAAAGAAAAAAGAGTTCCGCTGATCTCTGTGTGAAAGAGTTTTATCTGTGGTTTGTGGTATTAATGTAATGTGTGATCAACAACTGTCTTCTTTTTGTGTAGAATATCATAGCATAACCACATAGTAGGCCTTGATTAACATCACACAAAGATGTAAACACACACATTTGTCATATACTTGGACCTTGATAACAGACATTCCTAACAATTAATAACACACATAAATACGCCATTATGTCATCCCTCATTTTGTTTTATCTTCCGAAGGTTTGCGATATGAGCGAATGAGATCTATAGATTGGCATTGGCTCTATTTGTATAAATGGTTGGGTGATGGGGTGATGATCTGTGAGGATAAGCAAGGTTTTGTGCATAACCTATTTCCGCTTTAAATAGGTGAATGTACATCAGCAACAGACTTGAATGCTGGCGATAACATTCCGAGCATTCATATTTGCATGTTATGCAGTGTTGAAGCACATATGGGCCTCTTGTTTAGATCAATTCGTTCCTTTCAAATACTTCCATTTCAGAGAGGGAGCTGCAGGAATGTGCACAGTCTTAGATCAAGGTGTGATTTTGTTTGTGTGTGAGCACAGACAGGCTTGATGCAGACTTTTTTTCTTTCATCAATTTTAGTTTAATATCATAAAGTAAATTTTTTGAGTGTCTCAAGAGGAAAGATTAGTTTAATATAACCCACAAGTGAAAATGTGGCTAAATCCTCTTGCAATAGGGTTTTTAAGTATATTTCGTAACACCTGAATTGAACAACTTTGCCAAATTCTTTATCAAGAGTTTTTCTTTTGATTTTGACAAGGACACCTAGCAAAGTGAGTGCCACACCAGGGTTATTACAGATCACATTTTTGAGTTTCAGTTTCTAAATAGCCACATACTTTGTAGTCTACAAAAAACTGTTGAACATTTCACCGTTCTTGCCCAGGAAAAAAAGATACAGTTAAATTGAAAACACGTTCGCCTTTTTTTACATTGCCCCAGTATCAGTGCAAGTTGTCACACTATATGGGGTAAGTTGTCACAATGGAACAAATATATTAATTGATAACTTGTACTTATTTATGACATTTAAAAGCATGTGAACCCACCCTGATAAAAATAGACAAATTGCTTGCTATGAAAAAACAGACTAAATGATTTGAAACTTTTGGTAAAAATGTATTTTAACTACCATTTTATAGTTGACACTTACAGTAATATACAGTTGAAGGCAGAAGTTTACATACACTTAGGTTGAAGTCATTAAAACCTATTTTTTAACCACTCCACAGATTTAATATTAGCAAACAGTTTTGGCAAGACTGTTTCACTTTTACTTGACTATATCACAATTCCAGTGGGTCAGAAGTTTACATACACTAAGTTAACTGCTCCTTTAAGCAGCTTGGAAAATTCCAAAAAATGATGTCAAGTCTTTAGACAATTAGCTTCTGATAGGAGGTGTACTGAATTGGAGGTGTTTCTATGGATGTATTTTAAGGCCCACCTTCAAACTCAGTGCCTCTTTGCTTTATATCATGGGAAAATCAAAAGAAATCAACCTATAACTCTAAAATTGTGGATCTCCACATGTCTGGTTCATCCTTGGGAGCAATTTCCAAATGCCTGAATGTACCACGTTCATCTGTATAAACAATAGTATGCAAGTATAAACACCATGGGACCATGTAGGCATCATACTGCTCAGGAAGGAGACACATTCTGTCTCCTACAGATTAACGTAATTTGGTGCGAAAAGTGCAAATCATTCCCAGAACAACAGCAAAGGAACTTGTGAAGATGCTGGAGGAAATAGGTAGACAAGAATCTATATCCACAGTAGAACGAGTCCTATTTCAACATAACCTGAATGGCTGCTCAGCAAGGAAGAAGCCACTGGTCCAAAACCACCATAAAAAAGCCAGACTACAGTTTGCAAGTGCATATGGGGACAAATATCTTACTTTTTGGAGAAATGTCCTCTGGTCTAATGAAACAAAAATTTAACTGTTTGGCTATAATTACCATCGTTATGTTTGGAGGAAAAAGGGTGAGGCTTTTAAGCCAAAGAACACCATTCCAACCGTGAAGCATGGGGGTGGCAGCATCATGTTGTGGGGGTGCTTTGCTGCAGTAGGGACTGGTGCACTTCACAAAATAGATGGCATCATGAGGAAGGAAAATTATGTGGATATATTGAAGCAACATCTCAAGAAATCAGTCAGGAAGCTAAAGCTCATTCGCAAATGGTCTTCTAAATGGACAATGACCCCAAGCATAGTTCAAAAGTTGTGGCAAAATGGCCTAATGACAACAAAGTCAAGGTATTGGAGTGGTGATCACAAAGCTCTGACCTTAATCTGATAGAAAATGTGTTGGCATAACTGAAAAATCGTGTGCGAGCAAGGAGGCCTACAAACCTGACTCGGTTACACAAGTTCTATGTGGAGGAATGGGCAAAAATTCCAGCAACTTATTAAGAGAAGCTTGTGTAAGGCTACCCAAAACGTTTGACCCAAGTTAAACAATTTAAAGACAATGCTACCAAATACTAACAAAGTGTATGTAAACGTCTTACCAACTGTGTATGTGATAAAAAAAGCTTAAATAAATAATTATCTCTACTATTATCCTGATATTTCACATTATTAAAATAAGTAGTGATCCAAACTGACCTAAGACAGGGAATGTTTTCAACAAATAAATGTCTGGACTGAAAAACTGAGTTTTAGTGTATTTGGCTAAGATGTAGGTAAAATTCTGACTTCAACAGTACTTGTCAAAAATATGATGATAGGGAAATTAAAAAACAAATACTTAGGAGGGTAGAAATCGCAAAAAATATTCTAATATAAGAGGGGTATATTACTGCTTGACAGAACACAGGTTTGCACATTGGACTTTTGACTCCAAATCTTATCATTACTGAGAAATAGCCCTTGAGACAACTTCCCTGTGTGACAGCTGGCCCAGTCTCCGCTATCTAGTTTTCGCATTTTAAGGCTGCCAAAGGTAATGTGTTCACTTATATAATTTAAAAAGTTTTAGCACTGTTAACTTTCTGTCTAATATTATGAGTTTCTAGTGTCATTATCATATTCTATAAAGGTGGGTTGTAAAAGCTTTCAACTTTTTATACTGTACTTTGTAATATGTGTCTCAAAAAATAAAAATAAATTTAATTTGTGGCCATTTTCATTTTATTTTAGTTAGTCTTGTATTCATGAAAATGTATATTAGTGTAGTTTCAGTTTTCTCAATTAGGCGTATGTTTCCAGTAAATTTTAAATCGTACATTTTTTTATTTTGTTTTTGTTTTAGTTTTAATTTAGTTGACTGTGCCACACTGTATTCTTCAGACCAGTACCTTATAGTGAAATTAACACTTGTCAATCTTGGTGATTTTCCTTGTCAGAACATGTACATACCAGGTGTTTCTTGCACAAAGACTTTGTTGACAAACTCTCTATAGAGCTCCAACCTGGTCGGCACAGTTAGGTGGAATCAGCAGGAATTTCCCACACAGGACAAAGGCTGTGCTATTCTCTTTCAGTACCTTCCCCCATTAAGTGTATATGAGAAACTGGATCAGTAGATGGTGTTGATTTGAACAGTGGCTACAACAGAAACAAGTATTTGTTTCAGCCCCAGTAAAGTAGCTGTTCGGACAAAGCTCTGGTTTCATATTAAAGTAGGATATTCAACTTTCTTCTTTGAGCAACTGAATCAGATGGGCACAGCTTTTGAGCACCAAGTGTTGGCAGTGTTGTACTGTAGGTCTAATGTTCATTGTGCAAGTGAGAGCCTGACGAGGATTATGTGTGTGTCAGTGAGTGAGTGTGTGTGTGTGTGTGTGTTCTCTATCTTACAAACCCATCTCCCTCAGCACTATGTGTTGTTGTGAGGTGTTTGCTCCAACCTCACTCTGTAAAGGAGCTCATTCATTCGTCTGAAGCAAAGAGACTAGCACTCCACAGGTTCAAATTTCTGTAGGCCTTTTATTTGGCCCTGCAGAGAGTGCTTGAGATATAGGGATGTACGCAACCCAATATTAGCCCCCATGTTTGTTCACTAGCTCCTCTGTTTTTCAATATCATAAAAAAAGGCAGGAGCTGCCCTGGAAATACAGTAGAACAGATCTTAGCATGTACTGAGTGTGTGTGCTTGCCTAGTCCTTTCACTAATGAACTAAAAAAAAAGCACTCACACATACCAATTACGCACATCTCAGGAAAAGAAAAAAGAAATGAAAGAAAAATCAGTGATTTTACTCGGGGGTGTAAATTCCAGCTTTTATTTATTTATTTTTAAAAGGGGTTCCAGTCACAATCCTGGCTTCACTTCTGTAGTGTAAGATATGTTATTCTAGTGATACAGTTTTTGTTTTATCCAAAGCGACTTACAAATGAGGAACATAGCAAGAAATTTATCATACAAAGTTCAACAACATCCACAGTGTTTTACTGTCAAGCTCTCAAGATGGCTGGAGTAGTATAGGTGCTTGCCCAGAACAAAGAGACAGAGAAGTATATATTTTTTGTGTACATTAAGAACAAGATAAGTTACATAGTAAGTGCAATTAGTTAGGACTGATTAAGTGCTCATGGATCAGATGTGTTTTCAACTGGTTCTTCAGTGTTGAGATGGTATCAGCAGATCGAGTGAAGGTTGGAAGCTCATTCTACCACAGTGGAACAGAGACAGTGAACGATCGTGAAACAGACTTTGAGCCTTTCTGTGATGGGCCACCAGGTGCAGCTCGTTCATAGACCGCAGAGAGAGAATTGGAGCATAGACCTGGAGAAGTGAATGAAGTAAGAGGGTGCGGTTCCATTGGCTGCCCTGAAGCCCAGAGTCAAAGCCTTGAATTTAATGTGGGCAGCTACAGGTCGCCAGTGAAGTGAAATCAAGAGTGGGTTGACATGAGCCCTTTTTGGCTGATTGAAGATTAGATGCACTGCTGCATTCTGGACCATCTGCAGTGGCTTATTCGTGTTAGCTGGGAGGCCAGCCAACAAAGCATTACAGTAGTCCAGTCTTGAAATGACCAGAGCTTGAACCAGGAGCAGTGCAGCATATTCAGACAGAAAAGGTCTGATTTTTCTGATGTTGTAGAGTGCAAATCTGCAAGACCGGGCGGTTGATGAGATGTGTGCAGTAAAATTAAGCTGGTCATTTACCACCACTCCCAGGTTCCGAGCTGTTCTGGTTGGTGTTAGAGTAGTTGCACCAAGATGAATAGTGGTGGTCAACAGATGGGTTGGCTGGCATCACAAGGAGTTCTGTCTTGGCAAGTTTGAGCTGAAGTTGGCGTTTCTTCATCCATCCCGAAATGTCCATGAGGCAGGCAGAGATACAAGCTGAGAAAGTAGAGTCATCAGGCTGGAAGGAAAGGTAAAGCTGCGTGTCATCTGCGTAGCAGTGGGAGGAAAAGCCATGTGCCTCGATGATCAGTCTGAGTTATGTTGTGTATATCGAGAAGAGAAGGGGTCCAAGCACTGATCCTTGAGGACAGTCAAGGATCTCCAGGAGACCTTGAAAGATCTGCCAATGAGATATGACTCAACCCATCCAAGCACAGATCCTGTGATTCCGAGTTCAGAGAGGGTGGTCAGGATAATCCTGTGGTTCACTATATCTAAAGCAGCAGACAAGTTAAGAAGGATGGGGATGGATGATTTGGAGTTAGCTCTCGCAAGTCACAGGATTTTAGCTACTGACAAGAGGACAGTCTCTGTTGAGTGCCCTTTTTTGAAGCCAGACTGATATCTGTTGAGCAGGTTGTTTTGTGAGAGAAAAGAAGACAACTTATTGAAGATGACCCTCTCAATAGTTTTAAACAGGAAGGGTGGGAGAGAGACTGGTCTGTAGTTGTCGACTACTGTCGGGATATGTGTTGGTTTTTTGAGCAGGGGCATAAAAAGAGAGGGGATAGAATCAAGTTGACAAGTGGTAGGATGGTTAGAATGAAGCACTTTGGAGACCTCAGTCTTGGAGTGAGGAGAGAAAGAGGAGAACAGAGGATGGGATGTTGGAAGAGAGTGGCTTTGTGTGTCAGGTGTAGATAACTGGCTGCTGATGCTCGTTGATTTGTCAATAAAAAAACATGGCAAAGTAATCAGCAGTCAGAGAAGTATTAGGATGTAGTGGGGGAGGATAGAGAAGAGATGAGAAAGTTGAAAATAGTTTACGTGAATCTGAAGTGTTACTGATCTTATTCTGGTATTAATCTATTTTAGCACTAGAAACGCTGGTGGAAAAAGAGGAGAGAAATGATTGATACTTGCTCAGGCCAGCAGGGTCTTTTGAATTGTGCCACTTACTATCCAGAGCCCTCAGCTCGTTGCGGTGTTAACGAAGTGCCTCCTGACAGCCAGGAGGTGGAGTGTGTTGCACGTGCTAGTCTGGAGATAAGAGGGCACACGCTATCAAGACAAGAAGTTAATGTTGAGCAAAGAGTATTTTTTTATATATATAATTTTTAATTGCAATGTAACAGGAATTATGTACAACGTTATTTGTTGACAGTCATTACAGAAGGTAAAGGAGTAACAAACAAACAAAAAGCAAAGACAAACACAGACAAGAAGGATATTTTAAATGCAATTTAAATAATATATATATATATATATATATATATATATATATATATATATATATATATATATATATATATATATATATAAATATATATATATATATATATAAATATATATATTTTTTATATATAAGTATCTAAAGATCTTTTGGTAACGGAAAAAGAGAAAAGAATAGGGAAACAAAGTTAATAGAAATAAAGATAATAATAAAAATTATATATATATAATTTAATAATAAATAATAAAACACAAACACAAACACACACACACACACACACACATATATATATATATATATAGAGAGAGAGAGAGAGAGAGAGAGAGAGAGAGAGAGAGAGAGAGAGAGAGAGAGCGAGCGAGAGAGAGAAATCGGCCCAGTTTAATTCTGTGCTGTTTTGTAAAGACATTAGTCATTTTAATCCAATACCAATACACTATTGCACATGCATGATTTTGGGTTTCTGAAGGAGCACTGAAGGGATGGGTGTGTTCAAATATCTTTGGAATGTCTTTAAATCATGGCACCATGGTAGGCCCTTCCAGAACACTGGTGCATGACCTGGTTGCGTCTTTGTCTTAGGTGCTTGGATATTATTGTGGGGGATCCACCAATGGTGATCCTGAGGTATGTGTTTTAGCCAGTGCCATGTATCACAAACAAGCTGAACAAATACTGGATTCCAGGATTGGTTTTAGTTTGACAAAACTCACCAAATCCTATCAGGCTCATTCGGGTTAAGTGGTATCAAGACGCTCATTACCAACTTTCTCTATCAATTCAGAGTTTGATCCAGAGGCTATGATTAGTTCACCGGCAAGCGAACAGCCAGTCATGTGCTAGACAGCGCGAGTCACATCTCGTGAGAGAGTCTTCGTGATTTACTTCTCTGCTGAAGATGTTTATGAAAATTTTTATAAATTATAAGAATTTAAACAGCACAAGAGGACGTTAAAAATATGATCAATCAAAACAAATGAACACGTATAATCACTATGAAATCATTAATAATTATGATACATTCACACAGCACAGAGGATCACTAGTAAATGATGAATAATTTAAAGCATTTACACAGCAAGAAGAAATATTGCTGCTACTGCTAGAGCATGAAAAATAACTGAATGTGATGAAAATATTATAATAGATAATCGATGTGAAAGTAACTATAAATAGGTATACAACAAAAACATTCAGGCTTGTAATTTTAAAAGTTGAATATCTTGATTTGAGATTTAGCTTTAGTATTCATTTAAATTACTAACTTAATATCATGTAATACTGTTAGACATTAATACACTATCGACTAATACAAATGTGAGCAATTGGAAAATGAGTAGATGTATGCATTATAAAGTTAGTTGTTGTAAACTTAATTGTTCTTTCTAGCAGCACAAGACAAAATAAAGACATATTTGGTGTGCTAGTGTGCTTTTATTGAACTTCAAGTGAAATATTCATGACATCTCTGCCAGCAAATCCTAATAAGTGGGGTTTGGGTGGCATTCACACTTTTCTGATATATCTACAGTATATTGTGGAGTGATTAAGTTTTTATATTTTAAAGTAATTTGATTGTTAATGATATTGTATTAATATTTTACTTTAAATTTTATAATTATTTTAGGTTTATTTATTCATACTGTATTTTATGGCCAGTGTGGGGAAATGATTGGGAAAAAATGTAAGTGTCTTTAAACAGACGCAGGACTGAATATATTTCTTGCAATAAAAATGTTTCATAATTGGCTTAATTTGCACATTTCTAAAATTGTCTTGTTGAAGTGCACTTTAAATTGGAGTGAATGATACTTGGGGAGTGACTGTCACTTTGCTCTCAGCTGATTGGTCCAGTATCTTGACAAGATCTCTGGTCAGGAACATAACCTGGTTAGCCGATTCGCGTATGTTACTATGGCGAGGAACCCAGATGAAAACCTATCCACCTTACTGCTATCGCAAATTAAGAGTTCACTTAAACTAAGTTTAAATTTATCTAGCTAGTTGCTTAATCCTGCTTTGTGACATAGGCCACTGGTATCTTATCTCAGCCAGCCTCTATCCACAAAGGAGGATAATTAGAGAAAAAGTAATAGTAATAATAAAATATGACTATGATGACAACAATAATGGCAACAACAATAACAGCAATAGAAGAATAGGTAGAAAATGAGATACAAAGACTGATATATTTGTATATTAGATGTAGATAAAGATAAAGAAGTGAGGTAATATAATAATATAATATAATATGATACATGATGTATAATATAAATATATAATAGTGCTTTAACATTTCCTAAACTTGATATATTTTCTTTATAAATTAATATTCAGATAATATTCCATTACAAATGACTTTTCATTCAAAATAAATATATGTGATCATTGCAAGGCATTAAAGCTCTGATCAAGGTATGTTGATGTTTAGAATGGAAGTGATGGAGCTAAATAGTTGTTTAAATTTGGGTTATTTGTGTTTGAATATGGCTGCCTGTTTTCTTTGTTAATATGGTTTGTTAATAATTGTAGCCATTGTGTAATGGAGATTTTATTTGTAGTTTTCCAGTTGATCATTTTTTTTCTTGGCGATAGCTATAGCTATAGCTATACTGTATACAGACAGAAGTAAGGGGGGTTATTTGTGCCTTATCACCTATAAGACATAACGATGGAACTGCAGGAATTTCACAGCTAAAATAAACAGATAATTTAGCAGTGATTTCAATTCAAAACTTGGCAACAGATGGGCAAGACCAGGGCATGAAAATAGTCATCTTGGGTATTGAGATTGCAGTGCACAAATTTGTTTGAGTTTGCCATTCCCATTTTAAACATTTTGTGTTCTATGTATTATTTTATATTAGATTAGTTGTATGTTAGTATTTCTGCTTAAACGTTTTTTCCAGAAATTAAAATATGTGGTTCTGTTGAGGTCTTTCTCCCATTGTTTAACTGGCATTGAATATGCTGTGTCTGCAGATATTCTTATATATGGTCTTTTTTAATGAATAGCCAGTGATATTATTACTTTGTTTTATGGCAGCTGATAAGGGCTCTTTGAATAACACAAAAAGCAGGGGAGAGAATGGGCATCCATGTCTGGTCCCTCATTGCAACTGAAATAATGCTGATATGATGTCATTAGTGATAACTGAAGCATTTGGTGTACTATATAATGTTCTAATCCAGTGGATGAATGATTCTCTGAAGTCAAATGCTTTTTCAGCATCCAGTGATACAACAATTGTTGTATTTTGTGATTTCCTGATATACATGATATTAAGTATGTGGCGCATGTTGTTTGATGAGTGATGTCCTTCAATAAAACCTGTTTGATCTGGGTAAATGATACATGAAATGATGGTTTCTAGACGTGTAGCTAGAGCTTTGCTGACTATTTTCATGTCTGTGGTAATAAGAGATAATACCACATAAGTAAATCCTTTACTATAAAGATATGTAAAGTTATTTGGATTATTACAAAATTATCTTTAATATACAGTGTCCTGAAAAATGTATGTTTCTTTTTTTGCTGAGTTTATGTGGAGTATGATATTGTCTTCCCTCTCATTACTACATTTGCTGTCTCCCAGAGTATTGCTGTGGATATGTTATGTGGGTTGTTAATTCAATAAAGGATGCCACTCTCTTTTAAAATACTCATTGAATTCTTGCTCTTGAAGTAATGATGTATTCATATGCCATATGTGTGGTTTTTCTGTTATATTTATTGTTAAGAGTGAGGGTAATTGGTGCATGATCCGAGATGATAAGTATAATTGTGGTGTGTGATATATTTTAGATAACAGAGTTACTTGTTAAGGAAAAATCAATACATGAATGTGTTTTATGAACTGTTGAGAAGTATGTGTATTTTCTTGTTGTAGGATTTTTATGACTCTGTCATAAAAGGTCTGTCACATACTGTTTTATGAACTCTGTAGAGTGCCACATTTTTAATTGATTTGAGTTATTAGATTTGTCTAGTATTGGTTTGACAACTATGTTGAAGTCTCCTCCTATGACTATAACTGATTGCGAGAAGTTGGATAATAGTGAGAATATTGTGGAAGAAGTTTTCATCATCTATGTTTGGTCCATAAATACCAGCAATTGTAATATCTTTATTGTTAATGGTAACATTAATAATAATATACCAACCCTCTGTGTCAGCTATTGTTTTATTCATAATAATTGATATGTTTTTTCTTATGAGGGTGGCTACTCCTCTCTGCAAAGAGCATTTGTTGCTTCATTTAAATGATTAGTAGAGGGAAGGGATACAGAGACTATGGAAGAGAAGCGAGTGGGTGAGAGAGAGCAAAGGTTGCGGCAGAAGGAGACCTTTGGTGGAGTGAGTGGTAAAAAAGAAAAGAGAGTGAGAGAAAACTGGATGAAGAAATGGTCAGAGATATGAAGAGGATAATCAAGGTTATTGGTGGTGATACAATTACATGTAAGGATGAGATCTAGCTGTTTCCTTGCTCTGTGAGTTGCTGGTGTGTCCAATCTTGTAAGGTCAAATGAGGTCAGAAGAGCTAGAAAGTCATCTGCTTTAGGTTTTTCCAGGTGGATGTTATGGTACCCAAGGACAACCAGCGAAGTGCCATCCTCAGGGAATGAGGACAACAATACATCTAGCATTTCGGTAAAGTTAACTAGTTTACCTGGGGGATTATAGATTACCAAAATGTAAATTTTCGCTGTATTAGTGGTAGTAATGGCACGATTTTCAAAGTTGTGTTACTGCAGAGAGATGAGAGCGGAGTTGAATTTCCTTGAGTTGGAAATTAACAAACCAGTTCCCCCAACCCGCCCAGATAGACGAGGGGTGTGGGTGAAAGTGAATTCAGTAGAGAGAGCTGAGGGAGTTGCAGTGTTGTTTGTGCAGATCTCTGTCTCACTCAGAGCCAAAACATTGAGATTTGCCTGACTGGAAAAGGCCGGAATTAAGTCAGCTTTGTTGACCGCTGACTGGCAGTTCCACAGTCCAACAGAGATGGAGAGGATCTATGGAGAGGCAGTGCTAAATTACCTTAGCTGCTCTGGAGTGCATAGTCTATAGCATGTGCATGTAGATTTTCACCTACATAAAAAAACAGGAATGTATTGAAAACTCATAATAAAAATATAATAAAGAAATAGAAGTACCATGTGGAAAAGGAAGAGAGAAGGGGGAAAAATCTTGCCGGTGTCCTTGCTCAATGCACTCACGCAGGTAGACTTGCAGGTCTTCACCTGAGATAGGTCTTTACCCGACGGTTGCACACGAGGGCTGCAGCTTCTGCTACAGTTCACTCACTACTCAAGAACTAATTGCTAATTGCTGTACTGCTGAGTCCAAGCCACAAATTAGCAACTCAAATTCAAAAAGTGACAAATGCCTGAAACTTCAGCTTGATTGCCCTAACATATATATTAATAGTCAGAGATTTACCTTAATTGTCACTGAAGTGCAATAAAATCTCATGGCTAACACAGCTACCAAGTCCAATGGCACAATAAAAACATAGCTAACAAAATTACAGTTGTTGTTTTCCTCTGACAGGCAAAGAGCTTGTCCTAAACTGTAGTTTTTTTTCAAACAAATCAAAATTCCAACGTGACTTGACAGCTAGTGATCACCATGCATTTTCGTTGTATGGCGATAAGCAATTTTGATAAAAGCTCCTTTTATGTTTCACAGGAAAAAATGAATACTCGTTCACACTAAAATGTATGAAAACTCTTAAATCCCCTTTCTGCACATGCAAAAAAACTGCTGAACGGACTTAAATGTAAAGGTTGTACATAGTAACATTTATCTTTAACAACGCTATCAAAGTGAATATCATGCACAACAATACCGCTGCAACATGGGCCACCATATTGATTGTTTTGGGTTTGTCCATGACAACAAATATGTCATCAAAATATTAAAAAAAATATATATTTGTGTTCAATTGTTACTCATACCTTCTTTCTGGTAGACTTATTTTTTGTTAGGTGCATGAAAAAAAAGGGTGCATGTCACTCTTCTGATTTATACTTGTCCAGAAAAAAAAGAGTGTGCTTAGAATTAAACAAGTGTGCAGTGTGATTGCAAATCTGGAAAAAATTAAATCTATAAGAAAAATATTGCGTGTAAAGTCTTTTTTTCTAACTTTTATTATTATAATTGATTTAACTTGTAAAGTTTTGTACAGAGTAGGCTATTTATTGATCAGTGTTGGGCTAGTAAAGTAAAATATGACCCAGTTTAAAGAGATGCAGTTCACTTTAGGAGGTAGGCTACATGGGTGTCATAACAAAGTCCTCATACTGTTATGGAAACCAGGTATACAAAGAGGTTTTTTGTTCTGTCAGACCAGAATGAATATGTTCACTTATGACTTGAGTTACTCCTCAGGCAGCAAGGGTGACAGAGAGTGGCAATCGATTTACATGAGTAATGTTCTTGTCAGGCTTCTCAGCTGTCCATCAGCTCACAACTGTTTAAATGGAGCTTGTGATAGTTTCACAGAGCAAGCATATAATGTCACAGCCTCTCCCAATGTTTCCGGGGCTAGAAGCTAAAATGGAAAAGTAAACACCTCTAGGTGTAATATCCCCTCTCACGCAATGTCAAGTGGAGAGATTACTGGGCCATACTGGGATGTATGCATATGCCAGGGAAGCCTGATATTTCACACATCTGTGAGGGCAGTGTGTGGTTGTAAAGGTAACAACATACTCTAACTGAAGCTTCAGTCTTTCTTTTAATGCTCAGCAAATATTTAGTCCTAACAGTCCATCATGTGTTCAAACACTTGGGGAGACATATGTTTGGCTCTTTAGGTATTTTTACCAAATTTCCCTATTCTGATGGTTGATGTGAACATTAACTGAAGCTCCTGTCCCATATCTGCATGATTTTCATGCATTGCACTGCTGCCACATGATTAGCTGATTAGATAATCACATGAAAACGTTTGTGTAGAGGTGTTCCTAATAAAATGCTCAGTGAGTGTATACACCAATGAGCTAAAACATTATGACCACTCACAAGTGAAGTGAATAACATTGATCATCTCCTTACAAGGCGACATGTCAAGGTCTGAGTAGATCAAATGGTAAGCGAACAATTAGTTCACGTAGTCAACGTGCTGAATGCAGAAGAATTGGGCAGGAGTAAAACATTGTGGTCCTCCCGGTCAGCAGTGGTGAAGCCCAAGGCTCATCGATTTACGAGGGTAATGATGACCCCTGTCCACTGTCGACAGCACCTACAATGGGCAAGCAAGCGTCAGAACTGGAAGTTGGAGCAGTGTAAAAAGATTGACTGTTCCATTGAGTCCTGTTTTCTTTTACATCACATGGACGGCCATGTACACGTGCGCCGTTTGCCTGAGGAAGTGATGGCACCAGGTTTCACTGTAGGAGGATGACAAGCCGATGGAGGGAGTGTGAGGCTCTGGGCAATTCCAGCCATTCATTTGGACATCAATTTGACACGTGCCACCTACCTAAACATCATTGAAGACCAGGTACACCCCTTCATGGCAATGGTATTCCTTGAAGGCATTGGCCTCTTTCAGCAGGATATTGCACCCTGCCAAACTGCACACATTGTGTGAGGAACATGATGAAGTGTTCAAGGTGTTGCCCTGGCCTTCAAATTCCCTAGATCTCAGTCCGATTGCGCATCTGTGTGATGTGCTGGACCAATCAGTCTGATGCACGGTGGCTCCACCTCACAATTTACAGAACTTGAAGGGCCAGAAGGATGCTGGTTCGATCCCCACAGTCACCACCATTGTGTCCTTGAGCAAGGCACTTAAATCCAGGTTGCTCCGTGGGATTGTCCCTGTAAGTCGCTTTGGATAAAAGCGTCTGCCAAATGCATAAAAAATGTAAATGAGTATACAGTACTGTGCAAAGGTTTTAGGAAGTTATGAAAAATGTTGCATAGTAAGGATGTTTTAAAAAATAATGCCATGAATAATTTTTTTATTCATCAATATGTCATACAAGGTGCAGTGAACATAAAAAAATACTTAATCCATATTTTTTGTGACCACCCTATGCCTTTAAAACAGCTCCAATTCTTCTTTGAACACTTTAAAAAGTGTTGGCAGATAGGTTTTTCCTAGCATCTTGGAGAACTTGCCACAGTTCTATAAATATAGGTTGTCTCAGTTGTTTCTGTCTCTTCCACTAATCCCAGACTGACTCAGAGATGTTGAGATCCAGACTCTATATACAGTATATGTATATTGTACTATACCTTAATAAAAACATTTGTCTTATTAAGATTATTTTATATATTCCATATATATTGTCTATAGGATATATAAGTGTGAAGGGAACAATGGAAAGGAGGAGGCGAGAACCGGCTTGACAATATAAAGAAGATTTTAATGTATAACTGAAACCAAAAGACACAAGCACACACATAGGACGGACCACTGCCCATAAACGTTCTCTCTCTCTTGATTAGCCTGATAAGGGGCCGGGTGTGTAAAATCACGACCCGACCCCACTCTCAGTCACATTCAGCTTTAGATTTTGAAACATTCTTTTTTCAAATACAATAGAATAGACGTAGAACAAGGTCCTGCACCATACTACTCATTCTGCCATAGACACATATGGTAGACATAGTAAGAGTAGTATGGGAACTCAGGCATTGTGAATTCAGCAACAGTAGGCAGATAGATTTTCTGCTGAAATCGGAATTTCAAATTACTGCTCCCCAGTGGCCGAATCTGAAAATGTTGTTGAACATATGGACATTTGTGAGTTCCAGTTTCTGGGTGAAATGCCCACAGGTTGGCGCCAAATGCATGTTGTATTTGTGGTAGGAAATGAAGTAAAACTGTTAACAGGTGTGCATATTTCATTAAATCTATCCCAACCCGAACCCAAACCCTGAACCTAACCTTAAGTGGAGTAAAAATTGAATTTTTAAGCGGATATGCAACTTCATAATTGCACTCACCATTGTTTATGTGAATACAACAACTTCTTGGTTCCCATTAGGACCAGAACGTGTTTCGGAGGTTGCTCACATTTGAACTGATGCAAAAATGATTGATGGGGAGGGTGCTTGTCAGTGAGGGCTGAATGGGGTTGATTTTAGGGTACATGAATTTGTGAAGGCAGCATGTAGATTTCCTCATATTTCATATCATATTTAATCATCTTGCGAATTAGTAAGTACTGTGCATTTCCACACAAGATTTCTCTTATATACACTTTTAATACTTTCATTTGCAATAGTGCAATCTTAATTGTGACAGGCATTTTTTGTGAATGCAGTGCAATCTATAACAAGACTAATTTACATAGAAAGGAGGCATTTTCACATGGAAAGGAATGACAATTACTTTATTTAACTACTTAAGACGCACTGGATTGCAGGTGGTTAGTTAATGAGATGCAGGTTTTGTGGTAAAAGTGGCACAACTGTTAATGAATTTGCTCCAATGTATTTATATAATTAAATCACAGCTTTACAGGGATTTATAATGACACTGGGCCATGTAGTGGATTGCTTAGCTAGAGGTGAGAAACTGCTGTCAAAGACACACAGAAACTCCTAAAAGCATGTATGGATGCAAGTATTTATGTTTAAATATTACACTTTTGTTGATCACATATGTCCTGGAAAATTGAGCCTTGAAAAGATTGGGAACCCTAGTTGTGTTTTATCTATCTTTGGGTTAAACAAGTGTGATTATAAACCTTTTATAACTTTTATTTATGATTATAAAGATTATAAAACATATACACTTTCATTTTTACATATACAGAAGCCGTAGTCAGTGATTTCACCTGTTTGTTGAAGTTATCACTGCAGCTGACTGTCCAGTACAGTGGTGGAGGCTGTACGAATTACAGGATCCACTTAAACACAAGTTGAAAAGGAGTTTGCAGGCATGCTCACTCCAGGAAATTAAAAGCTAGAGCTACTTCCTTTCAACTTCCCGCACAGTCCTTCATCTTGTGCCAGTTCCTTAATGAATAGTAAATTATTAGTCTCTGCTTTCTCTTTTGCCACTGATAGTTTACATTGGACATTTACCTTGATTCAAACTATTAGGAAAATGGCATATCATGCTATTGTGCACTGTAAACAAACATATGGATGCTATGCACTGTGCATACTACTGATAATGAGTTACAGTGGTATCCTATTGGTCAAATTGACAACAAAGCTCGACATTACAGATGTAATTGTTATTAAAAAGCACTTACTTTGATTTTTAGTGCTGGCCAAATGACAATAAAATAGACAAGGTGGAAAATTAGATATTTGTAGATCACAAAAAGTGGGACCTTTTTAAAATACTTTCTTTTGTCTTTTTTTTTTTTTTTTTTTTTTTTTACAGTTTCTGTATTTAATATTTCTTCCTTATTCTACTGTAAAGTTTAGTGGAGATATTCTTCTATTTAATTACTTTGCTATTGTGTGAGGGGCTAAGCCATTTGGCAACATATTTTTATACAACAAATGACAAATTGTCAGAAAGTGACCCACTTTACCCTTTATTTACCATATTCATGTAATAATGTTTTCTCACAATCTTCTCTTGCACTCTGGAATGGTGTATAAACAGGTTTGGGAGGGTTACTTTTGAAATGTATTCCACTACATATTACAGAATAAATGCTGTAAAATATAATTTGTAACGTATTATGTTAGATTACTCAAGGTCAGTAACGTATTCTAGAGATTTTTTCACTTATTTTGACTATAAAAAATCTGGCAGTACAGTAAGAAAAAATACACATGTTAAAAATTCATTCTCTGAAAAACCTAAATATCTTATGCAGTGTGTTTCTAAAACAAGATTAATCAAATTCTTGTTTTAAGGATTTTTAGATAGTTTTACAGGAAAACACTTCAAAAATTATGATCAAGAACAAGATTTTTACCCTATTATCAAAGGTCTTACTAGAAAAAAAGAAATTATGATCCAACGTGAAATTTCTTGATAAAAAATATGATTGTGCCTGGTAACATGTGCATGTAAAATGGCTAGAATTAGCATTTTAGCTTAGCGTTAAGCTGACAATTTACTCAAGGATTATTTCTATTTCTTCTGCTCCAAACGTACTCCAAACTTTCTTCTCTGTCTGCTTGTATGAATGTAACACATCATAAGAAAGTGTTTCACCGCTGTTCAAATGCTCTTGGGATTGCATCATTTATATGAATAAATGTCTTCCATCAGTGAGGGCTAAACATTCACTGAAACAATAAAATGCTAAGTAATCTCTTCAGTAATCAAAATACTTTTTTAATGTAACTGTATTCCAATTACCAATTATTTAAATTGTAACTGTAGTGGAATACAGTTACTTATATTTTGTATTTTAAATTTGTATTCCCTTTACATGTATTTTGTAACTCCCCAACCCTGTGTATAAAACAGAACCACAATAAATTGCTGATTCATTTTGTGTTTAAGATGATGCATTCAAGTTTATGCTAATTCTGCTTTTAAACCATTTTCTTGAAGCTAGAGGAGATCTCTGCTGGAAGTTTTAAATGACAAAAATGTGTGCTGCTTTCATGCAAAGAATGCATCTGCAGTGTTGTGCATGTGTTTGCTATTTGCAGCTGGAAGAATATTAAGAGACTTAAGGCTTGCATCAGAAAAGATTAGAAATATGAACCTCCATATCAAGAATCTTCAGATTGTTTTGGAACATTCAGCTGTAGGCATTGAAATTGCTTGTTGGCCTAATGGACCACTGAAATCTCCCTCAAAATATTCTTGAAATAAGAGAACCAGTTTCATCAACATGTTTCCACTACTCCCCGATAGACCAGTTGTAACCTGGACACACACACACAAGATGAGACAGTCACAATGTAAGTCAAAAACTGCTTTTATTGTTAACAATAATTTTATTGTTAACAATAAAAGCAGGCAAAAGTACAAAAGGGCAATTCCAGTGAAGAGTTGTCGAGGGAAGCGTAGGGTCAAAAGCCGGGGAATCAAAGAGAGTAAAGGGGGCAAATCCGGGAGAGTAGTAGAGGGGAGCGAGGGTCAAAGCCGGGGTAAACAGGATCGAGAGGCGGGTAAACTAACAAAGGGAGTAGACAGGGGTACTAGGGGAACGAGGAGCTGGCAAGCTAAGGGGGTAATCAAGAGGAGTGCAAAACTATATGAGACTAGTGGGGGGGCAAAGATGCGGGAAACTAAACACAATAACCAACACCCGTGAAACGGATGTGCTGTGGTATTTATAGGGGAAGGTGCAGGTGTAAACAATGAAAGGTGACGAGACGAGTGCAGGTGAAACGAATAAAGGGGTGACTGAGACGAGTGCAGGTGGTCATAATGTTCTGGCCATTGGGAGCGGGCATGTGAGCCCGAGGAGGGAGACCTGCTAACGAGCAGAGATCTCGAGGGAGCAAAACGAGCGTGAGAGCTCGAGGGAGCAAAACGAGCGTGAGCTCGAGGGGGGCGGAACGAGCGTGCGAGCTCGAGGGGGGCGGAACGAGCGTGCGAGCTTGAGGAGCGAGTGTGTGTGCGACGAAGCGGGGATGGGGCAGAGGAGCGGGGTTCGTGACACCAGTAGATAAGTGATGGTGGAATCATTGTTTGATTTACTACTGTATTTCACCCAAAAATTATCTTTGATACATGCACAGTGTGCTGTTTATGCACTATGTGCATGTGTCAAGCTTAAGGATGTGGAATAAAGCTTCTCTTACCAAGAAAACTGCAGATGTATTAGTGAAAAAGGAGTTACATTTTAGTCTGTTTTTCACCCAAAACCAATGACATAGATTAAACTACTTGAGTATGGATTACCTTTATGCTGCCCTAATGTCCAGTTTGGAACTTGAAGGTTTTGGACCCTATTGACACTGTATGGATATAAACACATCCTATATCCTTAAAAATATCTTTGTGTTCCATAGAAGAAAGAAAATCATACAAGTTTGAGATGGCATAAAGGTGAGTAATTGATGAGAATATATATATATATATATATATATATATATATATATATATATACAGTGAGTACGGAAAATATTCAGACCCCCTTAAATTTTTCACTCTTTGTTATATTGCAGCCATTTGCTAAAATCATTTAAGTTAATTTTTTTTTCCTCATTATTGTACACACAGTACCCCATATTGACAGAAAAACACAGAATTGTTGACATTTTTGCACATTTATTAAAAAAGAAAAACTGAAATATCACATGGTCCTAAGTATTCAGACCCTTTGTTCAGTATTTAGTAGAAGCACCCTTTTGATCTAATACAGCCATGAGTCTTTTTGGGAAAGATGCAACAAGTTTTTCACATCTGGATTTGGGTATCCTCTGCCATTCCTCCTTGCAGATCCTCTCCAGTTCTGTCAGGTTGGATGGTAAACGTTGGTGGACAGCCATTTTCAGGTCTCTCCAGAGATGCTCAATTGGGTTTAAGTCAGGGCTCTGTCTGGGCCATTCAAGAACAGTCACGGAGTTGTTGTGAAGCCACTCCTTCGTTATTTTAGCGGTGTGCTTAGGGTCATTGTCTTGTTGGAAGGTGAACCTTCGGCCCAGTCTGAGGTCCAGAGCACTCTGGAGAAGGTTTTCAGTCCAGGATATCCCTGTACTTGGCCGCATTCATCTTTCCCTTGATTGCAACCAGTCGTCCTGTCCCTGCAGCTGAAAAACACCCCCACAGCATGATGCTGCCACCACCATGCTTCACTGTTGAGACTGTATTGGACAGGTGATGAGCAGTGCCTGGTTTTCTCCACACATACCGCTTAGAATTAAGGCCAAAAGTTCTATCTTGGTCTCATCAGACCAGAGAATCTTATTTATCACCATCTTGGAGTCCTTCAGGTGTTTTTTAGCAAACTCCATGCGGGCTTTCATGTGTCTTGCACTGAGGAGAGGCTTCCGTCGGGCCACTCTGCCATGAAGCCCCGACTGGTGGATGGCTGCAGTGATGGTTGACTTACTACAACTTTCTCCCATCTCCCGACTGCATCTCTGGAGCTCAGCCACAGTGATCTTTGGGTTCTTCTTTACCTCTCTCACCAAGGCTCTTCTCCCCCGATAGCTCAGTTTGGCCGGACGGCCAGCTCTAGGAAGGGTTCTGGTCGTCCCAAACGTCTTCCATTTAAGGATTATGGAGGCCACTGTGCTCTTATGAACCTTAAGGGCAGCAGAAATTTTTTTGTATCCTTGGCCAGATCTGTGCCTTGCCACAATTCTGTCTCTGAACTCTTCAGGCAGTTCCTTTGACCTCATGATTCTCATTTGCTCTGACATGCACTGTGAGCTGTAAGGTCTTATATAGATAGGTGTGTGGCTTTCCTAATCAAGTCCAATCAGTATAATCAAACACAGCTGGACTCAATTGAAGGTGTAGAACCATCTCAAGGATGATCAGAAGAAATGGACAGCACCTGAGTTAAATATATGAGTGTCACAGCAAAGGGTCTGAATACTTAGGACCATGTGATATTCAGTATTTCTTTTTTAATAAATGTGCAAAAATGTCAACAATTCTGTGTTTTTCTGTCAATATGGGGTACTGTGTGTACAATAATGGGGGAAAAAAATGAACTTAAATTATTTTAGCAAATGGCTGCAATATAACAAAGAGTGAAAAAATTTTAAGGGGGTCTGAATACTTTCCGTACTCACTGTATATATATTAGATAACTGTTTCTTTAAATTACAGTCAAAATATATTAAATAACTCCTTTAAAAAAAATGCTCTGGTCTTACATCTTCATTGGATAATACTAAGAAAAGGTTTACTTATGCTACTGCCTTTGAAGATTTACAGTTTGTTCTAACATTATAGTAGCCATGTCGAATTAGTTTGCAAACTATATTGTGCTATAATTGCATATACATTATATCACTTATAACACTTAATTAAAAAAAAAATTATAGATCTGTTTATGTGAAAATATACATGGCAAAACATTTTAAAAAACACACAAAGATCATTTCAGTGAGGATCCTTTACAATTACTGAGCTAAACCACTGCCCAGTATAAATTACTGCTCAAATCACTGTTGTTTCATATGTGAAAATCATCACATTCACAGAATTCTAACAATCCAAAAGTAGAACAGAAAGCCTCTAATAGTGGTCATTTTAACAGCACAGTACTGCTGTTTTTAATCCCTTGAACACATCAAAAACAACCTCAAGATTTATATATATATATATATATATATATATATATATATATATATAAACCAGACAGTACCATTATAAATTGAGAGCTTCTATTCATATAGCAACTATTTTATTATTACACGTTTATTTAAACCATAAATATAAATGGGGGAAGTGACCACCTGCTATTTAGGAACATTGTGAAACCAAACCAAAAAGCAGGATTGTATAGAAAAAGCATAACAGAAATGGTGAGGTAGACTTCAAGGAATAGTTTACCCAAAAAGTAAACTTCTGTCATCATTTTCTCACCCACAAGATGTTGGGTCACATTCATCGCATTTTTCTCCATACAATGAAAATGAATTTTAACTAAGGCTGTCATTCTGCAAAACACATCTATTTGAGTTTCATAAAGAAGCTTGGTAATTAACCTTCAAGCTACATCAAGTGTATGTTACAATGAGGTCTTCTTAACTATTTTTGTCTATTGGAATTTTGGACATCTAATAAAAAAACCATTTGACATACTTTCCAACCTTGCAATCTCGTGCCCAGATCATCTCTGGATCTTCAACGTAACCCGTTTCAAACCAGAAATCTGCTTTGATCCTTAGCCAGTATAATATGAAAGATATGCATGTCTGTCTTCAGAAAAGACCAGGTGGACTTGTCTCATTTCTCAGCTTTAAAAAATACAACTTGGTACTAATTGGTCTATTGGTCCTTGTCTACAATATCTATTTGGGTATCTTTTTAAAGCATGTAAGCTATTTAGCAATTTGGTTTCAAGAAAATGTGGGGGCCCAGTCAATACACACAAGATACCCTTTATGAACTTGATTTATCAATTATTGTACCGTCTTATAATGTTTGCACACATTTGCACGTGTAATTTATGTCGAAATGTGTAGGCCTTATTTAGTTCTGTGTAGTCTCATGTAGTTTTGTGTTTGTTTTATATAGCACCATGGTCCTCGAGGAAAGTTGTTTCATTTCACTGTGTACTGTAATAGCTGTATAGACAATAAAAGCCACTTGACTTCACTTCACTTGATTTATAATCATATAATACAGACTTTGACCTTTGGTGATGAGCACAAAAAAAATATCAGTGGAAATTGTTGTCGGCTCTGCCATTTAGACACACTGTTGCACAAATAAAATCTTGTAAGGCAAAATCTCATAAAAAGCAGTAAATGAAAATAAACATCTGTTTTACAATTTCTAGCATCTGTTTATTATTTCGAAGTATGTATCAAAACAATTGCTATACGAAAAAATAGCATTTTGCATTGTATAACTAAGTAAAAATGTTTACAGTCAAGCATCACTACCTGTACAAAATAACACAATAAAGATAAAAACAATGAACAGAACAAAACATCCTCACATCAGTGTGCAAACTGTTTATACAGTAAGAAATGCCTCCTCATCGGGCTGCACTCCACGATAAATTATTTAAATAGCTTTTATCCACACACACACACACACACACACACACACACACACACACACACACACACACACACACACACACACACACACACACACAAACACAAACACACAAATATGAAACAGTCTTACAAACAGAGACAACAAAGAGCAATAATTTATCAAGTTAAAAAAGTACTGGACATTTGAAGCACTGGCTAATGTTTTCCTAAAAAAGAAGTCATCTCCCATTTTACTAATTTTCATTGTGTGTGGGGCAGGGTGTTTTTCTTTAGAAAGTACTATTTACAACTTGTGCTACAGTAGCAATAAAGCAACCTTTTTTTTTTTCTTTAAGCAAAGGAAAAAGTGAAAACACTTTTGCTTGATCAAATGACAAAACAGTAATGAGGTAATATTTGTACATCAAAGTTTTCCTTTATCTCTCTCTCTCTCTCTCTCTCCAGAAAAGTCACACTGGTCAAACATACCATTCAGAAGACCATCTCCATTAAAAGTGGTGTATGAAGGGTTTCCAACTGGAAAGGCTAATGAAGAGAACTAGACAGAGCCTTGGTAGTATGGTCTTTTGTTTATTATTATACATTTCAAATTGTTAAACTAAATTGTTTTTAGTAAGGGGGATATTTAGAGAGACAGTCTTCTTACGCTTCTTGAAGCAAAATCCCATAGTACAGTCTAGCTATACTCGATAAGCATTTTCTAAGTGCTACATAAATCTATGTAGAGCTTGAGTCTGAAAGACTTGAACTAAACTCTCCCTTAGATATGAGCTTCTCAAATAAAACTTGCCTAAAATCTTTATTTGAGAAGGACACTAGATTACTCGAGCATCTGTATGTTGTGACCCTTTTTTGTAATGGAGATTGTTGTGGAACATTAATCACTGTGGTGAATCTTTAAACCAGGATCTGTCCAATTCCTCTTCAATACAACCTTTCATTATGCCATTTCTAATAAACTGTTCAAATGGTTTAACCACCTAGCCCTGAGAAAACTATGCACACTAAACCATGAGTTGTCTCACACCAGCCCTTTATAAATGTACATGACACTTTAGATGAGACTATGCTTAGCAACACTTAAGATGAAGAAATGTAGACAAAATCAACAAATGGTAGATTGATCCTCTCAATATTTACCTGCTTAGACTGACAAAAATGGTATTCTTTTGCTCATGCATTCAGGATGACTTTGTTTTTCAGTTGATTTGTTGATTTCTTGATATCTCAATGCATTGTTTGAATTCAAGTGGTCAAGTCCAAATGTTTTCATCAAATAAAGTCCTCCATTTTTTAAAGGGGGTGCACTCTCTCTAAATCTTATTTTGGACATCTGTTCAGGGAAAGAGTGTATGAAATTGTGTTTGTGTGTGTGAGAGAGAGAGTAAAGGTTTTGAAGTACATAGCTGTCTGCTGGGAGCTCCTCCCGCACAGAGCTGAATGAGGTTTTTCAGAGAGATATCAGTCTTTCCAATTAAGCAAAGCAAGGGAGACTTTTTTCTGCTTTACCCGCTAATGGTGGATGGGTTCAGATTCTTAATTGGTAGATAGTTGGTTTCTATCCCAACAAGCGACAATTACATTGGAATTGACGAACTGCTTTCTCACTCCACCACTGTGTAAGCGATAGCAGAAATGTAGCATCAAATTTGTCCCTGGATTTTGCACGGAATACATATTTGTACAGAAAGGTGCATTCTCTGTTAAACTTCCTGCCTGTGCAATTACACATCTGAAAAGGAAAAGACAGTAAGTGTTATGCTGTTCCATATCAATGTGGGGTACATGTTTGTGAAAATTATACAAACTTTTATTTGAATATCTATTCCATGTGTTGACACTCACCTCTACATTCGTATTTTAGGTCTGAGAAGTATACCATCTCTTGTGAAAAAACAAAGAGACCCAGTCTTCCACCTGCATATGTTTTGTCATAAATTCTACCAGAATCAGCCATGATCTTTTTGCCTTCATACATCACCACTCTGAAATTTGCAGAGAAAATTGCACATTGAAACACAATGTCTTCAGTGTCTTCACGATAAAATACTTCAGTCTACCCAGAATGGACAGATGGTTTTACTGATCTGTCAAATAATACCTTATGTGTCCAGTTCTTGGTCTGTGAGTCAGGTGCCATCTGTAAGCAGTGAAGTCCTTCCATCCAACATTCTTTGGGTCATGCCACAGACTACGCACCTATAAAGAATTGAGCAAATAAATGTCAGTATTCATATGACCATAAGGTCTTCGAACCTTAATTCATCACAAAGACCTCGATAAGACTTACCTGTCCTGGAGTGTCTCCGGTATGCCAGAGGGCATTCCTCAAATGCTCGCCTGGCCCAGTGGTGGAATTAACCACTTTGATTGACAACCCTGAGTAACCCTGTGCCTTCGTTGGTGTGCTGGACCAGTAAGTCTGTGTGATCTGCTTCCACATCACCACGTAGAAGCGAGAGCTGGACTGGTATCCAAAAACGAAGCCGGCATAGTCATCATCTCTCTCCGTGTTGATGAAGAAAGTTCCGCTGAAGTCTACTGAATTGAACTCATCAAAACCTAAAGCAATTGTTCATAATTACATTTTTGCTCAGGTAAAACATTTTTGGTAAATTATTCAATTTTTTCTAGAAGTGGACTTACCAACAGCAATGCCAGGATCGCAGTTGACAGTCTGAACAAGTTCTTTGCCTTGGTGACGAACCACCCAATTGGGGTCAATCTGAGAAGTGCCCTTGGGATCCAGAGGAACCATCTGGAATTTGCGGAAGTCAGTCTCACTGATGTCAAAGTTCTCTGGGCAGACATCATAGATATCTGGGACATTATCCTGGTCAAAGTCATCTTTACAAGCATCCCCTCGTCCATCACCTAAAAATGGAAAATAAATTACGTTAGATTAAATCTCAACATGCACTTTGACATGCATGTGCAAAGTGCAAAATTCATTTATGAATATTCAGAAACAAAACTGTCCCACTGACCATCAGAATCCAGTTGATCTGGATTGAAAGCAAGTCTGCAGTTGTCCTTGTCATCAGGAATGCCATCATTATCATCATCATAGTCACAGGCGTCTCCTTTACCATCCTTGTCGTGATCAGCCTGGTTTGCATTGGCAATGTACGGGCAGTTGTCTAGGTTGTTTTGGTGACCATCCTCATCAATGTCCTGGTTGCTATCACATTTGTCTCCAACACGGTCAGAGTCAGAGTCAAGCTGTTGGAGTGAGAGTGTAGAATTAGCAAGAAGCATACTGCCTGTGTTTCAGCATGCATCTTGAATCATCATCTATTGCTTTCTTAATAAAACATTTCCAACTAAAATGGGACTTTTCTAAAAAGTCTCAAAGTTCTGTCCTAGTTGGCCCATCTGTGAAGGCTTTCTCTGAAAAAAATATTGTGTTCCTGAAGCTTGGCAAAACCACAGACACATTTCAGCGTCTAATGAGTAAAGTAGCATTCCTTCTCTTCAGTTAACCATGGCACAGGTGTGATCTGCAGGGATTGAGTGCCGACAGGGCATGCATAAACCCATCGGCAAATTCACTCCTCACTAATAACTATTCTTTACGTCCAAATACCCTTTGGTTAATTGAACACTGCTGAGTGTCCGTGAAAAGCCTCCTGGTGCTTTATTGTGCGATTTTGGCTTCAAGGAGAAGAGGATTTACTCTCCCCATACATAGCTTGGTAAAGACTATGACTACCCTCTGAGTACTTTTTTTTTAAGCTGAGCTGAACAACAAGATCTCTGTAGAGAATATAATGTTTAAAAAAACACCTGCAGTTTTCTCACTTTCTTTCATAGTCTCATTTACCTGGTCTGGGTTGTGCTCCAGAGGGCAGTTGTCACACTGGTCACCAACTCCATCTAGATCAGTGTCTTTCTGGTCTACATTGTACAGATATGGGCAGTTGTCCTTCTCATTTAAAATACCTGTCAAAAAGAATGACATGTACTGTGTTTGAATTATTTATATCACAAAAAGGTAACACTTGAGAATCTATGAATAACATAGTAAGCATAATTTCCATACCATCTCCATCAATGTCCACAGCACAGGCATCACCTTCACCATTGTTGTCAGTGTCAGTCTGGTCTGGATTGCTGTTGTATGGACAGTTATCACAGCGGTCTCCCACGTCATCACGATCATAGTCGTACTGCCTTGGGTTGAAGATGAGTGGGCAGTTGTCCTTTTTTAAAAAGAGACTACAGTTCAGATGGAAGCATATGTCAAAAAACAGTAACCCATTCTCCACAGGGCCCTCTCACATGAAGGATATTACTTTTAGATGTTAGGCTTGTAATTTGGCTGCTGTGTGGGTCTATTTAGAGGAGTGTAACAATAAATTAATTCTTATATTAGGATTTGGACCAAAGATAATATTGGATTAGCATGATATACTGCAAGACTTTCAAAGCGGTACTTCTTTGGTGGAATTTGAGGTTTGTCTCCAGGAGAAACTGAGTTTACACAGCACTTTTTTCCACATCTCAGAGTGAATTAAAAAATTGTAAGCTCTATACATTTTGGGTGGCTTTTCTCTTTTCGTTTATACACTTGTCAAAATTTACAAATAATTTACAAATAATTTCATTGAACCTGGGGAATATACAGAAAACAATATGTATAATATTCATATATAATAAAACTGTATTTTTTACCCTGTCATCAGGAATGCCATCATCGTCATCATCATTATCACAAGCATCACCAATTCCATCTTTATCATAGTCCTCTTGCCCAGAGTTTGGAAGGTTGGGACAGTTGTCCTTCAAGAAGAGTAGTATATGAAAATAAACATTAGCCACAGTGATGTAATTGGCAATTTTATAACAAATGAAGCCAATATGTGTCATCTTACCTTCTTGCAGTGATAGGTTGCATTCTCGACACATACAAGATCAGCATTAGGCCAGCCATCAAGATCGGTGTCCTCTCCACAGATATGTCCATTTCCAGCAAAGCCAGGCTTGCACTCACAGCGGAACATGGGGTCTGCGAAATGGCCCAGGTAGTTGCAGCGAGCATTCTTATTGCAGTCATGGCTTCCATCGATGCATGGATTACGGGGGGTGCACACCTGCAACAATCAGTCACCACACATCAGTTTATAAGCATGTAAGCACTGATAATTTGTGATCTTTCAATGTCTTCTCATTTACCTGTTTCTTGGCAGCAGCATCCTCTACTCCTCGACCAAACGGCTGTGGGCCAGTGTAGCGAGGGGGGCATGGCAGACAGTTGTAGCCAGGCACTGTGTTCTCACATCTGTGAACTCCGTTAAATTCAAAGCAAGCATCAGGGATCTCCTTACACTATAATGGAGTGAAAATGAAAATTGTAGTGAGATTTTACAGCATGTTGCATTTCAGTCAGAATAGGTAGAACAAAACAAACGTTTCACCTCATTAATGTCTTTGCACTCAATTCCATTGCCAGTGTAACCTGTGGGGCATTTTCCGCATTTCCAGGAGCCATCTGGGAAGCTGGTGCACTGGGCTCCATTAAAGCATGGATTTGAAAGACATCCATCTGTGGATATATTTATGAATGTTATGGAAATTAGTCAGCAATTTAACATGAAAAAACACACCAGTCTCAGCTGAGGGGGTTAAGTGGCACTATCACTTACTAATTGGACAGTCTTTCTTGTTGCAAATCTGGGTGACCTTTGCATCTCCGACACAGTCTTTACCACCATACTTGGGTACTGGACTATTGCAAAGACGATTACGTCTTTGGAAACCCCCACCACAGGTAGTAGAGCAAGTATCCCAAGGTGACCATGGTCCCCATCCGCCATTGACTATGAAAAGAAAATGTAATTAAAAAATGTTCGCCAACTTACACAAACTTACTTGTAATGAAATGCACACAGGCTCTTGACTTACTTGGACATGGTGATTTCTCACACCTCTCAGTCTGCCTGCCTTCACCTTGGCAATCTTTTCCCTCCATCTGCGGTGTTGGTGAGTTGCAGAGACGAATGCGCGTGATAACGCCAGCACCACATGTAACTGAGCAGGACGACCAGGGTGACCAATGACTCCAGCTGCCATCTTGCTTAACTGCATGTTGCAAATGAAAGACACAGGATACAGGTTGTTTCTTTTCTCCTGCTCAGCGAAAAATACCTTAGACAGTGCTCATTGTTAAGCACCACTCACAGCGCTTGTCACACTCCTGGAGGTAGCAGTCTCTTGTCTGCACAGACGTGCCCTCGCAGTTGTTATTGATGCGGTCGCAAGAGCGGCCGCGCTGCTGAATGCCCCTTCCACAGGACACAGAACAATGTGTCCATTCAGACCAGGGGGACCAGCCGTCCTCAGCAGAGTCACTTGCTGTTGAGAGAGCAGAATGAGACAATAGCAGAGCTATTCTTTCTCTCTAAAGCAGCAAAATGGAGAAAAGCTTTTAAAACTGGGCCTTAATGGACTTAATTTAGCCTGGGCAGCTTGAGACAGAACACTCCAGGGAACCCTGGCATGAACCAAACAGTTGGAATGCTGAGGAAATGTCAACATACTTAATGCAAAGGGATACCTTTGAGTACTTCGCCAAATGTGGAAATGGAATTTGCAAACACACTTAATTATGCCATACGTTCAAACAAGTGAGGCTGCAATTAATTTAAATCCTAGCTATGTATGGTCGTCCCTCAAGATGTGAGGACACTGCTGTTTCTGCCTCTTTTATTAGTCTCTGCCAAACAGCCCCAATTTTCCAACTCTCTTTAACCAATTTAGACAATTGTGGCCATTTAGTGATTCAGTGATGCACAAAGCTCTAGTGTTCCATTCATTAGTTAAACTTCAGTTGAAATCTATTGTGTGGTTTAAGAATGATTGTGGATGTTTGGGTAGCAACAGCTCTTCCACTATAAAAGCTTTTAAAGCCATGATGTATCCTGGTTTACAATACACTCAAACTGACTTTGAAGTTTGTTAGTAAAATTAAAAAACAACAAACTATTTTTTTTTTTAGTTACAGTATATGCACATGATTTACAAGCTAGCCTGCTAGTGAGGTGGCTATATATATATCTTAATCTCTTAAAATAAAAAGTCAAAGCTTTTTTATGCAGTTGATTACTTGCACTTACGGGTTCCACAACGAGGGCAGCACTCCCCATCAGGTACTGTGGCATTTGCACATGGGATTATGGGACACGAAATCTTGCGGCACACAGTCGCAGATTTCTGCAGTTGAAACAATTAAACTCATTAATCATTTGCTAGACCATACTGTATCCAACAAGGGGTGTATTTGGTTTGGAAAAAATACACATTCAGCATAATAGATCAAAATTGTTTAGTAAATGCGAAATCATGACACTTCAAAGGGGATTAAACTAATCTTTGAAACTGTGAACACAATGTCTGTGTGCGTCACAACACTCTGTGAGAATGTGATAACCTGGCTATGTTTAAGTCTCTCTAATTAGGCATGTGAAAATTATTCAGTGCTGATAAGCTGTGCCAAGCTTATAACACAAAGCACATCAGAATATTTAAGGGTGCAGACACGAATATATTGTATACACAAATACAAATAATTACATTTTTAACATTTAATTTAACCCACTGTATATTGAAGTATTATATTTAGTTACCTCTGTTGCCTACTTTTAATTAGAGGCTAGGTACTACAGGGGAATTATACACCCAATTTACTGTAAGTCTGTCTGCCACATTGGAAAAGACTCTGGCCAGTCCTATGTATCATAGCACCTACAGTGCCATGGCTCCCAGCTCTCTAACACATAAAATTAGCGGCTTAATTACAGAGCAGACAGCTTTCAGAGATTTATCAGATACTTGTCTGCAAAGCAAAGGGTTCTTACCTGGCATGTGCACTCTGTGCAATCGTCCACTGTCCATTCCTCCTTGTTTTTGTGCACAATTCCATTGTGAATACAGACACCAGCATTAAAGCCCATGCGATTCATGAGCATGTTATTCTCATCCGTCTAGAAAACCAAACAAAAATAGAGGTTTCATTATAAGTCGTGTTAATCTAACATGGGTTAAACCAGCCAACCGTGTGACAGCAGTGCAATGCATAAAATCATGTAGATACAGGTCAGGTGCTTCAGTTAATGTTCACATTAACCATAAGAATGGGGAAAAATATGATCTCAGTGATCTTGACCGTGGCGTGATTGTTGGTGCTAGATGGGCTGTTTTTAGTATTTCTGTAACTGATGACCTCTTGGGATTGTCACGCACAACAGTCTCTAGAGTTTACTCAGAGTGGTGCAAAAAAATAAAAACATGCATTGAGCGGCAGTTCTGCAGATGGAAATGTCTTGATGATGTGTGAGGTCAATAGAGAATGGTCAGACTGTTTCGAGCTGACAGTAAGTGTTCACCACAGTGTTCCTAATAAAGTGCTCAGTGATTGTATATCTATATACAAAAACATCAGTATAGTGGAAGTAAACTACTTTAACAATGTCTTTGCTTTACATTTATGTATTGTGAATAATTTGTATGTAGTTCCTAGTAAGGCCTCCCCATGCAATATACCTTTGCAATATTTGCAGAGCATTTTACTGCAACCAAAATGAATGCACAACCTCATGCTACTTTTCAAATGATTAACTTTTTCCTCACCACTTTGCGGAGTTCATTGGACAACTCTTGCACCACCACACCAAGACCTTTGAGCTCCTTGAACATGCTGGCCAGGTCCTCACATGAAAATCCACAAATCATCTGCAAATCTTAACAGGAGAAGTTTGCAAATGTTAAGATTACATGTCCATTCTCAAATAATGCTCACATTTTGCCCATCTGTATTTTGAGTGGGCAACTGAAAAAAAAAAAAAGGATTACCTTTTGTTTTGTGGCCAGTGTAATCAGTCCTAATTGCAGGTCTGGATCCATTTATAGGATTGTCAAGGGTGATGACATCAGTCATAATTGCTGCAAAAGGAAAGAACGTTCAACTTAAATTTAACTAATAAGCTAATGGAAAAAAATACTAATTATATCAATTGGCATATCCAACGCTGAATTAGGAACGCCCATTCATCATTTACATTTACATTTATGCATTTGGCAGACGCTTTTATCCAAAGCGACTTACAGTGCACTTATTACAGGGACAATCCCCCCGGAGCAATTTGGAGTTAAGTGCCTTACTCAAGGACACAATGGTGGTGGCTGTGGGGATTGAACCAGCGACTTTCTGATTACCAGTTTACCAGTTATGTCCATTAGACCACTACACCACCACCACTCCTAACAATATTCTGAACTACGCGCTCAAAGTTAACTAGCCGCATATAAACTATATGAGTTCAACGTGACACTTACAGTTTTGGCATCCTTTATTCCTCAGAATTGCATCCAGTGTCGTTCCGAAGACAAAGCGCAAGTTTTGCAGCACTCCCTAAAGAAATCCACAAGTAATATTTAATATATACAGCTAAAATGCATGCATCTGAAGAGCATTCATACGCGGCATCGTAAACTCACCATGAACATGTCCTTCACTGCACCCTTGCCGATCCTCAAGCTCGCCACACCTGGGGTGTCTTGAGTGAGGATAGTCTGGATAGCAGCATCAAGCTCCGCCGAATTCACCTCCTCACATCCCACATAGAACTGAACCCTGTCCTCCTGCACGAAAAGAGTGATGTTTTTCCAATGTCCCACAGCCAAATCCGCTTCCTCGATGGACACAACCTGTTGCTTGTTTTCGGTGGAAATAACAATGTCCAGAGTGTTTGCCTTTCCATTGGAAATGATTTCGAAAATGGGTCCGGAGCCGTCATTCTTTTCCACGGTCAAAAGGCTCCCCCTCGTCCGCTTGAACTGCTTGAAATTGACAAGCAGTAGAAATCCTCTCTCCGCGTGAATGGAATCGATTAGGTCCCTGAAGGCGCTCTCGGGAACCGGGGGGATTAGGTCGGGGTTCAGGATCTTGTAGGCGGGACTGTAGGGGTCGTCGCCTTTTACCAGGGTGACCGCTTGGTTTTTCCGAGGCAGCTGGACGAGCTCGAACAGGTCAAACACACTGTTGTCGTCTCGACTTTCTGCCAGGAATTCAGAAGTTGAGTACATTTGTTATAACGTGTGACACTATATCTATATTTTCTATCAGCTTTAGTTATGTTTAAAATCAACCAGTCACAAACACTAAACGCCATTAGTTACAGTAAATTAGTTCTCGTGCTACAGTTGGTATCATCGCTCACCTGCGACTCTCGCGCTCTCGCAGTTCCAAAGCATCAGTAGCAAAAAGATAGCCGTTGACTTCATTTCAGCGCTTATTCTTTTACCTATCGGAAATAAAAAAAATACAGGTAGAAATTAATATTGATAATTAACCAAAAATATAACATTAACAGTCAATATATCTTAAGTTAATCGGTCTGATTTCAATCAATTTGAAAATAATAAGAAAAAAAAACACACCTCCCAACACGTTTTAAACAGCAGGCAAATCTGTAAATTTCGGGTAAAATGATATTATTCCTAAAAAGCGTTAAAGAAATGTGATTTTAAAATAAAGTGATATTTTCCTCGTTAACCGTGATCTACGACATTCGCTGTTCCTTTGCTCTAGTTTCAATGGCCAGTCTATTACCAAAGAGAACAAAGTGCTATTTAAATAGTTTCACAACATTCCTGAGCACGCGTCTCCTCCAATCAGATGCTGGAAGGAAAAAGGGACGAGCTTTCGTTTTTACCTCACTGAGCGTTTGTCTGAGTACACATGAGAGGAAAAAACGTACCACATTCCATCAAATAAATTCCATAAACATACTTTTGAGTTTCGTGACCACTGCTTCCGTTTAGTGGCCTTTTATTTGGCGCAGTCCTGATTATTTTTGTACCTAGAATGTGTTTTTTATTCCCTGACTCCAATCGTTTCTTAGCATTGAAGGATCCCACCGTTCCTTGGGCTAATGTTTTTTTTTTTTCTCAAGCCATAATGTATTAATAAAGTTGCAATGTTCAGTTGACTTATTTATTTTTAGTTAACTTAATATAAATTATTTCAGACAACCAGTTCTCTACTCTATATTTAACAGTCGGGCAGTGCCATTCGCTGCATCTTAAAGGATGCTCGAGAAGACACCAGCTGCTGTTACACGTCTCTCCGCTAGAGGCCGTTCTGTGGTTATTTGAGTACTTCGGTATCAAATTATTTCTAGTTTTGATGTCTGTAAATGTTGCTCTTGTTTGTGTGTTAATAAATAATAAATTAAGAAATTCGATGGCCACACACAGATGGTGACATCACATGGATATAAACTGAGAACAATGGCTATTAAATCCCATCTTATCTTCAGCACAACCCTTACGAAAATAAACCATGGTTTTACTATAACAACCATGGTTTAACTATGGTTTTTGTAGTAAAACCATAGTAACTACAAAAGTAACCATGGTTTAACTATGGTTTTTGTAGTAAAACCATAGTAACTACAAAAGTAACCATGGCTGAACTATGGTTTTTGTAGTAAATCCATAGTAACTATAAAACATTTTTACTGCAGTAACCACGTTTTAACTATAATTTCTGAAGTAAAACTATAGTAAATACAAAATTAACCATGGTTTTATTACAGTACCTGTGCCTTAACCATAGATTAAAAATGTACTATGGTTTTACTGTGTAGTAAAATCCCATTTTATCTTCAGCACAAGTGTAGTTCTTACTTAAATTTTTAAGTAAGAACTACACTTGTGCTGAAGATAAAAATTCTCTCATCATTTACTCACATCATTTATGTCATCCCAGATGCATACTCTCTTCTGTGGAACACAAACAACTATTTTTAGAAGAATATCTGAACTCTGTAGGTCCATACAATGCTTTGAAGTTCCAAAAAACACATAAAGGCAGCACAAATGTAATCCATAAATCTCCATTGGTTAAATCTGTATCTTGAAAAGCACAATGATAGGTGTGGGTGAGAAAGAGATCAATATTTAAGTCCCTCTTCCCTAAAAATAGTAAAAAGCACTTAAATATTGACCTGTTTCTCACCCACACATATTATATTTCTGAATATATGGATTGAAACACTGGAGTCATATACTGTAGATTACTTTTATGCTGCCTTTATATGCTTTTTGGACCTTCAAAGTTCTGGCCACCATTCACTTTCATTGTATGGACCTACAGTGCTGAGATATTCTACTAAAAATCTTTGTTGTGTGTTCAGCAAAAGAAAGAAAGCCATACATATCTGGGATGGAATGAGGATGAGTTAATGATGAAAAAAAAATGAACATTTTCATTTTTAGGGGAAGCTATCCTTATAATTCGACAATAAATTTGACATAACTAGCATATTCAAACAAGAATGTAAAACCACATAGGCCTAATATAAGAATGCATGTTTTTTTGTGCAAATGCATGCAGAAAGGCCTCAGAAGTGAGGTGACAGTTATTTTGCAGAGAGACCTGAAGCTCTTTTGTTTTTCTGCTTGTGTGCTATGAGGCTTTGCATCTTTGAACAGCTGAGTTAAGATGATTAAAAGGGGATCAGCCAACAACTCTCCATTCCTAATTTAAACAGATTCCTAAACAGAGTCTATTTGGATTACCCAAGGATTTGAAAGAGGAAGTATGCAGACTTGTTTTGGTCAGACCTGACGCCCACCTTGGTTGTTGATTTTTCACTGAAATATAACAGGAATGAAGGCACTTCTACTGAAGGTGCATTTTTGGTTTTCACAGTGATGAATGTATTCTGATTTATGAGCTGTGACTGTGAGAGTCAGCTGAAGTTTAAATCTATTCAACGGAGTTGCAGTGATATCACTGTTGGTAGATGGCTGTACATCTGGCCTATTAATTACTGTTTCAAAGGTCAAATCTCATGGCTTACATTATATGTCAAATCCAAATGTCTATTTCCCTAGTTTCCTCTTCTAGGTTCAGTACTGTTTGTTTTAATGAAATTACTCTGTATGTGTGCAATGTTGATTAGTGTCTCTTTACTGACCGTTTTGAACAGACCCCTATAAAAAGTGATCCAGGGAGATGTCAGACTATATTAGAGGTGGTAACAGCATTGTTTAGACTCGGGTCAGAGTGATAAACCTGACCTTTGATCCTTCTGAAGACAGATGTTTGTTATAACTGATGATTTAACAGGGTGTGCGTCAGCCACAAGGTCCATCATTGCTTAGTGTTTACTCTCTCTACCCTGTGGCCGTTCTGGCCTATTGTGCTCAAAGCACCCTGTCTCATGAGATGCTGTCAGTCTAAGTGCTGCATACCTTAGCTGATCGGCTTCCAAATTTCTGTCATGGATACCATACTTTCCCCCAATGACGCACATTAGGTTTTCTTAGTGGAGATTCTGTGGATCTTGATTTGACTAGTCGCAGAACTGAAGGACAAAATATTCCAATTATGAAACTGCTGCTTACATTTGGCCTAGAACATCATTAATAGAAGTATGGACAGACAACCACACAATTTTTTCTTTTTAGTTTACAATTCTTCTGCATTATTTTTAACTGACCATTCATGCAGGCAGTAATTATTAGATGTCGAGCTGATGTCTAGCTTGTCTGTTATGGCATGCACAAGTACAGGAGATAAGTGAGTAAGATATGACCCATATACGTAGACAATTATATACTCCCTGCCCAAGGGAGGTGTGGGCTTACTCATCATATTTCCTCCAGATGTAAAAACAATTGAACATCTCATGCACATACCTTTTCACATACCTATTGCCTCATTTCAAAATACCACGGGTGTTATTTGTTCTCATGGTTAAAAAAAAAAAGACTGTTTGAACATTTATATATACAGCTTTTTCTTTTTTGGGGGAAGTGAGCAGTGGGGGTTACATAAAGCTTTGAGAGGTTTACTCCAGTCAGAATAAACTATGAGTCTTATGTGAATAATAGCACCTTTGCTTTTCTGAGCCTGGTCACCTTTTAGAACAAATATATTGTAGATAAAGCAATCATTTCAAGAAGATCAACTCTAATATTCAGGAACAAGGTGGTTAATCCTAGTTGCATTTCCCATGTCTCATGCCAATGCACATGATTGTGGCTAGTTTGATCAGTACTAATGCTGCCTTCAAGTGCACCTGGGAAGCTCCTACTACATCCGAGATGGGCATTTGTTGTTACCACATTTCAAGCATTCAAACAAAATATGGAAGAAGCCAAACTAAAGTAAATACAAAATTAACAATGGAAAAAGCTCTTTTTTTTGTTGTGCCAGAGAATAAGCATAAGTGAATAAACCTGCATCAATTTTACACGATCTATATATGATTTATTACTGTATGGTATTTAACAAATTATTACTTAACTTACATAAAACAAACTGCAAGGATAAAAAAGTAGAGAGAGAGAGAGAGAGAGAGAGAGACAGAGAGAGAGAGAGAGAGATCAAGTAACTTAAAGAAGATTAAATGAGATTTTGTTGATATTTACATTAGAATTTTTTGACAATTGAATTTTAATTTAACAAACATTTTGTTTGCCCATTTGATTATTCAATCAATGTAAGTCTATGGGATTTTTCCCAATAGTTCATCATCCGCTGGGTGGAACCAGTTAATAAGATCAGTTAGATAAGACATAACACTATTCCAGAACAGTCAGAAGCTCTGTGCCAAGTTTGGTGGATGTCGCTAAAAATTTTGGTCTTGGTTCACAAATTTAAAAAAAGAACACCTACATGTCAACACGCCCCTTCTAACATCACAATTCGGGTATCGTCTAGAATTTCAATCATCGAGTTCCCCACTGGTAGTATGACTTCGCTTGGTCATTTGTGTGCTTTCAACTCATAATTATAATATTTCCCACTCCACCAGAAGGCCGCATAAGCCCCACATTTGGACAAGTAACCAAATGGACAGAAACACCTTTCCATACTGAAAGAAAACAACCTCTTTGTCTGGGGCCAGCCACGCACAGAAATGTTGATTCAGAGAAACTTAAGCATCTTGTTTATGTCTTTCAGCAAGTTTTTTTGCAAAGAAATTTGGAAAGCATAACATTAAATCACAAGCATGCTATGCTCATATGAATACAACCACATGCATCTATAACCTGAGGTCACAGACCATATGGGTCCTTTACAAGTGATACCAAAGAGGCAGGGAATTTGTTCTTGACTGCATAGTTTGTCATGGACTATTTGTACCACTTGAGCCTAAAGGCATGATTTTGAGCCTGAATGTCGTAATTCATCCTTGAATTGGTCTTGAATTAGAAATTACTGGAGCTTTAAAATGTAGGTTTAGAATGGACTTTGACCACCTGCGCAGCTGTTCCAGTAATCCACTCTTCTAACCTGTAATATCAGAGTATAGAGCTCAATAGAGCATAGACACTGGCTAAGCATGCCAGGATCATGGGCAGCAGACCTAACAGATAAAAGGAGATCTGTTTCCACAGGTCCTGGTATTATGTGAATTGCTAAATATCATTCAGTGTCAAAGAATGTTTTCCGAGTCCGTTCCATCATCTCGCTACCAGAAGGTCAACGAGTGCCAGCTTCCTTTAAATGTGTTTCCATGCACAATTTAATTTGCATTCCTGAGTCTAGTTAGCAGTAAAAAGAAACACAATGTGCCCTGAATTATTTTGTGGTGGTTGCCTGAGAGCAAGCCAATTCATTCCTGTACTCCTGAAGATTCACTCCATATTTGGCCAGTCTAAACATCAGGTTCCTGAATGTAGGGAACACTGTGTGACAGCATGGTTGATTGTGTGGTAACCTAACTGATTTACTTATGTCCAAGCAGAATAGTATGAAGACATTTACTGAAGCCAATATAAATTCATAAAATGTTTCTCTTCTTTGAAATTGACATTTGAAAGTGTCAAAACTATAAAACCACTTGAGGAAAACTTGAGGAAAGTGCCACTCAAGCCATGTTATGACATTGCCTTCCATCTCAATAATATAAATCCTGCTTGATCCTATGAAAATAACCTGGTTCGCCAGCACACAGAAACACTGTCGCCCGACCCTCAGCCACTCCCCAATCTCTTCGCTCCTACCCCGGTGGATGGTAGTGGGCCCGGGCAGATGGTCAAGCTCATCCTCTCTTTTCTCTCTTTTCTTTTTTTTCTTTCTATGGGAGGAAACAGCAACGTGGCTCCAATCCTTGGCGACCGGCAGTGACTTCTCTGTATCCGTGAGGAGCTCCTCGCTTGGCTGGTAGTGGTGAGGACTCCACGGCAGCATATCCCTCCTCCTTCCCGGGCTTCGGCACCAATGTAACAAGGGTTACTAGCTTCATGGGAAAGGAGGAGGCAGGAACCAGCTGAACCGTCAAAATAATGTTTTAATGAGAACTTAAAGAAAAAGACATAGAGCACAACTGCACACACTGCAGCTGCGTGTGGCTCTCTCTCTCCTGAACTGCCACATTCCGCAGCAATTATCCCTCTCCTTGGCTGATTAGCCCGATTGTGGGCTGGGCATGCATAGTCACGGCCCAGCCCCATCCTCCTCCTCATCACATAAGGTTAATGCTCTATAGAGTTTTAAATCAACAAAACCGACTGACCTACCTACCCTTAAACTAATACTGCCATAAAAGCAAATGTGAGATGCTGAAGCAACCTGATGAGTCATTTTGTGGTGCCACTTAAATAAGTTTCTGATAATGTACCTTTTTACTGGTGATTTGTGTGAATGTGAATAAAAGACGTTGTTGTAGTCCCTTTAATGTTTGCTTCACCAGGAAATTGCCGCAATACATACAACAAGCCATGCAAAAATTATTTTGCAAAAATGTAAGCAAAGTTATGAGACCAGGTTGCATAAATACTTTTTGCACACAAAAACAGCCACAGACATAAGGAATGTAATTCAAATTCAGTTGAAAGAAGATACTGCAAATGTAATTATTTTCTCATAAAAATCATATCTTATAATCTTGGTTATTTCATGACCAGATGTCTTTGAACTTCAGTGGTGTTGTGGACTGTTCTCAGGATGTAGTTAAAATTCTGTCTTGCTCAAATTGTCCTCTCTCTCTCCTCATGTGACTTAAAAGTGGTCTTGACATCATGCACTCTGGCTAATTCTAATCTGATAGTTGCTTATCGCAGGACTAGCTTTCCCAGATGATTGGAAACATCTGTATATTTTCAACGGTAGCACGGCCCTGTTGACCCAAGCAGCAAGAGGCCATATGCATTCATCATTCCTGGGAGCTTTCACCATTATGCTGCTGTTTTCAATGATCTTATCACTAACAATTAGTGAAAGATCTAAGATGCACTGTGTCAGAGATGTCTTACTCTCATAGACAGCAATCACCTGACTCCCTCAAAGCAGAATGCATACAGCATTTGGCCTACCCTCAAAAATAAGTTTGTAATAGTTTTCTAATAGACTTCCATTTCAACTGAAGTCCTTATACAGTAGTAGCATTACTAAAATATCATAAATAGTTTCATCCAATGTCTATTGTTTTAACCATATATTGTTACTACAAATTATCTTTTTATTTATTTAAGATGGTCCCAATTTTCTAGCATGAATCTACAGAAATGTTAAGCCGTTTCCTCTCCATTTAGCAATGAACATTCCAGCTAGACATAAACAAACTCAACAAACCCAAAGCACCAATTGCAATAAACATTACTCCACCACCCATCTTTGGGGATATTGGAAGTTCACCTGCCATGCCCACATTCCTGACATTGTTGCATACTAAAGGAAAATAACCTTGGAGACATTTACACACACTGAGTTATTCCAAATACTGAGCAACAGACAGAAAATCTATTTAATTTATCCTCCCCCCCTTATTTATCCTTCACACAGCCGATGGGGCCCTAGAAAATGGTTGAAGCTAGTTGGCTCAGTGTGATTGATTCATGCTAACTATGGTCTAGCGTCACTTCTGTTATCGCCCTTGGGTCATAGCTACTCAGAATTGTGCTGTCCTGCAAACTACTTTCAGGAAAGACTGGCCCAGACATACTTGACATCCCAAGGCCCATCCATTGCATATCAACAAACATGCAATTAGCCAGACATCTCCCTCATGTCTTGCACCAAGGGGTGTCAACCTTGTTCAATGTAATCATATATTGATTGATAAATACAGATATTGGCTGTTAGGAAATAGAACAGCACACTATTTTTCAACATTTGGAAAGATGGTAAAGCAAAATTGGGGATTTTAGTGACTTGAATTTGACATGTTTCCTAATGTTGGTAAGTTAATTTTGGAAAACAATACTTCATGGCCTCTTATGAAGCAATAAAGCATGACAAACTTTTACCAGCAACCAGTAGTCATTGATAATGTGTAGGCTTGCTAGAGATGCATATGTCTGTGGTTTTGAACAAATGTTATACATTTCACACAAAATGTAAAACGAAAGCCAAAAGCCAAATCACCTTCTTTGGCAAAATAGATTTATAGATTAAACTTATTTTTCAGTGGCATATGCTGGTATTCTCCACCGTAATAACAGAATTTGAATAAGATGACCTTAAATTGCACTGTCGTTACTTTGGAATTTCATTGTTTTCTGGCTGAAAACAGTATGCAATGGAAGAAAGTTTCATTTATCTACTTTGTTGACATATGTCACTTTGCAAACTGTGGGAGTATTTATGTAGTTGCTAAGGGTGACTGTGACTTTAATATCAAATATGGAGAGATACCTAAAATAATAGATACATCCTGGAGGCCATGGCAAGGTCATTAGATAAGGAAGCTGGAAGCTGTAAACTTGAAGTGAAAATGTAATGCTTAAAAGCCCAAATATGAAATACACTATGAAATACACATTGAATAAATTACCTACCTACCTACCTACCTGCCTACCTACCAAACAAGCATTTATTTCTGCCCAGAGATGCATTCATTTTTGGCGGAGATCTTGTATCGATGACGGGAGAGTCGAACCACTTTGTAAAGTCTTCTCCAGCACATTCAAAAGACTTTCAATGGGGTTAATTTCAGGAACTGTGGTGACCAATTCATATGTGAAAATTATTCCTCATGCTCCCACCGGCAAAGTTGTTTTTTTCCAATGAGCCTCACTAACAAGTGGCTTTCTTGTGGCCACACACCTGTTTAGTCCACTGTAAGTTCTCATCGCATTGTACTCTTACTTTCACTGATAAAAACAGCCATTCATTTTACTGTTGATTTGTTACGATGTGACTTCACCAAGTGTCATTGTGATCACTGATCACGATCATTCAAGGTTTGTTTTTCAGACCACATGTCTTCTGCGAAGCTGACAGTCTTCTATCTATCTATCTATCTATCTATCTATCTATCTATCTATCTATCTATCTATCTATCTATCTATCTATCTATCTATCTATCTATCTATCTATCTATCTATCTATCTATCTATCTATCTATCTATCTATCATCTCTCCATCCGTCCGTCCGTCCATTCGTTGTCGTTAAATATGGAATAAATAACTATTGCTATTAAGTAAAATGTATCTATGTTGGTAATATCCCTATAAATAAAATTCTAATATTTCAACACCTCTTAGAATCATATTGGAGCTTTCAGGAAAGTGAGTGCTTTACAAAAGGAGACTGTGGGATTGACACAGAGCTTAAACATGTTTTAAGGACTCTCTAAAGACATGAGAATGAAGCAAACACACTTTTCTAAAAGTTCAACTTTTTTGAATATCTGCCAAGCTTTATAATGATAAATTGTAAAGAAACCCCTTGCCATGCTGAGCAGTGTTGTCTCACTTGTGGTTTCCCCTGTCAAGCTATCTTTTTCTCTTGTCCTTCCTACCCTTTCTGTCAGGAAACGATGATTTGTGTGGAGGGGTGAAATGAATAACTTGTGAGAAAACATTTTTTAATCATTTGGGCTGTCACGACAGGTTTTCAACAAACAATTGTTTTTTTTTGGATGGTGTGTGTTGTCTACACAACAATGGACCAATGAAATGTGGTGAATATATTCAGGACTTCACAGAAGATATAGCTTCCCCCCCACAAAGGCACGTATCCTTCAACATGTCGATTCTTGGGGCTGCCAAGCTTTCATCAGGTTTATTAAAGACATTTTTATGAAAAAGTGGTTCCACCCTTTGAGAGCAGAGCACAGCTGGAGCATTGTGTCAGTCCATAAGGGGTCTTCCTGAAGATTTAATCCAAAATAGGCATTCGGATCAGTGGATAAGCCCACCACGCTATGTTCTCATGCTTGCCATCTGCATTCTATGAAAGACAACATGTTTGAGCTTTGCTTTTGTAAATTACAAGGCAACAGGTTTCTGTATACAATTCCAACCAAGGATGCAGTGGTTTTTGTCTGCCACAAATAGAGAACAGAAAAGCATATTTGTCCTCAATAAGTGCAATATTGTGTCAAAAAGATTTCGCTGACAGCAGGTCCTGTTTCTCTAATGACCCTTATTAATGACACTTTAAGTCAGTTCACTTCTGCGATCATCTTGGCAATGCCCCGGGCAGCAATTTTCAAGGCATTCAGTACCTATCTACTTGAATGGAGAAAGACTTGACCTGTTTGTCAAGTTTATCAATAAAATATTTCAAATCAACAGTAAAATTTATCATAACAATGGTATCATAATTATTTATGTTCTTTAGCTTAAATCACTGTAAATAACTTTTTTCAGGCTAGTCCAATTAATGGGATATTTCACCCAAAAAATGAAAATTCCACATGAAAAGTTTTTACAAACCTTTTTGTCCCAAACCCAAATGTCTTTCTTTCTTTCGTGAAACACAAAAGGAGATGTTATGCAGAATGACCAGACCAGTCACCATTCACTTACATTGTATGGAAAAAAGATGCAATGGAAGTGAATGGTGACTGAGCCATAATGTCTAACAACTCCTATTCGGTTTCATGGAAGAAAGTCATACAGGTTTTGAACAGCATGAGAGTGAGTAAATGATGACAGAATTTTCATTTTGGGTGAACTCTCTCTTTAATGTGCATGTACGTTCTAGAGTAAATAAAGTCTATCAAAAAGGCGATTTAATAGTTTAACTGATTCTACAATTGCTATATTGAGCACCTTCATTTCTCTCTTTAATTTTCCAACAAGTGGTTGTTCTCCTCTTACTTATAGGCTGATGTCTAATACAACATACTGATTGTGTAACTAAATGTAGTTCTGCAAAAGTCTCACAAGATTTACATTTGCTGCTACTGAGTTTGAGGTATGGTAAGGGTTTAGATTTGGGTTTAAGGTAAGGGTTAGTTTAGGGTAGGGTTAGTGTTAAGGATTATGTTTAGGGTAAGGTTTGTGTAGGGTTAGGTTAAGCATTAAAGGTAAGGTTAACAGTGTAACTTCAGACGTAATTAAATGCAGGTACTTCAAATGTAAGTACAATGCAACAACACATATGTACATAATAATAAACTGTATCAAACGCTTTATACCTGCATGTACATAGTAAAGACACCTAATATAAATCTGGTCCATAAATGGAATATAATATACATCACAAGTACAATAATCCAGATAATTGAAATGCATTACATTACTGTGCCAGATAAGCAAAGCATTAAAAATACAATAAAAAAAGTGGGCTTAGAAGGCAATATAGCACTTTATTGGGTACACCTGTACATCTACTTATTCATGTGATTATCTAATCAGCCAATCATGTGGCAACAGTGCAGTGCATGAATCATGCAGATATGGGTCAGGAGCTTCTGTTAATATTCACATCAATCATCAGAATGGGGAAAAAAAACGTATCTCAGTGATTTCGACCGTGGCATGAATTTTGGTGCGATATCCTGAGATTTTCACACACAACAGTTTTGATTTTACTCAGAATGGTGCCAAAAACAAAAATATCCATCCAGTTCTGCAGATGGAAATTACTTGTTGATGAGAGAGGTCAACGGAGAATGGCTAGAATGGTTTGAGATGACAGAAAGGCCACAGTAACTCAGACAACCACTCTGTACAATTGTAGTAAGAAGAATAGCATCTCAGAATGCACATAATTTATTGTATTTTGTTGGAACCAACTCCTAACTTCTGAGTCACAGAGGTCATGTTTCTGCGACAACCTAATGAGAGCTTATACAGAATGTTAACAAATGGTTATTTTTAGGTTTTATTTTATAATCAATATCTAACGTTCCCGGAATGTTTTGGGAACCAAAATTGTTAGATGGGATATTTATTTTATGGTCCAGGGACATGATTAATCCATTTTTAACACTTTATTTTTCATATATAATTAAAGGTTTAGTTCACCCAAAAACAATTATCCCATAATTTACTCACCCTCAAGGCATCCGTCCTAGCTGTGTATGACTTTCTTCTTTCAGACAAACACAATCAGTTATATAAAAAAATATCCTGGCTCTTCCAAGATTTATAATTAGAATGAATGGTATCTTAGATTTTGAAGCCCAAAAAAGTTGAGTCAAGTTCCAGTATATGACGTAGGTGTATCGTGAGCTCTGGTGAGAAGTAGCGAACGCGGAAGCGCAGAGGATAGAGGAAGCCAGTGAAAGCATGTGAAGCTGTTACCGGAAGACGGTGATTATAGTTTATAAAGTTATAAATATGAATATTTTTCTTAAAAAAACACATCACTTAGCTTCAGAAGGCCTTTATTAACCCCCTGGAGCCCTATGTATATAGCCGTATGTATTCTTTTTTAATGGATGGATGCGCTTTTTTGGGCTTGAAAATCTAAGGTACCATTTATTCCGATTATAAAGCTTGGAAGAGCCAGGAGATTTTTTAATATAACGCTGACTGTGTTTGGATGAAGAAGAAAGTCATAAACAACTAGGATGGCTTGAGGGTGAGTAAATTATGAGGTTGTTTACAGTTTTTGGGTGAACTAACCCTTTCAAGGTGCCAGACAGGATTAATGAAATCCCTTAGTGAAAAGTCCAATAACAGGGTGGTTACTAAGATAAAGCTAGTAGTATTCGGCTGATCATAACATGGCAGCCCCTGTGATGGGACCCTCTCCATGTAGAATAAGACCTTTTATAAGGTTACTGATATGACTGAAGTCTTCTTCTCATGTGAGTGGTCATGATTTTTGAATTTTGGTTTCAAAATGACAATTAATTTCTTTTGAAGAAAAAATATTTAACTGAGTTGAAATTTACTGGGCCTCATTTATGAAAATGTCATAAATATACGGAAGGAATGGGAGTAAATAAAATAGGGCTACCCAAACATTTTCTGCTGAATTCACGAACACTTCGTATTAGTTTTTAGTACAACTTGTGTATGCTAGTGAATTCCAAACATTTGTAAATAGAGCATGTGCACGTTCATTCACAATTACCATAATTCACACCCATTAAATGCCATATAAGGAAGGCTTCAGACTCGTTATAGTCAATTAAAATAGGAAGCTTTTAGCATATATGCGAATATTAATCAAATTTTGCATTCTCATCATAAAATATTGATTTAGCAAACACTCGGATCTTAAAAGAAAGTGAGGAACTTACAGTCATCTGAGGTTCTTTTGTGGATTTAACAGTCCAAGAGGCCAATCAAATTGGTTTAACATGAGGATTTAGTGTAAAAAATGCTCAGTTCATGCCGACAGGAGGATGTCCACCACCATTAACCTTCTCTGGTTCATTTGAGTGCATCAGCAGCATCATTGTAGAATCTTCTCGAGTAAATCCAAGTCTGTACAGACAGTCTTCAAAGAAACTGATAGAATGTCTGAATAAGGTCTTTGATAGAAACGCTGTTGTCATGCCTCCATCAGACTCTCAGCCTCATTCCACTCTCCACTCCCTCTCACCAGAGTTCTATTCACACACACCTAGACACAATCAACTAGGCAATCGCAGTCTCTATATGTACTCACCTCGTTCTTACCTTCAGAGTGTAGTCTCAACAAGGACTGCTAATACTGTGCTGCTCTCCTGCAGTGTTCTGTCTTTTTCCAAAGATGATCCACTCAAGATCCTAATCGAGTGCATTATTATATATCTCTAAGTATTTGTTATTTCCACAGCTCTGATCTGCTACACCATTGTATTGTTTATTATCCATTTTGCAATCTCTTCAATTAAAGTCCCAGCATTAGGTTCATCTTCATTGGTATGTTCGCTTTCTAACAGCTGTAAGATATTACAGATTTAAAAGCTAAATGACAGTGTGGGCTTTGCCCCCCCCTGTTTTTTAAAGTCCAGCCATTAGAGGGCTTTTTTTTCTTTGATAAAATCAAATGCAAACCCATGTCAAGAACTTCTGCTGAAAATAAGAAAATTGAAAAAATAAATGCAAGAATCAAAGAAACCTTCTAAATAAAAATGTATTATTTATGTTTTTTTTTATGGTTCATTTCACTCATTTAATTATTAATAATTTTTTAATTTCTTATTTAATTTTACGTCTATCAAAATGTAGTCATGGCAGTTTGTCTGAAAGAACACAATCCATTCAGATGTCTTCTTAAATAAAACAAATTGTCTTTTTTGTATTCATACAGACTAACATTTTGCAAATACGAAAATATCATGAATCCGAACGTTTACATAAGACCGGCTTTACAAACAATTGACACAAAAATTTGTTCTGCTCGTGTTTCATGAATGAGGCCCACTGAGTGCACCTTTAAACATGATTCATATATAATTAATTGCACTGAATTAACGTGTTAAATCACTTAAAGCACTACTTTAAGATCATTCTCAGAGCCCAATCATGAGATAAGAACAGTAATTCACCCACAGAAATTAAAATATACAAGTGATTTACAGACACTTTGATTAGATGTTTAACTGAAACAGATGAGTAATTCAGATCTTGATTGTTGTCAGTATAATTAAAAAATGATTGAATACCTGATGTCTTAAAAATGTCAGCGTTTTTATACACCACAATGTGAAGTTCTCAAAGAATGCAAAAATGCAAAAAAATGCAAAAATTTTGGGAGCCATCCTTGGAGAAACAAAATGTGCAAAGAATTATGAAAAGGCTGAGAGTTCAAATCCACCCTTTATTTGTCATGGTTTGGTCTAAGAGTCATACAAGCCCTTAACAGCGTTTCCTAATACATCACACATCTAGTGGTCCATTCCCAGTGGATTTCACTGGCAAGCTTGGTTAGGTGGCGTGACATAGCATAGTCTCTCTTCAGCGGTACACTCAGCTGGAAAAATCTTGTTTTTATTGACTTAATTGATCTATTGTGCAGAAAACAAACATGTCTGTTGCGTTCATAATGTTTCCCAAAAAACAGATGACCATTCAAATACCTCAAAGAAAAATGTCAGACAGAAAAAAACACATTTAACTTGTTATTTCAAGCCACAATAAAGGGTGCTATGAGCATAAAGAGCAGGTTCAATGTACCACAATGTCCACTGTTGCACTGGACAACATCTTTTCTTTTTGCAAATGTACATTTTCCAGTACCATTATAAAGTGCCAGTAAATTGTAATTGGTATGTCCCATTACAGTCATTAAAGAAAAAGTTGGTGGTAGAATTTTCATTTTTGGTAGTAACTTTCCTTTTAATGCTCTAGAGAATATATGCTGAGGCCTAGACAAGGTTGAGTCAACCTTAGTGCCATCTAACAAGTGTTCATCTTTAGCATTCCCTTGACTTTTCTAGGATACCTATCAATGGAATGCATCTAATTTAAGAACACAAAGCTGTAATAAATGAGTCTTTTTACGACTGTAATAATTCTTAAACCAAGACCATTACACCATTATTTCTGTTGCCTGTAATCTGATCTTGCCAAGCACATAAACTTGGCTCTTTTCCATGTCCTCATCCCTCCAGTCACACTGTGTACTCAAGGACCAACCCACTATCATGCTCATTGCAAATAACAGCTTTGAATTTGCACGGCTGTATTTCATCCTGTTGAGTGCTAAATGCCTCATTCGGGGTTTTGCGTCAATTATTTTCTTGTCTTTTATAATATTACATGTCAGACTTTCTTGTCTTTTATAATATTATATGTCAGCCACATTTTATCACTTCATCTGTTTATGAAATTTAAGAATGGATTTTCAGTATAGTGGTCTGGATTTTCCCGGTCCAAGGTTCTGACCAGTGGATAATGCTTTATACAGATAATCTCAATATGCTATTGGAATGGCAGGTGGTGCAAGTACAACTAACTCAATGTTCCCACAATGAAAAGGGACACAGAAGCAAATATTACAGAATTGCTAAATTATTATTATGTAAACATGATCTGAGATAATTCAGAACATCATGATAAAATCCTCACAGAGCTCTGATAAGTGCAGATTGTCTTGCAAAACAGTTCTGAACGATTGTTTGTTGTGGATTCATCTCGAAAGGCGATTTGCTGACCCTTGGCCACACTTTTCGCAAATGTTCTGTTACCAGGCAATAACACAAGATGTCAGAACATATGAGGTATCTTTTGTCTGACAGGCCTATGATAGCTTAAAATATTTCTCCTGACTCATTTTCCAAAGAAAACAAACCATAAACAGGAAAATATAAAAAGGTTTTCCTGTCATATAAGGAGGGCACAGGAAACATCTGACATATAGTAAAACCATGTGGCTCATTATCTCATTATACATGCAATTTTTGTGGATAATGCATATTTAGCTTTTGAGTACTTGGAGATGTGTTCAATCCTCAAAAACACTTAAACCTAAACCTAATTCTTATTTAAATAGTTTTATATATCTTCTCATTTTTAATTCCCTTGAGCCAGTCCCTTTAAACTGTTGGCATGATCAGATTGCTGGATTTCCGGTTCTATGAATCCATTGTCTGCCTGACTATATTCTCAATACAGGCTGTTGCCAAAACAAATTGCAATAATTCAGTGAAACCTGTCTTTAGCCACTACAAATTAGTGTCATTTTCTTGCCATGGGAGCCAGGGGAAATAATTATCATTTATAAGGACATTCACATTCTCTCCCACAGTGTAGAGTCACAGAGGTCATGTTTGCTTGGGTGCGGTATTCACAGAACAAAAGCAGTCAAGGTCTGTGTTTCAGTTAGAAATGATGACACTTCAATGAATGTAAATTTGTTTGGCCAAGACTGCCATGGTTTTTATCATAGCAAGGAACAACATTTAGTTTGAAACAAGATATGAAAGAAAGAAATACAATAAACAAGATTAACAAGATATGTTGTTCAGTGTCATTTTGTCTTTATCTCCTTTTTAAACAACTTTTTTTTTAACTAAATCCTAATACCCTTGAGCTTTTTTTTTTTTTTTTTTTTAAGAGACCATTCCCTCTGTTAAATTAAAAGGTAAGATCTCAAGTAAAGTACTTGAAGAACTATGATATAAGCATGGAAGCATTCAGGACACCCACAACTGAATGAAGCTGTACATTTTGTTTTCATTTTTATGTGAAAGGAACTGATTACTCATTATTAGGAAATTCAATGTAACCTAATAATCACTGTTTTATTTTGTTTTTTAAGAAAACAAATTGTTAATTACACTGTGCATGTTCAATTGTACTTAGATTTGAGAGCCCTATTTTATGCAAACACCTACTTTAATACCTTTCTAAAATAGAATTCCGTTGAATTTAATTATGTGCACATATTAACAATTTCCTCTTTCGCTTGGCAATAAAATACAGTGGAAAGCTCCAGAAACTTAGGTTAGTTGGACACTTAATCAAGAATCACATGCACATGTACACCATCTGGGAATATTTATTGGAGGAATGGATGTCCTGTTCCTGGTATTTCTTTTTCTGTCTCTGATCTCATATGGTCATCCTCCATGATCTCACTGTGGTCAGTCACATGGTTTCTTTAAAATAACAATAGTTTCCTATTGGTGCCTCGCTGTTTAGCGAAACTCATTTACATCTGGAATTAATGGTAAATATAAAAAATGCTCAATAAAAGAAGGTAAAATACTTTAACTAGACAAAGGCTGACATACTACTTACATATTATTTAAATAAGATAAGTAAGGTTATGAACGATGTATGCATACGGATGTATACAGTAAAATATGTATGCTGTATATTAGAATACCGTATTCAATGTGACAGTTGAGCCTGTTTTTGAGAGCCCATCTTTGAACTTCAGGTTTTAAACTGTCATTTGCAAGCATCTCTGAATCTCTGGTTTGTTATTTACAGTAGCATTATGCACATGAATCTTTTTGGAAAAATTGTTTTGGTACTTTTTATTAAACTTCTGTCGTTTAAAAAAATTTTTTTTTGCTTCATTTGAGGGTGTGCCTAATACACAAGTAGTGTTTCTTCTATTACATTTGATGGGGATCAGAAAGCCAATTTATGATGGATTTCTAATTGGCTTTTGGTTTGTTCGTGAATTAATCACTCATTCATTCCGAATGACTGTATTTTTTAACAAATCAGCTGGATCAATGATTCAATGACTCATGCAACACATAAAAGATACTCATTTGTTGCCATCTCCTGGTGTGAAGAATATACCGAAACAGTGACTGAACAAATCTTTTTGGTGAACAGATTCAAAAGAGTCCACTCACTGGGGGGGAAATCAAATACCCACAATTATAAAACACTGTAATCTCGCACCCGTGCTTTGAAAGGTGGTTGCTCCCCACAGTTTGAAAATCCCTGCTTTTCATATTTCATATTTTGAATTTCATATGTCAGAGTATTTTTTTTTTATTGATTTAAAAGTATTTATGTTGAAATCATCCTCAGCTCGTGCTTGGACTTCACATTTTGACATGAGCCCTGTGAGAAGAGTTAAGCAGTTTGCAGTACTCCCTGAATTTTCGCAGTTAAAAGTTAGAAGAAGCATAAAATACGCAGTTACACTATTATGTTTATTAATACAATAGTTGTGGTTATTACTTGGCAGGCTATATAATTAATAAAATGTCTGTTTTCTAATGTTTAACGACTAATTTATCAGTCTTTCCTTCGTGCAAGCAGTTCATGTGAGGGACCGAACCACTAAATGTATTGTGCTGTTCTGTTTATTTTGTGCAGTCCAAATAAAGAAGTCCTCCTAGTCAAGAAGTAAGGAGAGTTATCAAGACAATACAGACAAAAGTAACAGCAGTGAATTCAGTTACACATACATTTTAGGATTTTATTTTTGTCATTGGTGTCTTGTGCTTCTCACCAAAGGACTCTCAAACTACCGTGCAATAAAGCTGTACTAACTGCTATAAAACCTACAAATTCTGGTGATTAAGTATTATTTGCCTGGCTGCCATGTTCATATAATGCCATTCAACCTGCCATTTACACCCAAAGTAGATAAGTACTCAGGCTATTCAGAATGTTTTAACACATGTAAAGCTGATTTCAGTAAATGTTTTACACTCAAATTCTGCTGATGGTTTACCCACAATTATGTCATAATTATACCCACCCTCCTGTGATTATTAAAAAATGTAATCTAAAATGTTAGGCTTCTCTTTTCTGTACAACGACATAAGTTAATAGGCACCGTGGCTATGAAGAAAAAATAAACACCATAAAAGTATGGCTCGAAAGTCTTACAACACTTTGGTGAATTGAAATATGCCTTTGGATAAGTCTTGGCAGGTTTGATGTCATTGACAGCAAACGATATCAGTTCTCAAATATGTTGTAACTGGCAGTTTGAAAGAGAATTACATTTTAGATTTGCAGTGAAGAGAAAGATTTTCAGTAAATAACAAATATAGCATATACTGTAAGTTAAATGACTTACTGTTATGTTGTTGTTGTTGCTTTTGGGAGTTTGACAGCCTTGCTCAATATGAACTGTCATTTTAAGGGAATTTCTCATTTTATATTCCACAGAATTATTAAAAGTAGTATTGTATGTTTGTGTGGCCTATTCCTTTAACATCATGGCCATTTTAGTGTTTGTCTTTCCAAACTCCTCCTTAATAAAAACAAGGCAGTGGAATTACAGTAAGTATATTCCTTAACAACTTGCTGGACAGCATAGTCCGTTTAGGGGAAGACTAATATTTAGATAACATTAACAGACAGATCTCTGTTTGAGCTAGTTTAGGAAGTCATTAAAGACTAAAAAGCTGGGATTTAAAGAACATGTGGTCCACATGTGCCTATTTTTACTCTGTAAATAAGAGCTACCATTGTTATGTGCTCATTGTATAGAGATAGGTGAAAGTCAGCGGTGTAAACAAACATATAATAGAGAACCCATAAGATACCTGATTGGGTTGTGAGGGAAATAGCCAAGACAAGCAAAAAAATGGTTTGGAAACTGAAAGAGTATCTACTGGCATTGGCAGGAATTTCAGGAATGTCTGATGTCTGCGTTCATCCTTATCTAAATATAAATGTATCTTGTGAGCTAGACAATGGCATTGACATGTCTTTTTTTTACTCTTTAAGTTTGCTGGGAATCCCCTCCTTCCCACTTGTCTTCTAGTTTTTGCCTCACCAAACTGCAGGTGAGTCAGCTGCCAGATGCTCTGGACTGAGGTCATGAAGTGTGCTGGGAACATCAGTGAAAGGGAATGCTGCTAGACAGGTGGGGTAGATGCTGGGTTATGAAACATTAAGCCCATCCCCTTACTATTTCACAGAGATTGCCTCATCTGGGCACCACACGTACTACTGACCACATGGCTCTGGCATTATTCTTCTTGCATAGACATCATTCCAAGTATTCCTTTTAAGCATTGTTCTGAGTGTTATTAGTCTCGCTGACCTCTCTGTTCACATGGCAGACAGTACACACAAAATTTAGCAAGGTTTTTCCCTTTTTAAAGAATTAACAAGGCTAGATTAAATAATACATGTCTATTGATAATTTTTTGGCTTTAATTTAATGGAAAATATTCAAGTTGCACTCTGTGGCATGGCAGAAATCGGAGCAGCCTCCGGAGTTGTAGGTGGGCACCGCAGACGGGTCCCGAGTGGAAGCAGCGATGTGTGTACCTTCATTGAAAACAGTTGTTTCAAAATGTAGAATGCGCCATGTCATAAGCAACGCTTCCGGTGTGCGATCCCCTTAAGTCACACAACCTGACCACTGGTGTTCCTCAGGATCAGTGCTTGGACTCCTCCTCTTTTCAATCTACATTACATCACTTGGATCATCATTCATCTTCGTTTAAGTACACTAACACCACACAATATTAAAGTCATCTAAGCACACACTTGTTTTGAGTTGATCCATGGTGCGTACCAACACCACAGCTTCAAAGGTTGATACAATTAAATGGAATAGTTTTTCATGCTACCAGACTCTGCGTACACATTCGACGTTGCTCGGAGCCTCCCAGTCTCCCAGTTACAGGGAGCTATAACACGGAGCAGTTTGGCTGCGTAAGTCAGTGAACTGAGCGAGTATTTCACTCGTGTATCATGTCGGGGCCATTGGAAGATTAGTCTTATAATCCCTCTGCTTACAGCATTTACATGAATCAATCGCATTTCACTCAACCAAATGTAGACCTCACATTACACTAAAACACACAAATTTCCCGGCTTGTATAGTGAATGCGCATGCACCTTTGCAAATTGATTGACAGGCAATGTCAATATCTAAAAGGTGATTGGCTCTTTTACCTGCAAGGTGAGACTTCCTTTCTACAACCATTGACTGTTGGTGCTAGAGCTTCTTGGTTGGGTTTTCCCATTCCTCCCATTCATTTAAATAGATGTGACTTGCCTCTGCTAAATATTGTGTTACTTTACTCGTTACTCGAAAAATGTATCTGATTATGTAACTTGCCTTACTTGTAACGCATGTTACTTGTAACGCATTACCGCAACACTTGTTCTAAATTGGCTTTTAATCAAAAATAAAACCTCACAGGTGCCCTGGGAAAATCAGAATCAGGCCAAAGTCTTTAACAGTGGTAAGATAACTTGCCCTGTCAGATGTATGTAATGTAAATACATTAGTCAAGTCAAGTCAACCTTTATTTATAGAGCACATTTAAAAACAATAGAAGTTGACCCAAAATGCTTTACAGATCATACAAACAAAGTGATATAAAAAACAGTTTGAATTAAAGTTAAATATAAAACATAATAAAATAAATAAAAACATTTAAAATACAACATTTTGTATTTATCAACTTCAAACTATTCAATGACCTATTCAAAAGCTACAGAAGAATAATATATTTTTAAATAAGATTTAAAAGTATCTAATGATGAAGCTGACCTCACATGGAAAGGGAGATTGTTCCAGAGATTAGGACCTATCACAGAACAGGCATGGTCAATAATCAAATTCAGTTGGTCGTTAAAAGTTGCTGGAGAAATATGCTGGACATAATGCATTTGTGATGGCGATACTTTTGATTAGATTATTGTTTAAAATATTGAATATTAGGAATGTATCAAATGTAAACCCTGATATTACACCGCATCATAATTTTCTTTAATAGCTGTACACACAGCTTATACACATTGATTGAAGGTCCTTATACTGAGACAGAAAGTTTCCCCCACTACTCGGTGCAGGTTGCCACCTTGAACAGGGCCATGACGATCCACTTTCAGGTCGGAAATGGTGCCAACCTGCGACATGCGCAACACCAGGACCAATATTACAGTCCTATAAGAAGGGCAACTGCTCCATTTTTATTGCAATTCCTCCTCTTCTGATTGCTTTTATTTGTTAATTAAAATGACAGTAAGCTGACTAATTTCAATGAATTGTCTCAATAATCTCCCGATTTTACCAAAACCTCTGAGGAAAAAAATTTGGGATTTCTGGGAGGCGAATTAGCGATAAACACACATTTCTGAAAGGAAACGGCTTCAGTGCAGATTTCTTTTGCGTTAACCAAAACTTATGCAACAAAGTGTTTTTTAGGCATGACATCATCACGCACACCATTTTTATAGATAAAAGGCCATTTGAATGGCAGGCAAATGTAGCAATTTTATTTTTCACATTTTCACTTTGTTGATAACAAAATATCACAAAAGGTGGATTATGGTGGAAGGTGGAAGGTGTTATTTTAATCAAGTAATGATTTGTCAAAAAGTAATTTAATACATTCAGCATGAAATATATCATTAGAGTGAAGGAATCAGTAAATTCCCAGATTGTATGTATTCCCCATGGTGGATTATGGGAAATTAACCATTGTCAATTGTTCATAAATTTACACTAAAAATGAGGGTGCATTGTGGGTAAGAATGAGGGAACAAAAATAGGGAACGAGTGGCTCACTCAGAATTCAGACACTCTTACAAAATGGCCGACACCTGAAATAGTGCAATATATAGTGGATAGGGCGCATTTTCAGACACATCGAGTGTTCCGCCACCGGGGTTGGTGCCCTACGCACTAGGATGTGTACTCTGCATTTAGGGAGTGGCAGTACTGCTGAACAGAACTAATTATCTAAATTCTTTCAACACTGAAAACTGTAAATACACTGAAATAAGAATCCACACAGGAATGTAAAAGCTATGAAGTAGCAAAGGTAGGCATTAATAAAGCTTTGGTTTATATTTCAGCATTATGTTTAATGTCCTTGTGAGACATTTTCAAGTTTTCACCATAATAGTTACTGGAAATGTTTTCAAACCTCTCTTATTGACAAATTCATCCAGGTCTGACAAGAGCCCTTAAAGGGATAGTTCACCCCAAAATGAAAATTCACATTATTTACCCTCATGCCATCCCAGATGACTTTCTTTCATCTGCTGAACTAAATTGAAGATTTTTAGAAGAATTTCTCAGCTCTATAGGTCCATACAATGCAAGTGAATGGGTGCCAACATTTTAAAGCTAAACAAAATCAGATAAGTCTGCATAAATGTAATCCATAAGACTCCAGTGGTTAAATCAGTCTCTTCAGAAGTGATGTGATAGGTGTGGATGAGAAACAGATCACTTTCACATTCCTCTTCTTGTGTTTTTGGTGATTCGCATTCTTCTCTGCATATCTCCCCCTGCTGGGCAGAGAGAAGAATGTCTTGCAAAAAAATGACAAATATTGATCTGTTTCTCTCCCACACCTATCATATCACTTCTGAAAAACATGGATTTAACTACTGGAGTCTTAAGGATTACTTTTATGCTGCCTTTATGTGCTTTTTTATTGTGTTGCATGAAAGAAAGTCATATGAGTTTGGAACAACATGATTGTGAATAATGACAGAATTTCCATTAATAATAATCATAATTCTGTAATACATGTTAAAATTGTATTATGTAATGGAATATAGGGGAGTTAACATCTATTATGTCATTTGTGAAAGTAACGAGTTACTCACTACTTGAGTACTGTTTTAATTAGATACTTTATTACTCTTACTCAAGTAATTTTTTATTTTAGTACTTTTACTTCAACTTGAGTAATAATTTTTTTTAAGTAATTGTGCTTTTACTTGAGTATAGTTTTTGGCTACTCTACCCACCTCTGGTGGGGGAGTAATGGTGTAGAAGGTCACTGATATATTGGGGCACGAGACCAGATAGTACCTTGTAGACATAAATCAGAATTTTGGACATTCGACCCTGAATTTCACTGGAAGCCAGTGTGGAGATGCTAAAACCGGGGAAACGTGACCCTCTGCGGACCAATGTACAGTGAGTTGCAATAGTCTAACCTTGATGTAATAAGTGAGTGGATCACAATGTCTTTATGGGAAAGAAACATATTTTAGCATCATCACAGCCAGTGTGGGCAAGTCAGCTTTGTGGTTTTCATGGTTTTAATGAGCAAGTGAAGCCATGCCTGATTACAACTTTAGGATTGTTTGCTTGACTTTTTATGAGGTTTTGGTGCTTCAGGATGTCACCAGGATGTAAGTCACGTTGTAGGTCATTTGCCTAGAGTAAAATTTGGACACTGCTATTAGCAGCTAGTTGAAGCTGTTGAGGTACATTTACACAGGAAGTATATATTTGACTCTTTTGTTTGCAACTCGCTGTTATGAACTATATCTGTATGTCTGACTACTTGTTGCTAAAGAGCAACATAAAAATATGCTCTTTTCTGCATGTAGCTGCAAGCATGCAACACGTATGAGAGTAGTTTACATATTTTTTTTATTGTATTCTAGGTGTGAAATTATTTGACATAATACAAGAGCACAGTAAAGGCAGGGCAAATGAGGACTGCAGGTGAGTAGATGCACATGCAAATAACTGGAGGGGGGAGAGTGACTCAGGTATGAACTCATATGGTGTGCCATAAGGTATTTTAATGGCCATTTTCACAGGCTTAATGATTAATTTACTACCACGTGCCAGGAGTACTCTACCCCATAGAACCCATCACAGAACAAATAATAACAGCACCCCAAGGCATCACTGATATACATTTTTGCAATTTTGTTTGACAGAACAGATGTAAAAAGTGGCCTGTTACTGATTTAATGTCGTAGTCTGCCATTTAAACATATTCAATGCCTGAGATGCCTGAGAATGAGTCTATCTCATTGATCATTGCCTTATATAGATGTATAAAATGAAATGATATTCTGTAAAGAACGAATGAGATATGTTTTGACATTGAATTATGTTCTGCTAAGAGACCAAAAAGTACACCTAAAGGGCCAAGATCTGTATTCTATCGGGGCTTAGAGTCATTGCACCAGCCCTCATTATCATTTGTAAGTAAGACAAGACATGGTGTTGGCAGGTTTTCTTTCCACCTGAACACATGATTGCACACTGACTAATAATGCTGTTCCTGGCAAACTTCTCACTTGTCACTTCTCATATCAATGAGTTATTGCAGATTAAATTGTCTGTAAATCTTTAAACATTTTCTAGTGTCTTTTTTACAATCAAGAAAATCCATTCCAATTCTTCAAAGCATGTAGGCATTATTAAAGCAAACTATTTTCATACCATTGTAAATACGTGCTTCATAATTCCAGATAAAGCTATTAGTGGATGTTTCTACACAACAAATGGGGGGTGATTTACGAGGACAATGTTTTAGGTTACAAACTGGTCATTACAAGGGTATAATGCTATAATTGTGGTTTATGAAGACATTTATAGTGTACCCATAATTCAAATTACTAAGCAATGTTTTTTTATTGAAAATGTAACAATGCAGTGTGTGTGATCTTTCTTTCTCTCATGCACCTCCGGGATGGTGAAACACATCGCTAATATCATGATGGAGGAAGGTTCTTTGTGACTCAAAAAACTCAAAAGAGCAACAGTTTATCTTCTAAATGTAAGCGGCAGGACACTTGGACCCAGTAGATGCCATCTTGGAGCCCTACATTTCTCAGCCGGCTATTTAGTGTGACGTAGTCACAGAGCGACAAGTCAAGCTAGCGTTTCAGTACAGTGTGTCGGTATAGCGTGGGGAATGAAAGCACCAGGATCGTGGGTTCAAACCAGTGCTGTTGTTGTTTGAGGCTGGAGATTGGCCAGTGGACAAATCGATTGTTCTGGGTAAACTGCTGCAGTAACACAGTTTGAGATTGTGGTGAGGATACATTGTGCAAATATTTTGTTCGCTATTCAGGGAACGTGTCCAGTCACTGTTTTTCCTAGTAAATTTAGTTATACAATCTGCCTACCATAATTTATAACGTTGTGTTTGCCGAACGCCCTGTGGGCAGGTGAACAAAGAGAGAGAGAGAGAGAGAGAGAGAGAGAGAGAGAGAGAGGGTTTGTTTGTTTTATATTGTATTTCCGTTTTTGTTTTGTTTTGTTTTCAGTTCTTTTGATAAACTTATGATGCTCCGTGGGGTTCTTTCTCGTTGAAACACTTACTGGGTAATGTGTAGTTTCCAAAGAGACAAACGCCTGCAGTGGTATGTGTGTGTGTGTGTGTGGAGGGGAATATTGCTGTGAATCACGTGTACTAGATTTAACTGGGTATTTTTACCTGTTGTATTCTTCTTAACTTTATTTATTAAGAGTGATGTGATTTAAATGCTGACACGTCTCGGGAGGGAAACTTAGTACTTGCTCTTAACCAGTCTGTGTTTTGATTGAGGGAAGTTTCATGAGATTACATTTGTCCTTTTTAAAGAAAAGTATTTACATTGTTGAACTACTGTGAAATAAATGTATCTTTTTTTTGACACACCAGCTTCCATCCGCGTCCTTTAATTAGGGTGGCTTGCGTGCAACCAGGTAGTTCTTCTGAACTGACCATTTTTCAATCATGGGTTTTTTTTTATCTATTAAGTAGTAGTTTGGAGTGAACTGTAAAAGACCCCTGGTGGCCACATTTGGCGTAGTCGGCAGGACAGTTGCTGGTGGTGTCGTCCCTTTCCTCCTCATATATATATATACTTTTTTGTGTGTGTTTCTGTATAACTGGTGGGCAGTTAGGTTTATTAGGGTAAAGGAAAAACAGTGGCTGGCAAGGAGGATCGGAGAAACAGCCCAAGACCAGCTGGACTTTAACCTCAAGACAATTTTTATTTCTCTTTTTTTTTGTTTATCATTGTTATTTGTTAAAATTTGTTTTTTTTTTATTATTTTTTCATGTCTGTGGGTACAGAAGATCAGATTAGGGTTCTGACCGAGCAGCTCCAGCAGCTGCAAGCTGTTAATACCAGGCTTCAACAGGAAGCAGCAGCACAACCAAATGCTGTGGCAGGACAGGGAGGGGTAACCAGCAGTCAGCAAGAAAGTTTAGTAAACCCAAGGTATGTCATTATCCCAAGAGAGCGGAAGTGCCCAAGGTTTTCAGGTAATAATAGTACTGGATGTCTGGGGGTTGAGGAGTGGGTAGAAGAAGCCCGTAGATGCTTAAATTCTAAACATGTGACCTCTACTGAGCAGGCATTGTTTTTGTATGACCATCTTGATGGGGAGGCCAAGTCAGAGATCCGCTTTCGTCCTACTGCAGATAGAAATGACCCTGATCGAATCCTGGCTATTTTGCTTGAGACATTTGGTTGCCCTCAATCTTATATTGAAGCTCAGAAACAATTTTTTCAACAACGCCAGCGTGATGGGGAGTCTTTACGTTGTTACATCCCTATTTAGTCTAGGGTTGAAGGAACGTGTAACAGACTAAAAACAAAAAAATAGATGATGTGTTGTGTGGAGGCAGCAAAGTTCAGCTCCCAACCCCAATACTTTAACAAGAATAACCCAAGACAAACTCAAGAGCAAACAAGGGGTTTTATTCTTAAGAGTGGTGGAGGATTTCAAGGCTTCAAGAGGGGGAAATGGAAAAATAACAAACATAAACCCTCTAACTATTAAGGGGGAAACTAACTAGGCTACACAAAAAAAAGAAAAGAAATGTACAATAAATACTCTAACTCCCTAACTAACTTAACCAGGAGAAAATAAGATACAATAAAGAAAAAGCATCCACCTCTCTACCAACCCTTTCTCCAAAGACTTGACATAGTAATACTAATAATAAAGACTTTAACACCGATAAATATTAGTAAATAATAACTTACAACATAACCAGAAACTCTTGTTGTAGGCACCAATTACCACAAGAGTATTTAACAAGATGACACTGAAGAGAATCAATCAACCAAATATAATTAAGAAGAACATTTCAATAGAACTTCGGGGTTGAGATTTGGATCCACACGATGCAGCCTCCACACACACACACACACACACACAGGTCTATGGAATCATGCTGCTTAAATCCACACAGCTTCCTCTCCTCCTCCAATCACATCAGGTTACCAATCATTGGAGTCATGTGGCAGCCATTACTTCCTGCTTATGGAACAGAGAGGGAGAGAGAAACGGGAAGAAAGAAAAGAAACAACAAACCCAATACGTCTTTGGACGTAACACCCTCACCACAAGAGACTACGGCCATAGGCTGTAATACACACAACATTCACCGGTACAAGTCTTAATTACCCAGAACATAAGTTCTTGACAAAGCATCAGCTACAACATTGTCAGCTCCCTTTTTATGCCGGATATCAATGTTATACTCTTACACAATAAGAGACCAGCGCATCAGTCATTGATTAGAATTGGACATTCTCAAAAGAAACACCAAGGGGTTATGATCAGTGTACACGGTAATAGGGCTATTACTTCCACCCAAATACACCTCAAAATGTTGAAGTGCTAACAATAAAGCCAATGCCTCCTTCTCAATTGTACTGTAATTCAGTTGACTCTTGGAAAACTTCCTAGAGAAAAAAGATACAGGATGTTCAATGCCCACTGGGTCCTCCTGCATCAACACAGCTCCAGCTCCGGTAGCACTGGCGTCCACCTGCAACTGGAAGGGGAATGCAAAATTGGGAGCAGAGAGAACAGGAGCAGTACACAGAAGGTCTTTAGCAGCGTTAAAAGCACTGGTACACTCTAAGGTCCATACAAATGTCCTAGATGTACTTAGGAGGTCAGTAAGGGGTGAAACAATGGCAGAAAAGTTTCTGCAGAAGCCACGATAGTATCCGGCCATTCCTAAAAAACGTCTCAACTCACGCTTGTTAGTCGGGGTGGGGAACTCAATAATTGCAGAGACCTTAGCCTCTACTGGTCGCACCTGACCCTGTCCCACACATTTACCCAGATATACAACCACAGCTTTCACAAATTCACATTTTGCTAAATTTAAGGTTAGTGAAGCATCAGCTAACCGTTCAAACACCTCCTCCAACCTGATCAAGTGATCCTCCCATGAATCAGAGTACACCACCACATCATCTAAATAAACTTCAGTGTTCTGCAGTCCTGCCAATACCCTGTTCATGAGTCTTTGGAAGGTGGAAGGTGCATTTCTCATACCAAACGCCATGACAGAGTATTGCAGGAAGTTATCAGGTGTAACAAATGCGGAAACTTCTGAAGCACGAGGTGTTAGAGAGACTTGCCAATATCCTTTTAGCAAGTCCAGTTTTGTGACGTAGCGTGCACTACCAACTCGATCTACACAATCCTCCATTCGCGGGAGTGGGAAGGAATCTGGCTTGGTCACAGAATTAAGCTTACAATAATCGGTACAAAATCTAAAAGTGGAGTCAGTCTTGGGTATCAATATACAAGGTGAACTCCATGGACTTTGGCTAGGCACAGCCAATCCATTATCAATCAGATATTGGACCTCAGATTGCATAACACCACGTTTCCGTGGGTTCACTCGGTAAGGATGTTGCTTAATTGGTGGACTGCTACCAACATCGATGTCATGACATAATACAGTAGTTTGAGATGGAACATCGGCGTAAAGGCTGGGATATTTACCAATCAAACTACTAATGATTTCAAACTCACTTTGAGACAAATGAGAGAGGCAAGATTTCAAATTATCCAAAACAACAGAATTCTGCAGATGAACACATGACGTTTGAGTATCTTTTACCATTAACCCATCCTCCTCAGGGCAATACACTGGTGGCACCACTAGGGTAGCAACAGACACTGGCTTAGAGGAATTCACTTTACTTACATCCCGTACAATGTAAGCTTTTAACCTGTTCACATGACATACTCTGCTTTTGCACCTCCGATCAGGAGTACAGATCACATAGTTAGTATCACTTAGCTTACTCTCTACTGCGTAAGGCCCAGAGAACCTAGCCTGCAATGCAGATCCAGGTACAGGAAGCAGGACGAGCACAGCATCACCAGGCTGAAAAGTACGTGCCACACTCTTACAGTCATACTGCACTTTCATCTTTGTCTGGGAGTTAGCAAGGTGAGCCTTAGCAATCTCACAGGCTTTGTGAAGTCGTTCCCGAAAAGAACTGACATAGTCGAGGACAGTCATAGGTGAAGAACTCTGTGACAGCAACTGCTCACTGATTAACTTAAGAGGACCTCTTATAGTGTGTCCAAACACCAGCTCTGCTGGACTAAAACCCAGTGACTCCTGGACACTCTCCCTTGCAGCAAACATAATCAATGGTAAACCCTCAACCCATTCCCTACCGGTCTCGATACAAAATTTTCGGAGCATCGACTTAAGAGTTTGATGGAATCTCTCCAAGGCACCTTGTGATTCCAGGTGGTAAGCACTAGACAATTGGTGCTTAATCCCAAACTCATTCAACATCTGTGAAAATACTTTAGATGTGAAATTAGTGCCTTGATCTGACTGGATCACCTTCGGTAACCCGAAGGTAGAGCAAAACTTAATGAGCTCTCGAACAACTGTTCTAGCTTTGAGAGTGCGGAGTGGCACTGCCTCAGGATAACGGATCCCAGCACACATAATAGTCAACACATATTGGTGACCAGACTTTGACTTCGGCAAGGGCCCTACACAGTCAATAATTAACCGCTCGAATGGTTCCCCAAAAACTGGTATCGGATTCAATGGAGCGGGCGGAATGGTTTGGTTTGGATTACCAGCCAATTGACACGTAGGACAGGAACGCACAAATTTGGACACAGATGACTTTAGGCCTGGCCAAAAGAAATATTTGGAAATGCGGTGAAAAGTTTTTGTCACACCTAAGTGACCTGATAGAGCATTCTCATGAGCTAATCGCAACACCTGTGAACGATACCCAGAAGGCAAGACTATTTGGTGAACCTCTTGCCACTTCAAATCAGGACACTGGGGCTTCCATCTACGCTTCAGTACACCATCCTCCAAAAAGTAAACTACCCCAGCTTCCGGCGCTTGCATAATGTCCACCACAGCATCCATGCAAGATGCTAGGGAAGAATCAGAAGACTGAGCAACAATTAAATCCTCCCTACCAACTTTTAAAGCAAGTTCTGGTATCGCACTAGTTTCAACAGGTTCTGAAACCAAATCAGGTACCACACTCAGCTCGCATTTTTCATCGTTAGACTGAGAAAAAATGACAGTATCAGACAGGTCAACAGTATTTTCAAATTTCCTTGACTGTGCACGGGTCACAACACAGGCAGGAAATACTGTTGAGAACTGGGTAGGGAGATCAGGCAACTCATCAACATAGGGTTTGTGTACTACAATAGGTCTAGGAAATACCTTACCACCCACAAGCTCATTTCCCAGAATAAGACTGACACCCTCTTCAGGTAACCGAGAGCATACTCCTAGCAACACTGGTCCAGTGACAAGGTCAGACTCCAAATACACCCTATGGAGGGGAACATTAACGCATCCCATTTCGCATCCACGGATCAACACATCACTACCGGTATAAGACTCAGGTGAAAAAGGTAACATCTCCTCTAAAATCAATGACTGCATGGCTCCTGTGTCCCTCAAAATTCTAACTTGCTGTGTATCAGAACCAGATGAAAAAGAAACCAAACCAAAAGAGAGAAACGGCTGGTAAGCAACAGCATCCAAACAATTTACCTCTGGCACAGATTGTACCAAAGCTACATGTTTGGGCTTGGCAGAAGCACTTTTCTGTTTCCAAGCCTTACACTCTGAAATTATATGACTAGGGTCAAGACAATAGAAACAGACCCGCTTGTCCCCTAAACGTTTAGGACTAACCTTACGTCTAACCACAGCAGCCATATCCAATTTAGCATTACGAGAAGACTGAAATAGTTCTGAACTCTCCGTACCTGAAAACGGACTTTTGGCCTGACGTGTAGAGGAGAAAACATTACGATGAGTCAAAACAAACTCATCAGCTACCACCGCAGCATCAGTCAGAGCTTGCACTTTCTGTTCATTCAAATGAACAACAACGCTTTCTGGGGCACATGCTTTAAAGTCTTCTAACAAGATCAACTCTTGGAGCTGCTCAAAAGCAGTAATCCTACTAGAAGTACACCACTTTTCAAACAGTGCCTTTTTCTCACGTGCAAATTCAACGTAAGTTTGTCTGGCTGTTTTTACATGGGACCTGAACTTTTGCCGATAAGCTTCTGGCACCAACTCATATGCTCGCAGCACAGCAGCCTTCATCACATCATAATCAAGAGATTGTTCAATGGGTAACACAGCTGAAACCTCTTGCGCCTTACCTGACAAATTACACTGCAGAAGTAGCGCCCACATATCCCTAGGCCACAGTAGTTTTGCAGCCACACGTTCAAATGCGGTAAAATATGTGTCTACTTCTGACTCTCTAAATGGTGGTACTAGTCTGATATATTTACTGACATCAATAACTGATGGTGACTCAGGGGAACTATTATTAGAGGTGTGCACAGAATCTACTATTGGCATAACAGCCGATGAACCTGAAGATCTACTACGAGGTAATGGAACGGGTCTACCCCGTAATCTCAGAGCCTCCATCTCATTCCCATGACGCTCACTATCCTGTGCTCGTTCAGCTCCTATCACTCGAAGCCTGATGCGCTGAGCCTCACATTCTTGTCGCTTCAATTCAAGCTCTAATTCTTTTAGCTTAATTGCTAAACCAGCATCAGAAACAGATTCCTTTGACTCCATGTTAAAAACAGAACCAGCAGCCTCAGATTCATCCTCAACACTCCCATCTGGTGCAGCCAAAATGCCAGCTCCTACTAATTCCTCATACAATTCCTCTTTGATAATTTGTTTGCGCGCCTCTTTTGGTATGTTAACATTAAAGAAGTCTGCTATGGAAATTAAATCCTTTTTACGACACCGATTATATACTTCCAAAGTTGGAAGCAATGTAAAGGCGAGTAAGTCAAACTCCATAATTCAAGCCCCAATCTTTCCCACCTCAAAAGAGCAAAAACAGCCAAGCAAAGCAGAGAAAAAAAGACACTTACCAATTTTGAATCACCCACCAATGGATTCCTTTTCAACTTTGTTGACAAACACATAGATAACATCCAATTGTTACCAACACTTTGCACAAGCGATCCCAGACGAGCCCCCAAATTCTGTTACGTCCCTATTTAGTCTAGGGTTGAAGGGACGTGTAACAGAATAAAAACAAAAAAAAATAGATGATGTGTTGTGTGGAGGCAGCAAAGTTCAGCTCCCAACCCCAATACTTTAACAAGAATAACCCAAGACAAACTCAAGAGCAAACAAGGGGTTTTATTCTTATGAGTGGTGGAGGATTTCAAGGCTTCAAGAGGGGGAAATGGAAAAATAACAAACATAAACCCTCTAACTATTAAGGGGGAAACTAACTAGGCTACACAAAAAAAAGAAAAGAAAAGTACAATAAATACTCTAACTCCCTAACTAACTTAACCAGGAGAAAATAAGATACAATAAAGAAAAAGCATCCACCTATCTACCAACCCTTTCTCCAAAGACTTGACATAGTAATACTAATAATAAAGACTTTAACACCGATAAATATTAGTAAATAATAACTTACAACATAACCAGAAACTCTTGTTGTAGGCACCAATTACCACAAGAGTATTTAACAAGATGACACTGAAGAGAATCAATCAACCAAATATAATTAAGAAGAACATTTCAATAGAACTTCGGGGTTGAGATTTGGAACCACACGATGCAGCCTCCGCCTCCACACACACACACACACACACACACACACACACACACAGGTCTATGGAATCATGCTGCTTAAATCCACACAGCTTCCTCTCCTCCTCCAATCACATCAGGTTACCAATCATTGGAGTCAGGTGGCAGCCATTACTTCCTGCTTATGGAACAGAGAGGGAGAGAGAAACGGGAAGAAAGAAAAGAAACAACAAACCCAATACGTCTTTGGACGTAACAACGTGAATTTTCTCATGCTGTAATGTCTTTAATGGGGGTAATTGAACGTAAGAATCCAGGAGGAATTCCTGATTCTGATGGTGTCGTCCGTGATCATTTTGTTGAGTATGTCCGCGATAATATGCGTCGCAGAGAGTTAAAACGTCTTATAAGATCACAACCTAGTATCTCCTTTATTGACGTTCGCAGTGAAGCTCTGCGCTGGGCAGATGATGGGGAGCGTCCTAGCCTTCAACAGGCTAGAGCCTACTCTTGTGATACCCATATTGATGCTTGTGAACTGGGGGTAAACTCAAGTTCTGTAACAGTAGAGCCCAGTAAAGAAATTAGCGAATTAAAAGAAACTCTGCGTAAGGAACAAGTACAGTTTGATGCAATTTTGCAACGTTTGTCTAACCCAGTTTGGCAGGGTGCACCCAAGGGCCCTAGCACCCAGCCTCGGCGATATCGGTTTGATTCAGAAGGCCAACTTATCTGTATACGGTGTGGACAGCCAGGTCATATAGCTAGGCACTGTCATAATTGGGAGGGAGCCAACCAAGCTGCCACCATCAGGGAGGTTCAGAGTGGAGTTGGGGGTCGGGGCAGAAATACTTATGCCATGGGGCCCTCGGGAAACTAGCCTCATCTAGTGCTCAGGGCCAGGCTCTAGATGGTGGATTGGGTGGCGCCTTTTTAATGTCAACTGTGCCTTCACATTCTACGCTCATTGGTCAGTGTCCAGTAATGAAGGTTGTAATGGCAGGTGTGGTTGTGCCATGTCTTGTTGATACAGGTTCAGTGGTGTTCAACTATTACAGAGGGATTCTTTACAGAACATTTCCAACCTCAGGTTCAGGGTATTTTGCAGTCATGTGGCTGGCTACAGTTGAAAGCTGCCAATGGACTAGATATCCCGTATAAAGGATATTTAGAGTTGGATGTGGAAGTACTTGGTAGAACTTTGTCTCGAATGGGTATTTTGGTTGTACGAGATCCCCCTGATGTACAGACGCAGACAAGAAAACGTAATGTTCCTGGCCTGTTGGGAATGAATATTCTGCAAAGTTGTTACCAAGAACTGTTTAGTCAGTATGGCACTGCGTTGTTTCATTCCCCACCAGATGTAGCTTTACCTGATGTGCTGAAGAACGCCATGTCCGAATGTCAGACTCTTGAACGTTTAACTGATTCTGAATTTATTGGTAGTGTCTCTATTCCCCCAGGTCCCTCCATCTGTGTTCCTTCTGGGTCATTTAAGCTAGTCCCAGCCTTGTGCAGACAGGGAGTTGGTTCACTTATTCCTGCTGCATTTTTAGAACCCCCAGGTATAGGTGAATGGCAACTACCTGCAGACCTCCTGATTCCATGCTCCCTGGTAACTATTGGTGAGGGAACTGTCTATGTACCCTTGGTTAATATAGGTACTCAGGACAGGTGGTTAAGACCCCGGACTTTTTTAGGTAGACTTCAAATGGTTAGTGTGTGTCCCCACAGTCAACCCGTGATTTTTGGTAGTGAAGAGAGTTGTGAGGGCCCTACTGTGTTTATCAAGTCAGCTGAAGTAGTGAACCGCACTGTCCCTGGTCTGGCCGATATATCATGGCCTAACCTAGAAGAGGTAGAACAGGAAGATGCCAAGGCTTTGTTGGAAAAGTATAGTGTGGTTTTCAGTCAGAGCGATGGGGATTTAGGATGCACAAACTTGATAGAGCATGAGATTCCCCTGTTAGATAATGTACCTATTCGCCAACATATAGACGACTCCATCCGTATGATCTTGTGAAGGCTCATATTCAAGATTTGGTAGAGCAGGGGGTAGTGCGGGTGAGTTGTAGCCCTTTCTCCTCTCCCATTGTGGTGGTCAAGAAAAAGGATTGGTCAATTCGCCTGTGTGTTGATTATCGCCAATTAAACACGAAAACTAGGAAGGATGCGTTCCCCCTTCCTCGCATAGAGGAGTCTTTGGATGCCTTGACTGGCGCTTGTATGTTTTCTACACTGGGTTTGGCGAGTGGTTACAACCAGGTCCTGAGAAGGATCAAGCCAAGACTGCATTCTGTACACCTTTTGGTCTGTTTGAATTCCAGCGGATGCCTTTTGGCCTTTGTAACGCCCCAGGGACATTCCAGAGATTGATGGAGTACATCTTTGGAGATGAAAGATTTCACTCACTCCTCTTATATTTGGATGATGTGGTTGTTTTTTCATCATCATTTCAGAATCATTTGGAGCGGTTGGAGCTAGTATTACACCAGTTGCAACAGAATGGCCTGAAACTTAAGCTCAGAAAATGTCACTTCTTCCAGCCAGAGGTAAAGTACCTTGGGCATGTTATTTCTGCATCTGGTGTTGCCACTGACCCTGAAAAGATCAGTGCTGTTAAAGAGTTGAAGAAGCCATCTACTGTTGTAGAACTACAGTCCTTCTTGGGTTTTGCCTCTTACTACAGGAGGTTTGTGGAAGATTTTGCAAAGTATGCCGCCCCTCTCCACAAATTAGTAGCAAAATTACAGCCTTCCAGTAAAAGAGCTAGTCCCAGATCAAACAGTTCCTGAGGTGATCACTGGGACTGGAGTTGCGAACAGGCATTCCATACTCTTAAGGAGAAGTTGATGGGGGGCCCCAGTATTGGGGTATGCAGATTTTACTAGACCGTTCGTCCTAGAGATGGATGCTAGCAATCTGGGGCTGGGTGCAGTCCTGTCCCAGGAACAGGAAGGAGGGCAACGTCGGCCACTTGCATATGCGAGTCGTGGGCTCAGACCTACTGAGAGGAATATGACAAATTATTCAGCTGTGAAATTGGAACTGCTTGCACTCAAATGGGCGGTAACAGAAACATTTAGAGATTATCTTCTTGGCTCTAAATTTACAGTCTTCACAGACAACAACCCTCTTTGTTATCTCCACACTGCTAAATTGGGTGCCGTAGAACAACGTTGGGCATCACAGCTGGCACTCTTTGATTTTACCCTGATGTATAGACCTGGGACATCCAATAAAAATGCAGATGCACTCTCTCGTCTGCCTCCTTCCCCGCTGCCAAGTGCTATGGGAGAAGTTGCCCCTGGTATTACGGTTCCCGAAGATGTGGGACGAGCTTGCACTAAATACCATCAGCAGTTGTCCGCTGTTACATCCATTATTGAGACAGTTCCAGCAAGAGGTAAAACTGACCTACAAGTGTTACAGGCAGAAGATCTAGTGATACAGGCTTTCTTGGTGTATTGGGAACGTGGTGGGGCCCCCTCAGCTTTGGAGCAGGCAAAGGAATCTCCAGCAGTCTTGGAAATGGTTCGCCAGTGGAATAGAATCCAAGAACAGCAGGGAGTGTTGTATCGGCGGAGTCATGTCCCTGGGGGTAGCGAGGAAGTGTTACAGCTGCTGTTACAACAGAGGCTAAGAAGTGAAGTGCTTACTAATCTCCATGACCATCACGGTCATCAAGGGGTGGAACGTACTACCACCCTTGTACGTCAACGCTGTTACTGGCCCTTTATGCGTCAAGATATTGAACGTTGGTGTCAAGTGTACTAGGTGCCTGGCAGCCAAAGCTGTACAGCCAAAGGTGAGAACTTTTATGGGCAGTCTGCTTGCTTCTAGACCCCTAGAGATTGTGGCCATTGACTTTACCATGCTTGAACGAGCTAGTGATGGTAGAGAGAACATCCTCGTTGTGATGGATGTGTTTTGTAAGTTTGCACAGGCATACCCTACATCAGACCAGAGAGCTGCTGGGACGGTCGTTCGAATTCTTATGGAACGATGGTTTTATATCTATGGTGTCCCAAAATGGATCCATTCAGATCAAGGACGAAACTTTGAGGGAGAGCTACTGAAACGCCTTTGCCAGTTGTATGGAATTGAGAAGTCACGTACTAGCCCTTACCACCCAGAAGGTAATGGGCAATGTGAACGCTTCAACCGGACATTGCACGATTTGTTGCGCACTTTGCCTCCAGAACAGAAAAAGAGATGGCCTCAACATTTGCCTCAGTTACTGTTTGCTTATAACACCTCAGTGCATAGCTCTACAGGATTTTCTCCTTATGAGTTGATGTTTGGGAGAAAGCCTCTTCTTCCTATAGATTCGCTTCTGGGACTAACCGAGGAGGTCACATCGAGTGGGACAGCAGAAGATTGGGTTCGAGAACATCAGATGCATTTAACATCAACCTATCTTAAGGCACGAACTCAATTGGAAGCTGCAGCCACTTCTCGAGCACAACATCGCTCTGTCCCTTTGCCAATTTTGCCTATTGGTTCATGTGTGTATAGGCGAAGTCATCCCCTGGTCGTCATAAAATTCAAGACCAGTGGGAGTCTGTTGTATATGAAGTAATACGATGTCTGGATGAGGTTGGGGTATTATACAAGATCAAGCCCAAGGGTCAGTCGGGCCCAGAGCAGAATATCCATCGACAAGAATTGCGCCCATTGCCAATGGATTTAGGCTCCCCTCACCCATGTGCGATTGAGGTGGAGTTATCTAGAGATGTGCCCAAGGGTGACGTGCCACTCAGCCCGGACCCTAGTACAGACGAGGAATTTGACTTGGGGGTGTGTGTACCGTTGAATCCACATGATTCAGGAAGACCGAGAGGTGTTGCAGCCCCGTTGGTATCCGGGCAGCTATGTGAACAACCTGCTAGTCCAAGTTCCAATTCCATGGAATTGAGTCAAGACCTTGAGTGTGGTAGATTGGAGGAAGAACAACAAGCATCAATTCAAATAATGCGACGGACCGCACGGCTAACAGCAGGCCAGCACTCTAATCGCTTTCATCTCCCTCGTGCGGCCATAAGAAATGGGCATGGTGGGGAGGAGGTTACAACTCACCCTACAGTCAATTCTTACATGTTGTATTTAGACCCTGGTGTTGACCTTATTTTGTTTCTGTCACCGGGACGGTGACATTTTACGAGGGGGGTGAATGTAAGCGGTAGGACACTTGGACCCAGTAGATGCCATCTTCGAGCCCTTCATTGCTCAGCCGGCTATTTAGTGTGACGTAGTCACAGAGCGAGAAGTCAAGCTAGCATTTCAGTACAGCGTGTCGGTATAGCGTGGGGAATGAAAGCACCAGGATCGTGGGTTCAAACCAGTGCTGTTGTTGTTTGAGGCTGGAGATTGGCCAGTGGACAAATCGATTGTTCTGGGTAAACTGCTGCAGTAACACAGTTTGAGATTGTGGTGAGGATACATCGTGCAAATATTTTGTTCGCTATTCAGGTGTTAGGAATGAGGCAGCGAGGAGAGAGGATCTAAATGCAGGATTCTTTATTATTAACAAAATACAAAACAAACACAAAGGAAAAACCCTCGATGGGGAAACAAACATAAACTAAGAACTCAGGCAGGGAAACACAGATCAGGCTTGACAACATTCAACGAACGACAAGGAGTGAACAAAAAGCAGGGCTTAAATAACCAGGGAGTGATGACTGAATTAGACACAGGTGAGAACAATGAACAAAATGGCAGTGGTGATGGCAGGTGGATTCTGGGAAGTGTAGTACATTTAACAATGACAAGTGAAACCCAGGGCAGACAACAAGGGAATCGTGACATAGCCCCCCCTCAAAGGAGCGGCTTCCAGATGCTCCTCAGAGAAAAAAAAAATAAAAAAAAAAAAATCATCGAAGGAGTGAGGGGGGGGGAGCAAACAGACAGACCAGAGGAGCACAAGGGGCAAACAGACAGACCAAGGGAGTACAAGGGGAAAACAGGCAGTCCAAGGGGCACAAAGGGCAGACAGGCAGTCCAAGGAGGCACAGGGAGCAGACAGGCAGTCCAAGGAGGCACAGGGGGCAGACAGGCAGTCCAAGGGGGCACAAAGGGTACGGACAGGTTCAGGTGGTCTGGGAGCTGGCAACCGGGCAAGGATAGGTTCAGGAGGCCTGGGAGCTGGCCACAGGGCAAGGACAGGTTCAGGAGGCCGAACCGTGGGAGGTGGAGCCATTGCAGGCGGAGGCGTGGAAGTAGGCGCCATAGGAGGCTCTAGAGGCGGAGACCAGGAAGGCTCTGGAAGCGGAGCTGACGGAGGTGGCACCGTAGGACGCTCCAGAAGCGAAGCCATGGAAGGCTCGAGAGGCGAAGCCCTGGAAGGCTCGAGAGGCTTGAGAGGCGGAGCCCTGGAAGGCTCGAGAGGCTTGAGAGGCGGAGCCCTGGGAGGCTCGAGAGCTGGAGCCGCAGGAGGCTCTGGGGGCTGAGCCGCAGGAGGGTCGGGAGTCTCTGGGAGAGGAGCCGTAGAAAGCTCGGGAGGCGAAGCTCTGGAAAGCTCGGGAGGCTCGGAAGGCGGAGCTCTGGAAAGCTCGGGAGGCGGAGTTCTGGAAAGCTCGGGAGGCGGAGCTCTGGAAAGCTCGGGAGGCGGAGCTCTTGAAAGCTCGGGAGGCGGAGCTCTGGAAAGCTCGGGAGGCTCGGAAGGCGGAGCTCTGGAAAGCTCGGGAGGCGGAGCTCTGGAAAGCTCGGGAGGCGGAGCTCTGGAAAGCTCGGGAAACTCGGGAGGCGGAGCTCTGGAAAGCTCGGGAAACTCGGAGGCGGAGCTCTGGAAAGCTCGGGAAACTCGGGAGGCGGAGCTCTGGAAAGCTCGGGAAACTCGGGAGGCGGAGCTCTGGAAAGCTCGGGAAACTCGGGAGGCGGAGCTCTGGAAAGCTCGGGAAACTCGGTAGGCGGAGCTCTGGAAAGCTCGGAAGGCGGAGCTCTGGAAAGCTCGGAAGGCGGAGCTCTGGAAAGCTCGGAAGGCGGAGCTCTGGAACGCTCGGAAGGCGGAGCTCTGGAACGCTCGGGGGGTACTGGCTCTTGGACGGTCAAGGCTAAAGGCGCTGGCTCAGGGACGGTCGAGACTACAGGCGCTGGCTCACTGACATCGGAGGCTACAGGCGCTGGCTCACTGACATCGGAGGCTACAGGCGCTGGCTCACTGACATCGGAGGCTACAGGCGCTGGCTCACTGACATCGGAGGCTACAGGCGCTGGCTCACTGACATCGGGGGCTGCAGGCGCTGGTCCACTGACCTTCGGGGCTGCAGGCATTGGCTGGTTGGCCGTGGTTAGCGGAGGCTGGAGAGCAGAGGCCTTTCTTCTCCTCCTCCTCCTCCGGGCGGATGAAGTTAGCAGCACTGGTTCGTTGACCATGGCAGGCGTGGGGGTTGGCTCACTCACCGTGGCTGGAGAGGAAAGCCCAGAGGCGGGAGCTGGGATCTGGAGAGGTGGTTCCCCGGCAGCGAACTCCTCCAAGATGAGTCCCACGTACTCCCGCCAGGTGCAGTCTCCGGTCTCCGGGAGTTCCCACCACCGGTGTTTGGGAACACCGAACCGGTACGCCACCTTCAGAGTGTGGTCATCCCAGCCGGTGCAACTGGCCACGTTGGTGAAAAAGTAGGAGAACTTCCGGACAGTGAAGTCCGCCTGTGTCAGCTCCATGAGGAGCCCTGCTAGATCCATAGTTGGTCGTTCGTTCTGTTAGGAATGAGGCAGCGAGGAGAGAGGATCTAAATGCAGGCTTCTTTATTATTAACAAAATACAAAACAAACACAAAGGAAAAACCCTCGATGGGGAAACAAACATAAACTAAGAACTCAGGCAGGGAAACACAGATCAGGCTTGACAACATTCAACGAACGACAAGGAGTGAACAAAAAGCAGGGCTTAAATAACCAGGGAGTGATGACTGAATTAGACACAGGTGAGAACAATGAACAAAATGGCAGTGGTGATGGCAGGTGGATTCTGGGAAGTGTAGTACATTTAACAATGACAAGTGAAACCCAGGGCAGACAACAAGGGAATCGTGACATCAGGGAACGTGTCCAGTCACTGTTTTTCCTAGTAAATTTAGTTATACAATCTGCCTACCATAATTTATAATGTTGTGTTTGCCGAACGCCCTGTGGGCATGTGAACAAAGAGAGAGAGAGAGAGAGAGAGAGAGAGAGAGAGGGTTTGTTTGTTTTATATTGTATTTCCGTTTTTGTTTTGTTTTGTTTTCAGTTCTTTTGATAAACTTATGATGCTCCGTGGGGTTCTTTCTCGTTGAAACACTTACTGGGTAATGTGTAGTTTCCAAAGAGACAAAATCCTGCAGTGGTGTGTGTGTGTGTGGAGGGGGATATTGCTGTGAATCACGTGTACTAGATTTAACTGGGTATTTTTACCTGTTGTATTCTTCTTAACTTTATTTATTAAGAGTGATGTGATTTAAATGCTGACACGTCTTGGGAGGGAAACTTAGTACTTGCTCTTAACCAGTCTGTGTTTTGATTGAGGGAAGTTTCATGAGATTACATTTGTCCTTTTTAAAGAAAAGTATTTATATTGTTGAACTACTGTGAAATAAATGTATCTTTTTTTTGACACACCAGCTTCCATCCGCGTCCTTTAATTAGGGTGGCTTACGTGCAACCAGGTAGTTCTTCTGAACTGACCATTTTTCAATCATGGTTTTTTTTTTATCTATTAAGTAGTAGTTTGGAGTGAACTGTAAACGACCCCTGGTGGCCACATAAACAAAACATATGATATAGCCTATCAGAAGTACACCACAATACATCAGTGGCCTCAGATGGAAGGCTTTGCTAATGAAATATGTTAGACTGTGCATATAAAGACGAATGATGAATGATTTGCGGAGAAGATCCAACCACCAACATGAATTCATCATGAAGCGAAGACTTGAAAAGTTTTAAAGTTAAGATAAAATCTAAAGGGTAGTCTTCTTCACAAGTTCAAGAAATGTGTCTGATGAATTTATTTTCACCAAATCTCAGTGCTGGCTTGTTTCGAGTTTGATAGGGACACTTGTTGATTTAAATGTAAATTGATGTAGACTAATTGAAATAAAGAAAATTACAAATTTGGATCAACTCATTTTCAACAAGTTTGTTTTCTACTATAATCTAATACATACATTTTAATCCAAGAATTACACTACTTAATTTAATATTTGTTTTAAAAATGTAAAGTTATTTCAGAAATGAAGACTTTCTCATTGCAAACGCAGCGATCGTCCACAGCCACTTTAACTGTTGTGGTGGATAAACTGATCTAAGACCAGCAGTAATGAGCAGCATCCCTGAGCGGCATTCCCTAGCTATACATGTATTAATATACACATCATGCCATCCAGAGAGGCCAAGCCTTCATTTGTTTGCTTGTCTTCAGTGTGTTAGATTTCTGACTCCAGGAAAAGTGTGGAGAATCACAGACTATAACAGACATTTAGGTAGAAACATATTTATTTCAACAAAACATAGATTTTTGAATTTAGCTTCCAATAGTTTTTTGTGCCCTGAATACATCCCACACTAAGCAAATGTGATCAGTAGCACCGTTTTCCTCTTGGGGTTCAATCTTGAATATATTTCTGAAGTGCTAACCATAAACTTGGATACAATTGCTAGAAAACAGTTTTCAAGTACAAAAATGGGAGCTGAAGAGCAGTGTGTTCGCAGTTATTTGTCAGATACAAGGCAACTTACTGTGCTAAAGTAAAATGAGTTATTTCATAGTTTTGGTGAAGTCTCTATTCTAAGATGTAGAAAATAGTAAAGAGTAGTCATAAGAATAGTACGAATGAGCATGTGTTACCAAACTTTTGAGTTGTGTAAATAAATACTGTCTTCTATTAACAAATGAATGCATGTGATTATTTAATGTTTAATGTCGTAAAATAATTTTAATGAGGTTTACACATACAATTTGACATTATAAAACATTGGATTTGCTATCTCTAGGTTATATCCAAAGCTCTTCACAACCCTGGTCTCTAAAGACATGTCACCCAACCAGATATCAGAAAAAACTGAACCCACAAAACTATTAACAGGAATATAGTGTTACTGATACTCACTATTTATTTTATTTATTTATGTATTTTACTCTTTTCTGAGTTTATGACTATTACAAAGACAGTGTGAGTTGAGGTGTAATGTATCACGACACCTATCTCAGAGTCAGAGATATCTGTCAAGTAGTATTTTTTTGGGGGGAGCAGCAAGCATAAAAATATTGTCATTATAGAACCTTACAGAAGTCCATAAAGTGTGTGAAATTGTTAATTGTTTCTTTTTGTTCAATTGTTTTATAATTTCTTGTATAATTTTTCTTTATTAAAATTGTGATTTAAATGACGCAGTTCAGCCATGCAACTCTACATAAGCACAAGCTCTTTGACTTGTTATCGGCTAGCCAATCATCTTGCGTCTCTTTCCTGGTCTTTTATTAAAATGATGTTTTTCAGTTAAGTTGGTTTCTCTGCAGTGTGCTGTGAGAGTTTTTCTCTGAAAATGCTATTTGCTCAGGTAGTTTGCTGGGTGTTCCCTCCATCAGCTTGCACAGTAAGGTTTGCTTTGTCCATGACACATAGAAGTGCGTCTTAAAGTAAGCCTTAGCCAAATCTGGCTGGCACACATCGCTATCTTTAGTAATTAGATCAAATAAATCCAAATATAGCTAGTCTAAATCACTATGAGTTAGGTCACTAGCATTTAAGCTATTCGGCTAGCAGGCCGAGGCACACATAGAAGTTTAGTTCATTAGTGTTACACCATTTGGCCTGTGGCCTAAGCACACCTAGCTAGCAAACACTTGGAGCATATGGCTCTTCAGAGCAGCAGCAGTACATAAGTCTTGGCAACAAATTTGCTTGGTTGGGGGTTGTGTTTTGTGTATATGTGTTATGCGTTTGTGCAGCTTCCCTGCTTTGTTGGGAGATTATGTATGTCTATTTGAGCAACAGCATGTAACATGCTCAGTGCAGCATGTCTTGCATTTTTTCTTATTGTGCAGCAGCAGCAGCATGTCCACATGCCATCTCAGTATGTATGTGTTTTTCTAGCAGTAGCAAATAACACTTTTAAAATCATTCCTGTGTTTTGGTGCATTCTGTTTTTCCTTTTGGTTGTTATTTGAAAAGCAACAATACTTTTATCATTAGTCAGCATTTTTGCATATCATTTACTTCAAAGAGATGGAAAACGAGTGCAGGAGTCTCATTAGCAGTACTGATACTGTCAAAGTTTGTTAATGGAATGTTCCAAATAACAGGAAGCCCATTGAAATTGTAGTCTGATAATATTTTTTTCCTTGATCCATGTCTGACACAAGAAGGTCAAGTGAGTGCTGAAAGGGAGGAAAGTGATGCTAAAAACACTACAGAGGGGATAGGAGGTTGATTGCAAGTTATTCCAAATTTCCTGTGAGTGATCTATTTCCCTTAACAGACCCGTAAAATCTATATTTACACAGGGAGTGACTGTATCAAGGCTGCTTTACTCAGTACTCCCTTGCTGACAAACAAGCTGTGGGATGCACTATAATGCCGTTGTTCAGGCAGGCAGTGAGAAAACTCCAGCTGAGCTCTGAGTGTATGCTTATGGAGGTGATTCTACGTTGGTTTCTTGGTCCATGACTGAGTCAAAATGAAAATAGAGAAGGTAGACAAGAAAGAGCAGGATCATGTGACACAGTGTGTTTACTGGTACTGCTTTCTCACCTTTTAGTTTGACAGTCTGGAATGTTCCACTTTCACTCAACCACGTTGAAAGGAAATAAAATTTGGGAGTGTGGGAGTGTTAGTGCCTCAGGCTAGGGTTTGGCCTTAATCTCATGCACAGGATGAAGCTCTGTCCGTGTTATTGGTGCAATTCCTAAAACCACAAAAAAAAAAAAGTGGATGCTCGAGACTGGTGTAATCAGAGATCCTCAAGAGTGTCTGTCATTCACAAAACATCTGTTGAACTAAATGAAGTTCTGGATTTTTACTCATGTGGAACCCAAACACGAACATACCTTTGGAGGGCTGCTCCAAGGAATTTTTTTTGCTTTGTTCACACTGCGGACAAATCCAATGTGTTTTTCAAATCTAGTCTTTAGGACTTACTGTCCTAACAACCATATTGTATATAATGAAATTGTATTTGTTCACCATGCAGTTAATTTTCGGTGTATCTAGATCAGTAGCCATAGTAATGACTTCAATATCTGTAAGATGTCAAGAGACTTGCTCAAACCTTAAATGAGAGTAACTGTCAATGGAGAATTTTTTTTTTTTTAATTTTGCCTGTACTTGTGTCTGCAATGACATCTCATTAAAAACGTTCTAAACTTGCAAGGGGGACTTGAGGGAACTTAAGCAACATTTTAAGAGTTCATGCATATGCTGTATTAAAACCATTGACTTTTTACTATATAGTGAATGCCACAGCAGATTGAGCAAAATTGTGTTAATTCAGACATAGTTCCAGACAACATTACACACTTTGCATTACATTTATGTGCCATGTGCCAAATGATGGAAAAATTACTTGAAATCCAATCTGACAGTTCTAAAATGTCAAACCTCAAATGGATGTGGTTTATAAATCTCAGATTTCATGTTGTTTTTTTTTATTTATTTTTTTATCCCCAGTTCAGACTATACAATAATAAAAAATGCATGTAAGTAGGATATGAAAAAAAACTAAACAAACAAACAAACAAAAAAAATTTTTGACACCTATCTGAACAAAGTATTTGTGATCTTACTGTATGTTTTCATTTGTAGTCTTACTGTTTTTGTTTAAAAACATACTGTAAGTTTCAGAACTCAAAAATTCCTTTCCACACCAAAAAGAGCATATATTGTTTCTACTCAACAAAAACGACTACATTGTGATGTCACAATGCAGTGTCATTTGAATAGCCCCACCTCCACAACATACACAAAATGTGAAAAATGTGGCTAATTTAAAACATTCCTGAACGTGTCCATATGGGATTATATGTTTTGTCTGGCACATTTCTCTAAGGATTCTTTTGAGAACTATTCAGACTTTGCAAAGAAATTTACATTGAAAAATGGGAAAGTGGCAACTATATTTGACAAAACAGTAATGCTGGTGAGTAACACATTTAATACTACTATTTCTGTCTGTGTTTATTTGATATATAAGGAATTGTATAGTCAGCCATTTTTCATCGCAAAATAAACCATGATCAGGACTCCAACACGGGGCAGATCATATTTATTAAAGAGTTACTAACCAAAGAAAAACAATTGCTCAGGAAATGTGTGATTACATGATTTTACGTAGATACGTAGATCGGAGTGTCTTGAATTAGCCAAGAGGTCCCGTATTTTGGACGAAATAAACACATCAGGATGACCATTATCCCACAGCAAAACAGTCGAGGTCAATCCCCTCTCCGATCAACCAGCGAACATCCAAAATTTCTCATTACACAGGATGAGTTTTGAAGCGGCCACACTACAGAGGCGAACACCCGAGTTGACAGTCCATGACAGCTAGATACAGATTTCATTAACCCTAAACGTTCACAGCTTGTGTTAGTCTGAACTATTTTCACTGTTCTCATATTTATATAGCATCTTGTATGGCTAATCATAAAAATTTGCAAGCTACAGTATGCCGACATTGTCGGAACAACTGTAGGAGTTTGATGCAATATAAATATGGTATGTGCAAAAAACCAACATTGTAAGTGAACCTCAAGGAAAATAATAAAGTAAAAAAAATGAAAATGGATGACATGACCCCTTTAAACTTTAAGAAAATGCTTTGAAAATTGGGTTTAAGTGTGTTTGAATGTGCATGTGAGAGTTGTGTGTGTGCACATTGGTATCAATTTTCTGTGCATGTGTACATTCCCCAGGGCTATTAGCTGTCTTCAGAATAATACAAGGCTTCTGATACTCTTGCAGTATCATGTATGTGTCAAAGTTTTACCTAGTTATGCTCCTATTGGTGTACTAACCAGAGCTGAAAAGCGAATACTTTTCTCTTGACCTCCAGCCTCCCGAGGGAAAAATGTGGCCTACGATCAGAGGAGTTTCACAAACCAGCCCTTTAACATCTCATATTGCTGCTGCTGCTTCTGCTAATACATCATGGCTAAACAAACAAAACAAAAGTAGCTTTCATGTACTCAGGGGCGTAGTTTCAAAAGGAAATCAAAACAGTCAAGTACAACCCACCCCCCAACATTTATACCATGATCAGTGGAAACACGTAGATGCTTTCTGCTACAACCTCCCCAATATTCAAGACAAATATACACCCTTGCTTGTACTGGAGCACCATAAGAAGCAGTTATTTAAGGGTGCACACGCTTGAGTCCAAACATGAGAATCAAAATCACACCTCTTCCAGCTGACCCAAATGTGAACTGAGTGCAATATAAGCCACTTCTCTTTACATTCACATTGTACCTGAACTTGAAAGTGTTTTTATTTATTTGGTCCACTGCAGCTGTGATAGGGCCCACTTATTAATCATTCTCAGCTTACCAGTTTTAGACAAAGAACAATGAGTCTATTAGAGCAATTGAACTCCTGTTATGATGTGTTGGCAGGTGTAACCCAATCTGATGTGTGTGAGGTGATGAGCACGTATTGATATGCAGCCACTGACAGTGAGCCCTGGGAAAGTTTAGGTGACCCAGCAATCAGTATATTTGGGTGGTTTTGTGGCTCTCTCTCCACGGGTAAAGCTAAGGGGTATGGAGGTGAAATATATATTTCTTTGGTATAAATGATCTGACCGATACTGTAAGCTGCTATCAACACTTTAAATCCTTGTTTTGACATTGGCAAGACCCTGTGACCCTTTCCCCTCCATTCCTTTCAGACGAAGTGCTTCTCTGAGGCAGCAGAAGTAAGCCTTTGTTTGAAATTTTGAAGAGGATTAGGTTGACGCAGCTCAATGTGCCGGCTGAGCCTCTTTTTTCTAGGCTGTGCATGGGATATAGAAAGGATCAAAATGAAACATGGTTTTGTGCATGTTGAAAATGATGTAAAATACAGCATTCCTTGTAATTTGATTTCTAAAAGTGTAAGAATGTGTTCAGGGGTGTAAAAAGTTATCAGAAATGATACTTAAGTGAAAGTATGGATATTGAGTGAAACTTTTACTCAATTAAAAGTCCAAGTATCTAGCCAAAAATATACTTGAGTGAAAGTAAAACAAATATTCACATTAAATACTTAAGTATTAAAAAAGTTCAATTTAACTATTTTCCAAGCTAGAATGAAATCAAGAGAGAAGATTGTGTGAGAGAAGATGTTGTTAAATTAATTTGGGTTGAAAGTCGCATTTTACTGTCATATTTCTCCCCAGTGGCATTCGCCACCTGGTCAAAGTAATGTTTCAATAACACAATTTTTGCAAAATTATTTTCATGATTTTTTCTTCCCTTTTCTCTGCAATTTGGAATACGCTTTAAGTCCTCGTGGTGGTGTAGTGACTTGCCTCAATCCGGGTGGTGGAGGAAGAATCTCATTTGCCTCCACATCTGAGACCGACAATCCGTGCATGTTATCACATGGCTTGTTGAGCGCGTTACCACAGAGACGTAGCGCATGTGGAGGCCCACGCTATTCTCTGTGGCATCCATGCACAACTCACAACATACCCCACTGAGAGCGAGAACCACACATTATAGTGACGAGGAGGTTACCCCATGTGACTCCACCCTCCTTAGCAACTGGGCCAATTTTGTAGCTTAGGAGACCTGGCTGGATTCACTCAGCACACCCTGGATTCAAATTCGTGACTCCAGGGGTGGTAGTCAGCATCAATACTCTCTGAGCTATCCAGGCCCCTTTATGTTGCTTGTTATACGTAACACAGCAATTTCCTGGTGGAATGAACACTAGAGGTGCTAAAACAACAACTTTTATCCCCTCTCACTCAAATCACTAGAAATATGGCAGATTATAAGTTTATAAACACTTGCATTTGCTCTGTTCCTCAAATAATGCCATCTTATGACATATAACACCTTAACTATAGTGCATGACTCATTTTAACATTTGCATTACATAATCAACAACATTTACAAGCTTTTTTAAGTGTGATCAAACTGTGTGGTAGCTCAACTGCTAGAGGTTTGCACATGAAATACAAAGGACTGAGGTACGATTCCTGAAAAGCATGTCTTCACGTGAGCCCATGTTGACACGTGAGCCCACAGTGTCATAAAAGCCCCAAACGATGACATGGTTGCTTCAGAAATTTGCACATTTGCTTTTTATGACACTATCGGTTAGGTTTATGTTTAAGGCATAGGGTACCTCCCTACCCTAAACCTTAAACCTAACCGATAGTGTCATAAAAACCACAACAAAACCTCTCCTGTTCAGGAGAACATTTCATCTTAAGCGCCACACAGTGGACATTTCACTTCGGAAATGCTGCGATACATGTACTGAACCACATGTTGTTTGTTTTCTGAGGTTTGCTATCAAACCTTGCTTTTGAACAGATGGGTGAATTCAATACAATTGATGTTTAATATTTACTCAGATTTCAATATTTTTATTATCAATATTATCATCATCATTATTGCTAGTTTAATAGTTATTATTATAATTAATAGTTGTCCAACAACAACAATAATAATTCAACAAGTAGAAAGTACAAATTCATAGATATGATTTAATATGAAGGCAATTGTACAAATAAATTACATGTACACATTTAATTACAAAATATATATATATATATATATTTGCAATGCGAATGATCGTTTGACTTCATAACTGTCCAATCTGTAGAAGTAGCAGGCATTTAGAATAAAGTTTAGGACAAAATCTATCACATTCAGTCGGGCGTTCTCATACAGCCTAGTCACACAAATATTTAACATATCAGAAGCTCAAATTAGATCCGAAAATTCCTCCTCTGCAGATGGTCAGAACTCCACACAGCCGCCATGCGACTCTCTGCCATTTGTCAATCTGTAATTTGTTGGATGCAGTGAAAAGGTGGCTTCAGGCCAGTAAGACAAATGAAAATCTTCAAAAATGTGATGAGTACTTTTCAAGTTTAAAAAAAATTGTTAGTTTAAATTTCACTCAAGTAAAGTACAAATCCCACTTAAGTATTTTTACTCAATTACTTTACTTTAACAGTTCATGGATGGGCAAGGAGGAGGCGGGAACTGGCTGAACAGTAAACATAATTTTTTTTAATGTCAAATTTAAGACAAACAAACAAACACATAAACACATGCTACGTGGCAATTTGTGTCACTCTCTCTCTCGAACTTGCACACTCTAGCTCCCCTTTTATCTCGCTGTCCTGCTGATCAGCTGATTCAACGCCAGCCATGCACCATCATGGCCCTGCTACGCCCTCCTCTTCATCACATTTACACCCATGGATGAGTTTAATGAATGACATCCTGAGGACATTGTGTATGTGTCACATTCCCTTAATTTGTATGTAATTGTAAGAAGGCTGGTCATTTTACAACATATGAGGACCTCCAATTTCCATTTATTCAGGTTGACATATGTGGAAGCCAATCTAACTAACAGGATTGTATTTAAACCACCTGCTAGTACTATATAATTAGTTGTCATCTACCTGTATGAATAATTAAAGCTAAAAAAAACTTCCCTAAATATAAACATCACAGGAAGATTTAAACCCCACAGCTGATTTATTCTTGCTGGCCACCCACTTTATTTACTAATTACTATTATTGGGTCATGCCAATCAAGGCCCTTAGACAGGTGCTTGTTGAAATAAACTCAAGCCTGCTGTGCACTAGACCCTGCACTGTAGCAGCCCAGATGTTACATAACACTTCTGGAATGGAAGAACAATTTGAGTCTGGGAGGTCCACCAAATACTCCTTTAAAGCCACTGTTTCTCTCACTCAGCAAGTCTAAATGTAGAACAGTATCTGCCAGTCACAACTTTTGACGATGAGATTATGTTGAGCTGCTTTAAATGTAAAACTTCACAATGGGTATAAAGATGTTGCAATTAGCTTTGGTAATAAGAGGATGCTTTTCACAATACTCAGCAAGATTAGTGATAGAGAGAACAAACACATGCAATTGTTTTTTTTCTCTCACATCATGTGAGAAGAAAATTCCATTTTCATCGTGCAAAATACAAGACCACTTAGATTTACAGAAACTAGGCTCTAAAAAAACGTGCTATTTACGATTGTATACTATTTCCACATTTTAGAATAATTGGCATCAAAACTATGAAATTACACCATTGTAGGTGTGCACGATATGAATGAAAAGTGGGCATTACAAAAGTGGTTAGAAAATGCGATAAGCGAAATGCTATGCGATAACCAGGTCTGGATTTGAGGGGAAATGCGAGGTGATGCCATCCCCCTTGTTGCAAGAAATACCAAAAAGCATCCCCCTTGTAAAACCACCATCCCCCTTACAATCTCCTTTAGATGAACTGTGTCATGCATTACTTGTAATAATCATTCAAGTAAAATTCTCTACATTTGATAAATAACAGACTTTAAATAACTGCGATTAACAGGTCAAAATTAGATTTCGACTTGTGGTTGCCAGATTTCTGTAGGTGAAATCTTCCAATCAAATCTTGATTCTGCCAGGGCGAATATATCATGTTCTTGGGTTGACATGTTCTTTCCAAAGTGTTCACATGAAACTTATGCCACTGAAGGTATTTTTTGCGGATTTTCAAAATGGCCTAGAGAACAGTTCAAGGAAAACATTTGTCTTGAAAAAAGAGAGAGAGTGAACAGAAGGTAAGATATTGCTATGACAATTGTCCAAAACATGTACATGTTTTTAACTTGTTGGTTTTAACAATTTTCAGGGTAAACGCTGTTTAAGCATCCTTCATAGAAATAGCCCAAACTTCCTTTACCAGTTCAATTAATGGAGCAAAAATTAATTTGTGTCTGTGACTGTGAGCAAACCCATTTCATGATCATAATGTGGATTCTTTTCACCAAATTCAACATAAAAAACAGTACATAGGGTAACAGGCAGTGGTCGATTTGTAAAAAGAAATTCACAGGGCATGGTGGTGTCAAAGGGTTTGTTAAAACCCTTAAAAGTATTTTCTAGAAAACATTTAAAACTTTAAAAATGTCATGTGGTGTAAACATAAATAAAAAGTATTATAAGACTTTATTTTCACCTTGACTATGAGAGTATAAACAACTTAAACACCAGAAAAATATCAATATGACTTAATATTGAAAGACTCTCCATAGTCATACATGGATACATGTCATAAATTACGTGTTCGCTTTGCCAACTTTGCTATACCTTTCTCCCTCTCTGCGCACTCTCTGTGCATGTGATGGAGGGAGAGACAGAGCAAACTTATATAAGTGATCGTGAGAACAAAGCACTTTTTGATGAAAACATAAAACAAGTAATCCCAGACAAACACATTTATGTTCACAATAAATCATCCTGAAAAAGTCTGTTTTTAACTTACCTCCATTATAAATATCCTCATCATAAAAGAGGTATATTCAAGTAAATGTTTTGCATTTTTTATGTATTTTTTTATGTAATAGATCTGGACAAAAGAATTACTGAAACATAATTTACCCTTATACGTGTCCATAATATGCACCTGTTAGCATCTGTTATTGTATTATGTACAACAGTTAGTTCCGGTCCTCGAATCTGATTGGGCGAGAGACGTTCCATGAGTACTGATGGTCTCACATTTTATAATTATAATTAGCCTTTATAAAGATAGAAAAGTATCAACATTTGAAGAGCAATACTTCAGCAGAATATTCCACCAGTCACAAACTTCAGAAAATTGTGCATCATTGAAGAACGTGAATCACCAAAAACACAAGAAGAATGTGAATGTTAAAGTGGAGATTAACTGAGCTGGGAGGAGAATAAATAGTAAAAAATGAATTAAATATTGATCTGTTTCTCACCACATCTATCATATCGCTTCTGAAGACATGGATTTAACCACTGGAGGCCATGGATTAGACTACATTTATGCTGATTTATGTGATTTGTGGAGCTTCAATATTTTACCGATTCACATTCATTGTATGGACCAAAAGAGCTGAGATATTCTTCTAAAAATCTTAATTTGTCTTTTGCAGAAGAAAGAAAGTCATACACATCCAGGATGGCATGAGGGTGAGTAAATGATGAGAGAATTTTCATTTTTGGGTGAATTATTACTTTTAGTGTGACAACAGTAACTCTCTGTCGGCATTAAGGGAAATTTAGACCCTACACATAAACTGATTTTAATGCAATTGTTTAATACATTATGATTTAAAATATTGATCAGTGTATTGAAAATAACTTTTTAATCTTTTAATTTCTGTTATCATGTCTCCCTTTTATTTTTTGGAATCAGATTAACGTTTGGTTACGTATGTAACCTCCGTTCCCCGAGGGAGGGAACGACACATTGTGTCAGAGAAGCGACACTAGGGGTCTCTCTTGAGCGCCGATATCCACCTCTGATCTATGAAAAAAGGCCAATGAGAGTTGGCAGCCAGTATTTGCATGTCCCGCCCCCGGACATACGGGTATTTAAGCGGCGCAAATACGGGAGTTCATTCAGGATTTTTCTGGGGATCCTTCTAGTTACCCTGAGAGGGGAACAAGGCGATGTTTGCCAACATGGGAATGGGCCAGCCTGGCTGGGCCTCTTTTCTCTCTATGTTTCTCGCATAGAGCAATCACGGCCGGGGCCCTTACACACATATAGGGAAGGGGGTCTTACCCAGACCCTGCGGAGACCACACCTGCCCTTTTTCTTGGGGAGGAAAAGTGGTAGACATGTCACACGGCCGTCTTAGGACTCGTGTGGAAAGTATGGTGCGGTGGTAGATCCAGCCTCGAAAGGGGGGAGTTGCTACAGCATGGCGACCGGGGCAGCTGTAACTGCCTAAGGGAGACACGGGGGTCCGCTCGTAAGGGGACAGAACCGTAGAATTACACACAGGGGGAGTCCGAGCAGGAGGCCTTACCTGTGGAGCACCTATACCAGTACAGGGTAGCCATCAGGGTACCCGCAGTGGCTTGGGTCGGCGAGTTCCTCCGCTGAACCGCGGACCCGGAGGGCTGTGGAGGAATCGACCAGGGTCCCGAATCGGAGTGGGGCGCCCTGGGAAAAAAGGCGCACTACTTAACCTTGACGTCAGGAAAAGGGCGCAGGGCGCAAGCGATCCACCCGGCCGGTCAGTCTACGTGTTACCGAGTTCTACGGGCTCGGACCTGAGAAAACACAAGACGCAACCGACTCAACGCGGAGGTTGTAAAACCTCGCGAAGGTGTTGGGTGTTGCCCAACCTGCGGCTCTACAGATGTCTGCTAGGGAGGTGCCCTTGGCCAGTGCCCACGTGGATGCAACACCCCTTGTTGAGTGAGCTCGGACCCGCAAGGGTAGGGGCACGGCCTGGGTGTGATAAGCCAGTGTGATGGCGTCAACAACCCAGTGGGCGAGCCTCTGTTTGGAGAGGGCATTCCCTTTCTGCCATCCCCCAAAGCAGACAAAGAGCTGCTCAGAGCGTCTGGTGCTCTGTGTGCGGTCCAGGTAAATGCGCAGGGCGCGCACTGGACATAGCAACGAAAGGGCTGGGTCTGCCTCCTCCCGGGGCAGCGCTTGCAGGTTCACTACCTGATCTCAGAATGGTGTGGTAGGAACCTTGGGCACATAGCCCGGTCGCGGCATTAGGATCACAGACGTATCCGCCGGACCGAACTCCAGGCAAGTGTCGCTGACAGAGAACGCTTGCAGGTCCCCGACCCTCTTGATAGAGGCGAGCGCGATCAGCAGGGCCGTCTTAAGAGAGAGGGCCCTGAGTCCAATTTATTCAAGTGGCTCGAAGGGGGGTCTCTGGAGTCCTGCCAAGACTACCGAGAGATCCCAGGAGGGAACTAGGCCTGGCCAGGAGGGATTCAACCTCCGGGCGCCTCTCAGGAACGTGAGGATCAGGTCGTGCTTACCCAAAGACTTGCCGTCTACAGGATCGTGGTGGGCGGCAATGGCGGGCAACATACACCTTGAGGGTGGACGGGGACAGCCTCCTGTCCAGCCTCTCCTGTAGGAACAGGAGCACTGACTTAATCGCGCATCTCTGCGGGTCTTCGGTTCGGGAAGAACACCAATCTGCGAACAAGCGCCACTTTAGGGCGTAAAGGTGCCTGGTAGAGGGGGCTCTGGCTTGGTTGATTGTATTCACAACGGTCGCCGGTAAGCCGGCTAGCTCTTCCGCATCCCGTCCAGGGACCAGACGTGGAGGTTCCAGAGGTCTGGGCACGGGTGCCAGAGCGTGCCCCTTCCCTGAGAGAGGAGGTCCTTTCTCAGGGGAATTTGCCAGGGAGGAGCTGTCGCAAGAAGTCTGAGTTCCGAGAACCAAGTCCGAGTGGGCCAGTAGGGGGCCACTAGCGTGACTTGCTCCTCGTCCTCCCTGACCTTGCACAGCACCTCTCTCAGGGACGGTGCAAGAAGGATCACTGGGGGAAATGCGTACTTGCGCAGCCCCGAGGGCCAGCTGTGTGCCAGCGCGTCTGTCCCGAGGGGAGCCTCTGTTAGGGCATACCAGAGCGGGCAGTGGGAGGTTTCCTGGGAGGCAAACAGGTCTACCTGGGCCTTGCCAAACCGTTCCCAAATCAGCTGGACCGACTGGGGGTGAAGCCTCCACTCCCCGCCGGGCAGGTGTTGTCGTGATAGCGCGTCCACTACGACGTTGAGCTTGCCGGAGATGTGAGTGGCACGCAGCGACTTGAGTCGCTGCTGGCTCCATAGGAGGAGACGGCGGGCGAGTTGTGACATGTGGCGGGAGCGTACGCCGCCTTGTCGATTTATGTACGCCACCACCGTGGTGCTGTCCGATCTCACGAGGACGTGTTTGTCCCGAACTAACGGGAGGAACTTCCTGAGAGCAAGAAGGACGGTCAGCAACTCCAGGCAGTTGATGTGCCAACGCAGCGGGGCCCCTTTCCAATGGCCCGCTGCACGCGGCACCCCACCCGGACTGGGATGCGTCGGTTGTGACCAAAACGCGTCGGGACACCTGCTGCAGGGGCACTCCTGCCCGTAAAAAGCAGAGGTCTGTCCAGGGTCGGAGTGTTTTGAGGCAGGCGGGGGTGATCCTTACCCGATGCGTGCCATGGTGCCATGCTTGTCTCGGGACTGGAGTCTGGAGCCAGTGCTGGAGTGGTCTCATATGCATCAACCCCAGCGGCGTGACCGCCGCGGAGGATGCCATATGCCCCAGGAGCCTCTGGAAAAGTTTTAGAGGGACCACTGTGCCTGGCTTTAAGGAAGCAAGGCAGTCCAGCACTGACTGAGCACGCTCGCTCGTGAGACGTGCTGTCATCGAGACTGAGTCTAACTTCAACCCGAGAAAAGAGATGCTCTGAACCGGAGTGAGCTTGCTCTTTTCCCAGTTGACCTGAAGCCCCAAGCGGCTGAGGTGCCGGAGCACCTGGTCTCTGTGTGTGCATAGTAACTCTCGAGAGTGTGCTAGGATGAGCCAGTTGTCGAGGTAGTTGAGAATGCAGATGCCGGCTACTCGTAGCGGGGCAAGGGCCGCCTCTGCAACCTTCGTGAAGACGCGAGGGGACAGAGACAGGCCGAAGGGGAGGACTTTGTACTGAGACGTCTGGCCGTCGAACGGGAACCGTAAGAAGGGTCAGTGTCGCGGCAGAATTGAGACGTGGAAGTACGCGTCCTTCAGGTCTACTGCTGCGAACCAATCTAGATGCTGAACACCAGCCAGAATATTTCTCTGCGTGAGCATTTTGAACGGGAGTTTTAACAAGGCCCGACTGAAAACTCGCAGGTCCAGGATTGGTCGTAAGCCACCGCCTTTCTTGGGTACAATGAAGTAAGGGCTGTAGAAACCCTTCCTCATTTCGGTTGGAGGGACGGGCTCTACCGCGCCCTTGGCTAAGAGGGTCGCGATTTCCGTGGGCAGGGAACTGGCATGCTCGCCATGTACTGCGGAAGCGGACGCCCCTGAAGGGGGCGGAGCCGGGCAAACTGAATTGCGTAACCGAAGTCGAATGGTCGGTGCAGCCAGCGTGACGCGTTGGGAAGCGAAAACCACGCTTCCCAGCTCTGCGCTAGGGGCACCAAAGGGACGAGTATTTTGGACATACCCGGCAGGGCCTCGCAGCGGGGCGGAACAGGTAATGCAGCGTCGGGCGGCTTCATTGCGGCCTGAGGCTGAGGTGCTGAGAATAGTCTCAAAGCACTTACCTTGCTCCGCGCGCCCGGTAGGGGGCGGGTTCGTGACTGAGGAGGAGGTCTGATGTTGGCGTCCTCTGGACTCGTCTGAACCGGCCGGCCGGGGGACAGTCGTGGGCAGGCGGAAGGTGGGATCCCCGTGTCCGGTGTACCGGGACTGTCGTAATCTGAAAGCAGATTGCCGTGAGAACGGCATTTGCGGGCCAGGTGACCCAGAGGCAAAGAAAATAGCTCTTTTATTGAGAATGTGGGTACCACAGCCCCCGTCAGGGGGTGTGGCAAATGAAAAAACAAAGGATTCTCCTCCCGGCCCTCCACCGGGGGACGGAGCGGTCTTACCACCTCCGGAGCTAACGTCTTCGGCTCTGGGTCGACTGTCTCAGGAACGCTTGGGAGCCTTCCAGGTCCTAGAGGGGGTTCGTGAGACAGGGGGCGTACACCGCCTGCGGGGTGCTCGACGCTGTGGCTGAGAGCTGGGCCCAGGTTGGGGCGGAGCAGGAGCTGGTTTCCTCGCCACAGGGTGGCGCCCTGTGAAGAACCATCATAAGCCCTTACAAATTACCTTCTAATTAATTTATTGCAAATTTTTATATGGCAAATATAAAGTGACAGATTATCATGGGCTTAATTATGGGAAAAATGTGCAGATCATTGGTGTAAACATCCAGTAAGCTGCCACGACTGAAAAATCTATGCAATATTTAAATACTGAGGACCAGGTGCTAAATTACATAAGGAGGTAGAAACCCGACTGGCTGCAGATACTGCTTCTGTTGAGACCTATTTTTTTCCATCACAGTCAGCTATGTGAGGAATGAGAGTTTAATTACATTTTTTCCCCCTTTACTCCCTCTCGTTTTCTCCCTTTTTTATTGTCTCTTTAAAACCTGTTCAAGTTCAGGTAGATATGAGGGGAGGGGGACAAACTCCAGAAGCAGGTGATCAAGTTTCAGAATGGGCTGCCCTGTCATGTTCCTTTAGTCACAGCTTTATAGCCCTCTTATTGCCTGATTTTGATATAACCTCAGAAACCCAATTATCAATTTCACCCAAAACCCGTTTGATATGAAATGACATATGAATTATACAAATTTTCACAGAAAGACAAACATAATGAAATTTATAGATACAAACAAAATTAAATGTATAAATAATTTCGAGTTTTCTCAAATAGTGTGTTGATATTAAGGACTGATGATGGCTTACAAGAAAGCATTAAAAGAAAAAACACAGCTATCATACATATAAAATAAAAATAGTGCGTACAGAGCTCAACTGTTAAACAATTTATAAAAGAAAAGAAATACCAGAAATACCAAGAAACAACATGTTGTCCCATTCTTGTTGATAATATTGACTGCAAAATTTACAACTCCTTTTACAGACTCCTGTTTCAATTCAAAGGAATTTCCCGTATGCCTGGCATTCCAGACATTGTGTGCTCAAGAGAGCATTCGATAACATGAAACATCCCTAGTCACACTTGCACATACAGTTAGAGTCTTGATCTTCTTCCATGTATACAATATTGGCAAAGCTTTAAATTTGGAACAACAGGAAAGAAGAAGAAGGAAAAAAAAAGCATCATGACCTGTTCATTTTGATCTGTTTTAATTATTAAATTTTTGTGCATGAACTGGGATGTTGTATGTTCAGCATAATTCAAGATGCTTTATAAGGCACTCCTTTTATTCTGAACTCCTCCTTGAAAAGGATCCCAGTACTACCGATAATGACATCACTGGCTGTACTGATTTCAGCACCACACCTTTGTGCACTTTTGTTTTAATATGCCAGATATCTTTAGGAGTTTGTACAGATGCGTTCTAACCTAGAAGACATGATGCTGGCCATATGTGCCAGCACTCTTAACACAACCCAGCTATTCAGCGGAGGTAGCAAAGCAAATTGTCAATTGAGGGATCTTTGTAAGATCATAATCACATGGGTCATCGTTTTAAATGTATTTCATTTCACTTGGGCTGCCAATCAGTATTTAAGGATGATCTTGGAAAAGGCGTAGTCACGCACTTGCAACCACATGTACGGCACCCTTGCAACCACCCCCATAGACTTCCATTCATAATGGCTCAGAAAAATTTATTCAGAACAGAATGTAGTAGAGACTTGTGTATTGGCTCTTTTGTGTCAGGCTAGTAAGCAGCCAATAAGAATCACTCTGGTTCACTTGCTAACTATGCCCTAGCAACCATTTATAGCACCCTAGCAACCAAACCCCATTTACTTCCATTCAGAATGGCTCAGAGCGATATCTTCAGAGACATCAGAGTTGGCTTGTTTGATTCAGGATAGCAAGCAGCCTTTTAAGTATAACCCTGGCAACTGCCTAGCAACCAAATGAGCTCACCTGAGCAACTAACTAGCAAAACACATATATCTGCACCAAAACATCATAGAGACTTCTAGGTTGGCTCATTTGACTCAGGATAGCAAGGAGCCGTGTTAGTATCACCCTTATAACTGCCTAGCAACCAAATGGGATCACCCTAATAACCAAGTAGAAAAACACATATCTCTGCACCAGAACATTGTAGAGACTTCTGGGTTGGTAAACAAGTCAGTGCCCATGCCTGCTACGGTGAACAAGCCAGCGCCCACACTTGCCACGGTAAACGAGCCAGAGCCGACACCTGCCACGGTAAATGAGCCAGAACAGAAGCCTGTGGCCTCGACCATCCCAGAGCCAAGGCCTGTGGCCTCTAACATCCCAGAACAGACACCTGTGGCCTCGACCGTTCCCACAGCAGCACTCCCAGTTGTCCGTGGGAAGAGGTGAAGGAAAAGGATACCCCTTCCCCAGTCGATGCTTGCACTTACATCCATGGAGGCAGCTCCCCGGCCACTGCTTCTGTTCTCGTCCACGGCTTCTTCGTCCGAGAGTTTCATGGCTCTGTTCCTCGAGCCTTCCATGGCTCCATCTTCCACTGCTCCACCCCTCGAGCCTCCTATGGCTCTGCCTTCCATGGCTCCGCCCATCAAGCCTTCCATGGCTTCGCCCCTTGAGCCTCCCATGGCTCCGCCTGCCATGGCTCCACCTTTTGTGGCTTCATCCCTAGAGCCTTCCACACTCCGCCTTCCCTGGCTCCGCTCCTCGAACCTCCGTGGCTCCATCTTCCATGGCACTGCCCCTTGAGCCGCCCACAGCGCTGCCTTCCTTGGCTCCGCCCCTCAGTCATCTCAGTCAATTCCTCCTGATAGTTCTCCTGGATCCTCTTCTGTCATCTGTTTCCTCCTGCCCTTCTCTGCTTCATTCACCTATTAAATAAACCCCGCAATTAAGTCCATATCCCTGCCTCCTTGAGTTTCTCTGTGACAGATATACTATAATATCCCAGTGAGATCTTTAATAAATACCAAGACAGACTGTTCGGCATCAACTGTCACTGATATCACACTGTACGATATACATATTGGCTTAGACTTGGACTAAGATCCATTGAAATGGCAATTAATCGCTGTCAGATCGGCTGACAGAAAAATTGTGGCCAATATCAAACATTGTGCACATTGCAAGTCCTGCCATTCTAGCCTCTAATGTTGCAGCACTTAGTGCAGGGTTAATTAGGTCCAGATGCAATCTCACAATTGTCCCTTGAGACATTGTGAGGCAAATATTTCAGTGGCAGTCACGACACAGATAATGTTAATAACAGCGGGTTTTGGACTAATCTTAGAGAGCGACTCTTCAGATCACTGTTGGGGAGATTTGCAGGAATGTGTTCTTTTCAACACTCCTTGTGTGATCTGATCAAAATCAAAATAATGACAACTGTAGACTTAGACTAATGCTTTCTCCACACGCCTCCCCCTTTTCCTGTTATTATGTAATGCATCTTGCCCAATTATTAAAAAAACTAGTGAACGGTCTGGATATGATTCCAATATTAGTAAAAAAAAAAAAAAAAAACAATAGAAATAACAACTTTGGATTTTCTCTGATTTCTCTGATGGTTCTTTTGAACCAAACATTTGAACCAAACAAATGTTCATCTGTATGTTCCCAATTAAACTAAGTTACATAAAACCAATTTCCTCTACTGGGACTGAACACACATTTCTTGCTTTGATTCAACACAATTATATTATTAACTTTTTTCTACCTCCCAAATCTCACAAATTCACCCCCCTAAGGCATTTTGCCAGAAATAAACATTACTATGTTGTCTTATTCATGTGCCAGTGATCTGATAATTACAACATTTTCTTGGCAAGCAACTAAGTTTTTCCCTCAAACATGTTTTACCCTCCCTTCTCCAATACCCTCCACTATTTCATACTTAAAAAGGGCTACTGAGTCTATACAGTCATTTGAGAACAGCTGCTGATTCAATGGATTTGCAGGGTAATACTCTATTTCTTATTTCCCAGGGTGGGCAATGAGAATCAAAGTGCAAAACATTTAGGTAAAAATGCAAAAATGCCCTGGCAATCTGACTTGTTCAGCTGATGTAAGATGAAGAACATTCAGTACTTGTCAGGGTAGTGCTAAGACGACACATCGAATAAATAAAGAGATACATTTAAGCCTTATGTAATTGAACATTTGACATTGACTGAAATCTCTGAACCAACACAAAATGCATTTGTGTTTAAAGGTACCTTAAAATTACTTGCAAGGGCCATTCACCTTTGTTTGAAGAGGATCTTTTATTTAGCCACACTCCTGTCCAAAGGTTCAACAAGTTCTTCTCAAGAATCTGATAGGATATGCTGAAAGTCATTTTGCTGTTTATTACTGCAAATTACCCTGATCAGGGTGAGATGTGTACAGTATGATTACACCTTATAATGCAGTCCTTACATCCTCTAGAAAAGAACATAACCAAATGCATATAACCAAGCTGCCTTATTAAAATAAACTTGCAATTACAATTATTACATCAGCATATCAGCAAATATTCAAACATTATAGCAGTTTAGAACGAACAAATGCTGTGATCAGTGGTGAATCCACCTCCTCTATCAGAACAGGCTTTAAAGAGGGGCAGTACTGTAGGTCCAGGTGTGTAGGACCAGTAATTTTTTTGGTGGCAGCCTAGCTGTTGCACCCTTCCTGGACACCATATTCATGCACATCAGACTGGTCTCAGATACGAAAGAAGCACTGCTGCCATTATGCTAGTGATTACAAGGTGCAGATAACCTTGCCCCTCATATAGCCACTTTGTTCTGGTGGGGAGGAGAGCTGGAGCAGTCTAGAACCTCCATGACAATTAGGTGTCCTACATAATATATTATTAATAGCCTAGTTGTTTTGCTTGATATTTTCACCTAATAATGTATGGATAGTAAAATGCTGACATTTGTTTATACAGATTTTACATGTTCAGCCTGGTCTCATAAAAATTATGTTTCCGTGGCAAAATTTTTGCCAAAAAAAAAAATTACATTACGTACCTTATTACATCCTCTCCGGGAACCATCACCTTATCGTGGTGGAGAGGTTTCTGTGCCCTTATCAACCTGAGGGCTGAGTTGTCTGGAGCCAGGTGCTGCTGGTAGGGTCTCCCAAGGCAAAGTGGTCTCAGGCGAGGGGCCAGACAAAGAATGGTTCACATAGACTCCATGGAAAAAAGAGGAGGAGTTACCCTGCCCAGAGGAAGCCCTGGGCCCCCGTCTGGAACCAGGCCCAGACGGAGGTCTCGTCGGCGAGCGCCTGGTGGCCAGGTTTGCCACGGTTTGCTGGGCAGAGCCCGAAGAAGCGACGTGACACCCCCGTCTACATCCTTTGGGGCCAACACCCATTGGGGAAACTGAAGGAGTTGGATGCACTGCCACATGGGTGGGTCTCGATGCAGCAGATCCGGGCGGCAAAGGCTAGCTCTGGGGACGTGGAATGTCACCTTGCTGGGGGGATGGAGCTGGAACTGGTGAGGGAGATGGAGTGCTACCTGTTGGATCTGGTGGGGCTTACTTACTTCTGGATCCGTACTCCTGGATAGGGGATGGACTCTATTCTTCTCTGGAGTTACCCAGTGTGTGAGGCGATGGGAGGGTGTGGGGATACTCACGAGTCCCCGGCTGAGTGCCGCTACGTTGAAATTTACCCCGGTGGATGAGAGGGTCGCCTCCCTATGCCTATGGTTTGTGGGGGGACGGGACTCTGACTGTTGTCTGTGCATGTGCAAATGTTTGTTGTTAGACTTCTGTGCTAGTCATGTATTATTTATAACAAACACCATGTTCGAACATAAGGCTGCTCATAAGTGTACGTGGTACCAGAGCACCCTAAGGCAAAGGTCGATAATCGTGTCATCGGATCTGAGGCCATATGTTTGGACACTCAGTCGAAGAGAGGGGCGGAGCTTTCAACTGATCACCATCTGGTGGTGAGTTGGGTCAGGGGGATGGGAAAGATTCTGGACAGAGCTGGGAACCCAACCGTTTGGAGGAGGCCCCTGTCTGCGAGATCTTCAACTCACACCTCTGGTGGAGCTTTTCAGGCATCCCTGCAGAGGTTGGGGACATTGAACCGGAGTGGGCAGTGTTCAAAGTTTCCATTGCCATGGTGGAGAGCTGCAGCCTCAAGGTTTTAGGTGTCTCAAGGGGTGGTAACCCTTGAACACCGTGGTGGACACTGGTGGTCAGGGAAGCCATCCGACTGAAGAATGAGGCCTTCCGGGATATGTTGTCCCGGAGGTTTCCGGAGGCAGTTGCAAGGTACCGACAGGCCTCTGCCATCAGGGAGGCAAAGCAGTGGATGTGGGAAAAGTTCAGAGAAGCCATGGAGAAGGTTTTCGGTGTGCACCAAAGTGCTTCTGGAAAACTGTTCACCACCTTATGAGGGGGAAACATCCAAGCTGTATACAGCAAAGATGGGTTGCTGTAGCAAACGCTGTTGACCTCAACTGAGGAGGTTATTGGGCGGTGGAAGGAACACTTTGAAGAACTCCTAAATCCCAACACGCCCTCTATGCTAAAGGCAGAGCCGGAGGCTGATGGGGGATCAGATTCAATTTCCCAATTTTTCAAATTAGTCAAACAACTCCGCAGTGGAAAAGCCCCGGGGATTGATGAGATCCGACCAGAAATGCTGAAAGCTTTTAATGTGGAGGGGGTGTCATGGATGACACGCCTCTTCAGCATTGCGTGGAAGTCTGGGACATTGCCCAAGGAGTGTCAGAATGAGGTGGTGGTTCCACTCTTCAAAAAAGGGAACCAGAGAGTGTGTGCCAACAACACGTATCACACTTCTCAGCCTCCCTGGTAAAGTTTACTCCAAGGTGCTGGAGAGGAGGGTTTGGCCGATTGTCGAACCTCGGACTGAAGAGGAACAATACGGCTTCCATCCTGGCCGTAGAACGATGGACCAGATCTTTACTCTCGCAAGGATCCTGGAGGGGGCCTGGGAGTATGCCCATCCGGTCTATATGTGTTTTGTGTATCTGGAGAAGGCAGATGACGGGGTCCCCTGGGAGATACTGTGGGAGGTGCTGCGAGAGTACGGGGTGAGGGGGTCCCTTCTTAGGGCAATCCAATCCCTGTACATCCAAAGTGAGAGCTGTATCCGGCTCCTTGGCACGAAGTCGAGTTTGTTCCATGTGGGGGTTGGTCTCTGCCAGGACACCAATCCTGTTTGTGATATTCATGGACAGGATATCGAGGCATAGTCGGGGTGGGGAAGGGGTGCGGTTCAGTGGGTAGGGGATCTCATCGCTGCTTTTTGCAGATGATGTGGTCTTCATGTCGTCATCGGTCCGTGACCTTCAGTACTCACTGGATCGCTTGGCAGTCAAGTGAAGGGTGGTGGGCTTCTCCCTTAAAGATATAGTGAGGAGCTCAGTCATCCGTGAGGAGCTTGGAGTAGAGCCGCTGCGGCAGTTGAGGTGGTTTGGGCATCTTTTAAGGATGCCACCTGGGCACCTCCCTAGGGAGGTGTTTCAGGCACGTCCAGCTGGGAGGAGGCCTCGGGGAAGTCCCAGGACTAGGTGGAGAGACTACATCTCCACACTGGCCTGTGAATGCCTCAGAGTCCCGCAGTCAGAGCTGGTTAATGTGGTTCAAGTTTGGGTCCCCCTGCTGGAGCTTCTGCCCCCGTGACCCAACTTCGGATAAGCGGTTGAAGATGGATGGATGGATGGACCTTATTACACATTTGTCTGAAGTTTCCCAGTGAAATATCCAGCAGGGGTTGCCAAAATCGAATTAAATTGTGCCTTAATTAGATGACACATATTAGATAGAGGTCTTAATAAGTCAAATGTACCTCCCTAACCTGAACCTTAGATCAGCAGTTACAGAAATACTAAAACCAGCATGCCTGGCACCAACAATAATCCATGAGATTATCTAATCAGCCAATTGTGTGGCAACAGTGTAGAGCATAAAATCAGGCAGATGCGTGTCAGTAGCTTCAGTAATTGTTCACATCAACCATCAGAATGGGGAACAAATTTGATCTCAATGATTTGGACTGTGGTATGATTGTTGATGCCAGATATACAAATATTGTGTATTTCTGTAACTGCTGATCTCACACAAAACAGTCTATTGAATTTTCTCTGAATGGTGCCAAAAACAAAAAACATCCAGTGAGCAACAGTTCTGTGGACAGAAATGCCTTGTGGATGAGAGAGGTCAACAGTGAATGGCCAGACTGGTTAAAACTCACAAAGTCTACGGTATCTCAGATAACCACACTGTACCATTGTGCTGAAAAGAATATCATCTCTGAATGCTATTCGTGGCACTGACACGAGGGGGACATACACATTACCATACACATTAAGCAGCTGGTTTTAATGTTGTGGCTGATCGGTGTATTTATTTATTGGCTTAATAGATTAAAAACCTGTACTAAGAATAAATATCTTTTATTTAGCAAATGTACCTAAATTGCAACTGTCAGTAGTTGTACAGTATAGCAGGAAGTGGGGTGCATTTGATTACATTTTGTTTTGTGATTTCACTAGAATGGAAAGCAGGCCACGGATTAGTGATAGAGAACTGGAAGACTGCTGCCTTAAGGCCATGATTTGTTATTTTGTGTAATTACTCTACTAAAGAAATAAAATCTACTCAAATAAAATTAATAGCCCATTCACTTATTACAATAACAAAATAGTGTAATTTGTGAATATTATGGCTGCGTATTGTATGTTAGTGCTTTAGCGTCATGAAGAATGTAAACAACACAAATTGTTCATTTCCTACTGCAAATATATTACTTTAAATCATCAAGTGGTTAAAAAATGATCTTTTACTGACCTAGTGTGAATTTTACTCATAGAATAAACATTCCAGGAGCTGCCATTGCTGGTCATTTTAACTGGGGCAAATTGTCTTTGTTAATTATCCTAACTGTTACTCTTGGTCAATTTGGTTAACAACATCTGGAAGCAAAAAAGGTAATATCTTCATAAACCAAAAAATGTAAAAAGAAAAAGAAGCTTAAGCGGCAGTTCTAGCAGGAAGACTCTGGATCTTTGTGCTTTACTTCAATCAGGCATCTCATCCAATCAAAATCCAGCATTAGCTTTACAGCTAAAATCATACAATCAGTTCTCTCCAAAACAACTGATGTCTTCTGTGGGAACTATATTCTGGAGGCTACATTAAAGTGAACCAGATGTTAAAGGACATGGGTCATTAGTTAAATCTCATCTATTTGATTTTCTCTTCTTTCCATCAAAGATCTAAAGACTACAGGCTGTCTTCAACAGGTGCACAGTTATAGTGTGAAGTCTAAAATGTCTATTTCTTATTGACACACTAAAGCTGAAGATATAAATAACCATCTTAAGATAAATGTTTTTTTGTAACATCATATGTGCCTAAGACTTTTGGACAGTACTGTACATCTCAAAACAGACAACAACACATCACTAAGATTTAACTCTTCTGTCTAATTCTCTAGCAAATTTTAAAAAGATTGCTTATCAGACTGGAGTTATCTGGTACCCAGGTAGACAAGCAGATAATTTGTAAAAATAAATAAATAAAACTGTGGGTTCTGGAGATTGAAATTTGTAATACTCGGTGCAGTTTTTTTAGGCAACCACACTTTACACTTAAACTCCAGCCTTGGAGTTTGTGGTTCCAGTGAATCTGAAAGTAGCACTGTGAGCTTCCATGTGTATCATGTGCTATTTGTAGTAATGGACAAGTTAATAGAAGGCAATGGGTCACTTCTTTTGAGAGTGCACATATGTCTTCGAGCCTGCTACCAGCCCACAGACCTGTAGTTTTATTATGTCTTTTACTCAGAACATCATATATTTGCAGATCTGAATCCCAGAATGCTGTTAAAGACTATAAATCCACAGTGTAGACTTAGCTGACTTTACTATAATTATAGCAAATCCTGGGAGGGCTAGTGTTTCCTAAGAAGACATGTGTGTGATCTACATGTTCTCTTACGAGAGGTTCTCTCGTATTGCGTAAGCTAGCTTACGCTACGGGAAAGATTCATCTTTTCTGAGATATTGAAGCCAAAAAATTATCCTTAATTTTGTATCCATTGTCAACGCAGTGCAGCAACTGCATACCTTGAGTGGGCTAGCTAGCGAGCTCATAGGTTGCTCTGCGGCAACTGCTGCAGCCTATAGACGAACTTGAGTGAACTTGCGTCCAATGACAGGCGCCCGCGCCATCACTGCATCAAAGCCCGCCAAAATGGGCGTGGCTAGAGTGCATATAAGCGTAAGTTCGTAGGCTGGAACCCTGATTTTCATCTATTCAGCGAAGCTCTTCGCATCTCTGAACTGCAGAAGCCGCGTCGCCGTTCGAGGGGCATCTAGCAAGCTTGGACAGCGCTCGAAGAAGCCGGCCGTCTTCGCCACCTTCAGCCATCCTGCGAGCTACACCATCCAGCGACGTATCCTTTTTAGAGCAAGCAAGTTCCTCAGCGAACTTCACAAAAAGAGCAACGAGCGTCTTTTTTAAGATGCCTCGCACCACCTGCGCCTCATGCCGCGCCCCTCTCAGCGCCGGAGACCGCCACCTCATCTGCGCTCTCTGCCTGGGACTGGAACATGCAGAGCTCGCCCTCGGTGACGGCGGATGCGACCTCTGCGAGGAGCTTCCGATGTTGACCCTGCGGGCTCGACTCGAAGCACTCAAAACCGAAGCCGCCGCGCCGCCTTTCGTTTCACCGTGCAGAAAGAAGCGCCGCTCCCAAAGGCTGCCGGAACCGGTGTTAGAAGCGACTACCTCGCCGGAGCCTCTCCCTCGAGCCTCGCTTTCACCCTCCCCTTTGTTCTCTCAGGCTACTGCAGTGGTGGATTCATCAGCCAACAAGCCGGTGATACTGCCCGCTTGCCTGCACTCAAATGCCGTTTTCACGGCTTACAAAAGAAATTTTGTGAAAAGCAAACATGCCTTATGTGTAGAAAATGTGCCCACAATCCAGTGTTCACCCCTACACACAAGCATTACACTTCCCGTGTCCCTATCAGAGCCCATTCACATAAAGCAGGCACAGCCAGCTCGAGTGTTAGAGTCAATAAGCGCCCACCGAATCCGTCTGCGCGCCCTTCTCTGCCCGCTCTGTCACACGGCCAGCAAACACCTCTCTGTATGTAAGTCCCATGCCCGTGACTATGCTCGCGCATCACTTCACAGATGTGACTCTTTCCCCATTCACCTCAATCGAGAAGTCACTCACAGAACAGCCTGTCCCTGCTGTCTGCGAGCAGTCATGCATAAGCACAGTAAGCGCTCACACATTCTGTTCAGCTCGCTGTGTGCGGCAATCAGGGCGACTTGGCCATTCACCCTCTAGCGTTACGCTTCAAATGGGTGTTAAGCACAATAAAACAGGGCTATTTGCTACAGTTCGATCGCCGCCCTCCCGCTTCAGAGTGCGGCTCGAAACTACTGTGAACACGGAAGCAGCCTGCATGCTTCGTTCAGAAATAGCAAACCTTCTGTGCAAAAGGGCCATAGAGAGAGTGCCACCTTCTCTGAGCGAGTCGGGGTTTTACAGCCGTTATTTTCTTGTCCCCAAGAAAGACGGCGGCCTCAGACCAATATTAGATCTCAGGGTTTTGAACAAGGTGCTCGCAAAAAGACCGTTCAAAATGCTTACAATCAGGAAACTCCTCGCGCATGTGCGCCAGGGGACTGGTTTATTTCTCTCGACCTGAAAGATGCCTACTTTCAGATTCAGATAAATCCCGTCACAGGCCATTCTTGAGATTCAGCCGACGGCCAGGTTTATCAATACACCGTCCTTCTGTTCGGCCTGTCTTTAGCACCCCGTACTTTCACGAAGTGCATGGATGCGGCGCTCGCACCCCTGCGGAGTCAGGGCTTGCGAATTCTGAACTATTTGGACGATTGGCCGATTTTGGCACAGTCACATACAGAGCTTCTGTCTCACAGGACAGTTCTCCTCAGTCATCTGAACAGTTTGGGCCTTGCAGTCAATTGGACCAAGAGCTCACTACAGCCCAGTCAGGCAATTTCCTTCCTTGGAATAGAACTAGACTCCATGGCGATGACGGCTCGCTTATCTACACAGCGACTAGCCACGTCCTTTCAGATGAACAGCCTCACGCCTCTGAAAAAATTTCAGAGAATGCTAGGTTACATGGCTTCAGCCGCAGCAGTACTTCAGCTGGGCTTACTGTGCATGCGCCCGCTTCAGCATTGGCTAAACACCCGCGCGTCTCGCCGGGCTTGGGCCACGGGCCGCCAGCCGATCAGAGTGACTCAGACCTCTATCTCAGCTCTGCAGCCCTGGGCAGTGGCCGAATGGTATCAAAAGCTCCTTCACATAAATTGTCTGGAAATGATAGCGGTCGAGTACGCACTCGTGCGCTTCCTCCCGGTCATTCAGGGTCACCACGTCCTGGTCCGTTCGGACAACAGATCTGTGGTATCCTATCTAAACCGTCAGGGCGGTGTCAGATCCAGAAACCTCTTCCATCTGACAAAACGCATACTGAGTTGGTCCCAGTGCCACCTGCGCTCGCTGAGGGCGACGCGCGTGCCAGGCCACCTGATCGGCGGCCCAGACAGACTGTCCAGAGACAATATTTCCCCAGGGGAATGGTCCCTGCACGCTCAAACAGTCCAGAAGTTATGGAGTATATTTGGCAGAGCAGAGATAGACCTCTTTAGCGTCAGAAGAGAACTCTCACTGCCCAGTATTTTTCTCAGCGAGGACGCAGCTGGCCCAGGACTGGCCCAACCGCCCGCTTTACGCCTTCCCTCCCGTCTTGCTATTGCCACAGGTAATGCAGAGGATCAGGAAACGCGTCACTCGGTGCTCCTCATAGCCCGGCTGGGAGAATCAGACATGGTTCCCGGAGCTTACGCGGCTGTCACTGACAGCCCGTGGCCCATTCCAGTGAGAGCAGATCTCCTCTCTCAAGCTCGCGACGCGATCTGGCATCCCCACCCAGAGCTGGAGCTGCACGCGTGGGTGATCAGCGACTACCCATCGCTTTGCCAGAAGGGGTAATAAACACTATCATACACGCTAGAGCCCTTTCCACGAGAAGACTCTATGCGTCCAAATGGTCTGTGTTTTCAAAATGGTGTACCGACAGAGACCTGGACCCACGGACATGTGGGGTGTCAGTCGCTGCTCGTGCTTTTACAAGAGCTGCTGGATAAGGGCAGATCCCCATCCACGCTCAAAGTGTGCGTGGCGGCCATCGCGGCGTTCAGCTGAACCCCTGCACGGCCAGTCACTGGGAAAAAGCGAGCTGGTCATCCGGCTTCCTCAGGGGAGCTAGAAGGATGAACCCCGCGCCCCCATCGGTTCCTATCTGGGATCTTTCCGTAGTTCTCGAAGCTATGAAAGCCCCCCCTTTCGAACTGCTTCAATCCGTGGATTTGAAATACCTTTCACTCAAAACCGTTTTTCTGACTGCCCTGTCATCAGTTAAACGTGTGGGAGACCTTCACGCGCTGACTGTCAGCGCTGCGTGTCTTGAGTTTGGACCAAGTGACTCCAAGGTCATTTTAAAGCCTAAACACAGCTATGTCCCCAAGGTGATCGGTACTCCTTTCAGAGCACAAATCATTTCCCTATTGGCGCTGCCAGCATCCGATAGCGAACGCGACGGCAATCTCCTTTGCCCAGTCAGAGCACTGAGATTGTATACTGTGCACTCCGCCTCTTTCAGACGCTCTGAGCAGCTTTTCGTTTCGTTCGGAGGGCGCACCAAGGGTTTCGCCGCCTCGAAACAGACACTGTCTAGATGGATAGTGGACGCTATTGCTGCGGCGTACGCGTCAAAGGACCTACCATGCCCGTTAGGCATTAGGGCTCACTCCACTAGAGGCATGGCCTCTTTGTGGGCATGGTCCAGCGGGATTTCCATTCACGACATATGTGTGGCAGCGGGCTGGGCTTCCCCCTCCACCTTTGTCAGATTTTACAATCTGGAAGTGCCCGCCCTGCAGGCGAAACTACTAGCGGTTTAATACGCTACAGCTCCCCTGGTGAGCTGCACTGATGGGACACATTCCACACAGACCGGCACCGCCGCTCTGTCTTTTCCTTCCCACTATGTGCTTATGTATTACACACACACTGGCCCGCACTCTTGCTGGCCAAATATTATTTCCCCACTCACAAGGGCTCCCCCGGGTCCCCTCACCCCTGGGGCTCATGCAGTGGATGCTTGGCGCGCACGGCGTTGACAATGGGTTCCCGTAGCGTAAGCTAGCTCCTAGAACCTCTCGTAAGAGAACGAATCGGTTACCTTACGTAACCTCGGTTCTCTCTAGAAGAGGGAACGAGTATTGCGTAGCCGGCCGTGCTCGCGCCACGAGCAATTTTCGCTTCATTCAATGAAAACCAGGGTTCCAGCCTACGAACTTACGCTTATATGCACTCTAGCCACGGCCATTTTGGCGGGCTTTGATGCAGTGACGGCGCGGGCAACTGTCATTGGACGCAAGTTCACTCAATTTCGTCTATAGGCTGCAGCAGTTGCCGCAGAGCAACCTATGAGCTCGCTAGCTAGCCCGCTCAAGGTATGCAGTTGCTGCACTGCGTTGACAATGGATACAAAATTAAGGATAATTTTTTGGCTTCAATATCTCAGAAAAGATTAATCTTTCCCGTAGCGTAAGCTAGCTTACGCAATACTCGTTCCCTCTTCTAGAGAGAACCGAGGTTACGTAAGGTAACCGATTCGTTTTGCAGTGACATTCAATTCTTAAGTCATGCATGCATGCACACATGCATTTCAGAACTGAAGATACATTTGAACCTGTATGGAGGAAAAGGGCAATGCTGTTCCTCTTTACCAGACACAGTAACTTAACGCTTTATTCTTAACCACCGAAACTCTGTTGCCCATAATATATTGTCAGTTTACAAAACACATATCTCAAAACATATTGTATAATCACTGTGTTTTCTTTACATCATTTATTCTGGTATGATCTTGTTGTTTTTTCCCCATTACTAGGATTTAAATAAGGTTCTGTTAATAGTAGTGGGGAGTTTGGGTTGTGGAAAACACTATAGCAGTAGTACTAGGACATTTTTACCACAGACTGTTCCCTTTCATTACAGTATCCCACACCTTTCCAGACCGTAGCCTTTGAACTCACCACTCAGTACAACTAATTGCAAATTCACATGGTTGAAACTCGTATCTGTCTCTGCAGTAGCACAAGCAGTGCACTTTATGTAATAGCAGCCATGTGTTTGTGTTGTACGTTATTGCCATACCTGTGTGTCTCTGTCCCACCTTCCCTCTGAACCACTCTTTGCTGGGCCATTTAATTTGATATTCACAGCACAGAAAAAACATTGACTCCACTATGCAAATGCAATATGTTTTTGTTGATGGAAAATATTTCTAAAATTATTATTTATGGAATATACATTTTGGGTTTAAAAGGGAACTTTGTGTGTTGACAAAATAAAGCTTGGCTTGAGCTAAGTTTTGTCTGATATCTTGACAGCTTAAGACACTCCTTTGTGACCTGACATTGGATGAGACATGTCCCATCGTCTACCCAATATATCTCAAGCATCATTTTGTTTCCATTTAAGTTCACTGATTCATTGCTATCAAGTTCTCAATCAGCAAGTCAATACATTGCAGCATTAAATGGGAATAGCAAACTACAAATTTTGACCCAAAAGAGCAAGCTATTCAGTAAGTCACTTTGGTTGGAAAGTTAAATGGCAAGCATCCAGGATTCTTGACAAATCACAAACTAACAAAATTAATATTTCACCATTTCTACCCCCTATGGCTCACTTAAGCAGGTCAGATCAGCCAAGTGTAACCTTGAACTGCTGTCCAGATTTACAGGTCTGAGCTTTGCTTATAAACCTCCCTTACAAGACCATATCCTTTGCTGTAAAAGTCTTACAGCTACTAGGCCAGCCAGCTTTGTTTTTGCCAAATGGAAAGCCATTTGTTCCAAAGTTTGATTACGTACCATACCCCCTTGTGCATGTTTAGAGATATTTCCTCAAGATTGAACACATCACATCATAATTTTTTATTTTGATGGTCAGCAGACAGGAATTATACAGTACAAACCTGCATAACTGACCTCCTTTTTTGGCTTATTATTACTTTCAGATGAACAATTTTTGCAGATGAACTCAAGTTTATTGAAAATATTGAAAAATATTTATTGTATATGAGACACAGTACAGTTTTTGCTGATCTACTCATTTGCAGGAGGACTACGCACGGCCAGCCCCCAATCGGGCTAATCAGCCATGGAGAGGGATAGGTACAATGAGATGCATCCGTTCGGGAGAGAGAGCTACAGGCAGCTACCCGGTATGTGTTTGTGTTTATGTTTTGTGTTTATGTTTTAATTTCTCATTAAACATTATAATGATGTCCGGTTCCGGGGGGTGGGCTCTGCCATCCCCGCCTTCTGCAGTCTGAGAGGGAGACAAGGGGAGGGAAAAATAATACAACAAAAAGAGGAGGGGGAAAGGCCAATGCGGAGCAACAGTGAGAGAGAGAGAGAAGAGAGAGAGGAAAAAACATACTTGCCAGTTCCCAGACACGGCGTTGCCTGGTCCTCGATCATTCCTCTACGTCCTCTGGCGGACAACAGCCGCTCCTCACCGGGTGGACCGTAGCCAGTCCTCCGACCCCTGCTGGCATTTCGGCGGCCGGTAGGGAACTCCTCTAGCGCTCCAGGCGGTTGGCGCATCCCTCCTCCTTCCCGGACTTCAACACCAACGTAACAAAGTGTAAAATGGAAAGGAGGAGGCGGGAACCAGACGAACCATCAAAATGAGATATTAAAACATAAAGACAAAACATAAACACAAACGCACACACTGCAGCTGCGTATGGCTCTCTCTCTCCCGAACTGCTGTATCTCGTTGCACCTATCCCTCTCCTTGGCTGATTGGCCACATTGGGGGCCGGGCATTTGTAGTCACTGCCTGGCCCCGCCCTCCTCCTTGTCACAAGTACCAATGTGTTTTCAATATGAGTACATATATCTGTTGAAGTCTCAGTATGTTCTTCCACAGTTTAGCTCTGTCCCTAACCACAAGTTTGTGTTTCTTTTTAAAATCATTATAAAGAAGTTTAAACCCAAATAGAGTTGTACCTGTCAAACACAGATGGTCCTTTTTTCCTGCCAGTACACAAAGGGGCCTTTTCCTCAGAAGAGCTCTGCATACTTCTTGCCTAATGTCACCAGATGTCAATATCAGATTAAGCAGGAACTCATAACCAGGTGTAAAAAGGTAGTGCAGTAACCTCATTCTTTATTTTGGGAACCTTTCATCACTCAGTGTGGCTGGCTACCAAAATGTCCTCTAGAATGTGTTTCATATTACAAGGAATGACTACACTATTATTGACCTATGATGGTTAGGGTTGTAGGAAATATTACAAGCCACATACACTCACTGACAGGGCTGGACTGGGAAGAGAAATCAACCCTGGATTTTACATGGCAACTGGCCCAACTGTTTAGTGTGTGTGTGTGTGGGGGGGGGGGGGTGTTCGCTGTCCTTTTCTGCATATCGCGGCACCTTTTTGTGGTACGTTCTTCATTCGGCACGTTTCGCGGCCGTACCACCGGCCCGCTCAGTTCTCGCGATGGCCATTACGCCCCTGAATGGCACAAAAGTGCGTCGGCCTATGCCCGGTATGCCAGATTACCAGTCCAGCCCTGCTCACTGAGCATTTTATTAGGAAAACTATGCTCTTAATAAACTGCCCGCAATTGTAGAGAGTGAGTTACCATAGCCTTTCTGTCAGCTCGAACCAGTGTGGTCATTCTCCACTGACATCTCTCATCAACAAGGTGTTCCCATCCACAAAACTGCCACTCACTGGATGTTTTTTTTTTTTGGACACCATTCTGAGTAAACTATTGAGACTGTTGCATATGAAAATCCCAGGAGATCAGCAGTTACAGAAATACTCAAACCAGCCCGTCTGGCACCAAAAAATCTTGCTGAAGCTCCTGACTCATATCTGCATGATTTATGCATGGCAATGTTGCTACGCGATTGCCTTGATTAGATAATCGCATGAATAAGGTGTACAGGTCTTCCTTATAAAGTGGTCAGTGAGTGTATGATTGTATGCTATAATTGAACTTTATTAAATGAAATATAAAAAAATTTATTAATAAAAATAAGAAAAAATAAAAAGTAAGGGTACTTGTTTCAGACATTTATAGTAAATTTTACTATTTTGCCACCAAAAATCGAAATCTAATATACTCATTTAAGTATATTAAATATTTTTTTATCACTCAATCTTATTTTATGCTGAATTGTTCAGTAGACAATTAGGTACTCTGCAACTCTGACACCGAGTCAAACTATTAGACCTGTATTGAAAAAGATCAAATGACATGTTGTAGATATGTGATGCAGCTGATCTCATCTCACATCTTCGTGGTGGAACATACTGGTTAAACAAACATCTGGCATGTTTGCTGAAAACATCATACCTTTTTGAGCAGTTTAGCTGCAAAACCATGCTTAATGTTATCCCTGAAATGTCCTAGGCAGTTCCTTTAAATTTCCAACACATTGCTGGTTAAAGACCCACAAATGATCAAGTTCTTAAATGTGTCATTAAAATATGGAACATCTTGTATGCAACAATCATGGTTTCCAGAGGATTCTGGCTGTGAAGTTCATGGTTTGTGCCTGCTGGTTCTTCTTACTGTTTTCTCTCTGTACCTTGTGTCCATTTCTTCATCTTTTCTGCTGTCTTGTTAGTCAAACTGATGACTGACCCACAGGTGAAATGACTCACTATTTACATTGTTGTGATCAAAGACGAAGGCTGAAAATACAGTTGTTCTCTATGGCATTATCCTCCAACCTCAACCAGTGATGTACAGCCTGAAAATGTGACTGGTTTAGGACAATAGGTGCTAATGAAATGTTTTTCATTTGTTTTGTTTGTGTGCAAGAGAGAGTATATGTATTCAATCTCACCTGTTGTAATTGCTGTAACCGCAGAAAATAATTATTGTTCTAACAATGATATTATTGCTCATGTGATTGGTTATCACACTTAAATGAATCTTTATAGCAGCCCTAAACATTGGGAGGATGCACATGATTCTCTTGGGAAAGGTTTGGACGATGGGTGCAGGCTCAATCAGACAGTGCAGACGAACTGGCGCTGTTTTTGTCCTGCTGAATCCATGACAGAAATTGAAAGCTCACCAAGACCTTTGTCTGGGATGGCAGCCAAAAATGGCAAGGGAGAGAAACACTGTCAGCACCATGTCTCTTTATCAAACATTCTGCCCTCCTCCAGCAATAAATTTGCACATCTTCCATCTCCAAAAGGTAAAAGCTATCACACACAAACAATGTAAAGTAACGTAAAGGAACTGCCAAGGACATTTCACGGATACATTTACTTCAAAAACGGGAAAGGCATAGAATGACATTCTTAGAATGACCCTTGTAAATTAAATTTTTTTTTCTGTGGGTTGCACTGTCAATTAGTTGTGCATTTTACCTTGATTTCATTTTTGTTTTTGGCATGGACATGGTTAGCTTCTGTCTATTAAAGACAAAATGGAAATTAAAACATTGCGTCTTTCTGGTTCCAGTTAATGATTTGTAATTTGGCATGGCCTACGCTGTGTTACTCTGTTAGTGCTCTCTCTTGCTGTGTAGACTGGTAAAGATTCAGCATGCCACTTCTCACAGCTCTGTTACTCCAGCAACAAATGCTCAAGTTTGTTTCTCAAAAATACTGAAGTCCAACCAGGTCATCACATGCTTACACCTCTGTCAAACTTATAGGGCCAACTCCATTGCCCTGTCAATGTATTGCATTAGTTTGTCACAGCATAGGTAAGCAATACATTTTAAAATTAAGATGTTCATCTCTCAAAATAAATTAAGGCATAAGCCGATGTTAAAATGTTTTTATCAGACTGGTTCTCAACCTTTTTTTTTTTTTAATGAATGGGGGGCATTAATTCATTCCCTTAACCCACTGAAATGCTCAATAGACATTACAGCATTGATCTTGAGTTGGATGTAGATGGTTAATGGTATAATGTATAAATGGTATAAACAACAGTAAGGTCATCTATAGAAATCTACAGTATAAAAGTTAACACCTAATTTGTTTGACTAAATTATTCTAACAGTGTGACTGAGTTGGAACTTTTTTCATCAGATTCTTATTGTAGTTTAATGACTACTGTTTTAACGATGCTTTTGTAATTATTTTTTTCTGCCCAGGGACTACAGATGAAATTTAGCTCTGTAGCTAATTCTGGGGTTTGTCCACTTTCCCAGTTAAATAAACTTCTAAATAAATAAAAATGATATAGCCTATGACAAATTTAATAGAGCTGAATTAGTGATATGATAATAATGTATTATGAATCAATTTCTCCCTAAAGTACAGTTAGTGGTACTATAGTAATTCAAAAGGGTGGTGATGTAGAATTCTGTGCTGAATTCAAATGGTTTCTGTGTCTTGCGCCGTGCTTCTCACTGGTCCTCGTAGTGCTGCAATGATCAGCGATGCGTGTTTAAGACCTCGAGACCAGTCTGTGAGTAAAACCTCACCTGCTTTGTGCTCGTGCTGTTTTGTCCATTGAGCCATATCCACCTACAGAGCCACACAGGTGCATTAGCAGAGGTTGTGACCTCGCCTGTCTATTTGACGCTGCTAAACCAGACGCATCAGATGCATCACTAGACTTAAGAATCAGATGAACCATGGTACAAATGCTTACCAACCTCTATAAGTGTGTCTAGATAAACATTTTAATGCAAACAGGAAGTTGAAGATTGGTTTAACATGACGGATAAACGTCCCCCATTTGCAACCTAACACACGCCTCTCTGCTTATTCGCTCTCAGCGCACCCTGGCATCATTTGAATGCCCACTGGGGGGCAGTACCACCCCCGTTGAGAAGCCCTGAGTTAGACCTACAAGATCAGTTAGCCAGTTGTATGTCAAACACACATTTTTGCATTTTTGTAATGAAGAGAAGACAGTATTCTTAATACAAGTATTAAAACACAATTTTACATTAAAATAATGTTATCTTTATATTTAATATGATTATATGCATGTCTTTATAAATGAGGCCATTTAGAAGAGTTGTTATTATGTTATTCTATTTACACCTGAATAAATTTACATACACGTTCTTACATTTCCAAACAAAAAGACATACAAAATTATACGCTGCCTGAACACTCTAAACCCTGACTCTAATTGTAAGCCACTGGCAGTTGTGTGTCATGCCTGTGGGGTGAAAAATGGTGTGGCACATATTGGATGAGGCAAAATTGATTAGCTCACTTATAGATATGTCTTGAGCTGACATGCTTCCTGAACTTGGCATGCTGACTCTTTTGAGCTTCACACACGTGCCTTTCTTATCTACTGTGGCATGTCAGCCTAGATGATTAAAAAGCTAAAACTGTCACCAAAAGGAAGCACTCCTGTAGGAACTAAAACAACCAAAAGGATAATGTAGTTTATGTCCTATGTCTCTCTCTCTCTCATAAGTTTCTCTTGTATGTAAGTTGATGGATTAAAATTTTATCAATAGTATCTAATCTAATATAATAAATTGTGGAAAAATCCTAGTCTACTTTCAGAGTGGAAAATATTTATCCTCAATTGATTCATTATTTTGTAACAAATAACACAATTGGATTATGTAGTAAAATATGATCACATTACACAGCTAGGTCTTATCTTAGGGAACTTCTGAGGAATTTAGCTTGAACCAAGGACCTATATCACGCTTTTTAGTCTGTAAGGTGGAAGTAGTTCCCTATCTGTAACTCACTCGTCGTTGTGTCAATGTAGTGACACTAGGGATCACTCTTGGGAGCCCGAGACACCTCTGATCATTGATAAAAGGCCAGTGGGAATTGGTGAGTGGTACATGTATAAAGGGGGCTGGCATGCAAACCGCTCATTCAGATTTTCTATTCGGAGTCGAGCAGTTGAAGCTCACTGAGCTGAATTTCCCACGGCTTCCATTCACCTCTGCTGGATCTGATGGGGCATTTCAGTGGTTTCTCCCCACTCTGCACTGGTGCATTTCAGAGATCACCCCTGGACGCTTCGGCATAACCCTAAAAGAGTATATTGTAAAAGAGTGTCACACACGGAAACGTCTTTTTAAAGACGTGTCTTTTTTAACCTGTTAATATGTACCCCCTTTTTGAGCACAAACCATGAAAATTACATACCTGAACTTAAATGGTACCCTTTGGAGTATGGACAAAGTAGACACTTTTGGCTTTATTTCCCAAGTTTCAGATTTAATATATGTTGTTATTTCCTAAAGTTAGAGAAGCTTAAGTTTATAGTAGTGGAAATATTTTGTGCTGAACATGTCTTTATAATCTAAAAAAAAACAATAATAAAAGTACCAAGACAACCCAGAAATACAATGTCGTCAAAGCCACAAGTCTAAAGAAGTTATGTTTCAAATTTGAAGATGATCTAACATCCCCCCCGCCACTGCGTGCCCAGCTGTGGCACAAACACGCCCACACCTGGACGGTTTCGACGGACTGTGGGGATGATGTACCTCCTCCCCCTCTCCGACCGATCGTCTGGTGGGTATCAGGAGCCAGGTAAGTGCTTCAATGTCCCTCGACTCAGCACGGCCACAGGGCTCAAGCCCCTTCAACGTGGTGCCTCAGGGCCTGCCCCACCACAAGGAAATACGACTCGGCTACACGATTCAATTCGGCAGGTGTCTGCCCAGGTTCAGCAGCGTCCGCTTCACCTCGGTGAAGGGCCAGAATGCCTCTACCTTGCACAAGGAAATTGCTACCCTCCTACGGAAGGGTGTGATAGAGGCTGTCCCTCCGGCCGAGATGAAGAAGGGGTTTTACAGCCCCTGCTTCATTGTTCTGAAGAAAGTACGAAGTACTTACTGTAGTACTTACACAGACTCCTGTTCAAGATGCTGAAAAACAATGCTAAAACACATTCTAGCGAGCGTCCGGCATGAAGATTGGTTGCAGTAGACTTGAAGGACGCGTACTTCCATGTCTTGATTCTACCTCAACACAGACTCTTCCTGCGGTTTGCGTTTGAGGTTGGGCATTCACATCCTCAACTATCTAATTCTAGCTCACTCTCGGGATGTGTTGTGTGTGCACAGGGACCTCACGCACCTCAGCCATCTAGGGCTTCGGTTCAACTGTGAAAAGAGCATGCTCCTCCCGGTTCAGAGCATCCCTTTTCTCGGCTTGGAGTTGGACTCAGTCTCGATGAAAGCGTGCCTCATGAATGAGTGCGCACAGTCGGTGCTGACCTGTTTGAAAACAGTGGTTCCACTAAAACTGTTTCAAAGGCTCCTGGGGTATATGGTATCCACAGTGTTGGCCACACCGCTCGGATTGATTCTATTTCTACGGCAGGTGTTCTCCTAGAGCTGGTCTCCAGGCATGTCGTGGTTATGACGGACGCCTCCAAGACGGGCTGGGGCGCTGTATGCAATGGACACGCAGCCGCCGGCTCCTGGACGGGCCTGCGGCTACATTGGCACATCATCTGCCTCGAGTTGTTGGTAATACTGCTCACCCTGCGGAGGTTCCAGCCGTCGATCCAGGGCAAGCACATGTTGGGTCGGACAGACAACATGGCAACAGGGGCATATATCAACCATCAAGGTGGTTTACTGTCCAGTTGTATGTTACAACTTGCCCGCCATCTCCTCCTCTGAAGACAGCAGCACCTCAAGTCGCTGCGAACCTCTCACATCCCGGGCGACCTCAACACTGCAGCGGACACACAGTCATGACAGGTTATCCGCAGGGGAAAATGAGGACTCCACCCTCAAGTGGTCTATCTGATTTGGAGTCGATTCGGGCAGGCAGAGGTAGACCTGTTCGCTTCCCGAGAATCCTCCGAGGCACCCCTCACGCTGGCACACAGCTGGCCCTCTGTACTACACAAATATGCATTTCCCCCAGTGAGCCTACTTGCAAAGACCCTGTGCAAGGTCAGGGAGGATGAGGAGCAGGTCATCCTAGTAGCACCCTACTGGCCCACCCAGACTTGGTTCTCGGACCTCACGCTCCTCGCAACAGTGGCGAATTCCCCTGAGGAAGGCCCTTCTTTCTCAGGGATGGGGCACCATCTGGCACCCGCAACCAGACCTCTGGAATCTCCATGTCTGGCCCCTGGACGGGATGCAGAAGACCTAAGTGACACAATCACTCAGGCTAGTGCTCCCTCTACGAGGTGCCTGTATGAATTGAAGTGGCGTCTGTACACTAAGTGGTGTTATTTCTGACGCAAAGACCCCCAGAGATGCACAGTTGGATCGGTGCTTTCCTTCCTGCAGGAGAAGTTGGAGGGGTGGCTGTCCCCCTCCACCTTGTTGGTGTATATAGCAGCTATAGTGGCACACCACAACACAATTTAGGGAAGCATGTTTTGATCATCAGGTTCCTGAGAGGCACCAGGAGGTTGAATACCTCTATACTGCACCTCATTCCCTCATGGGACCTCTCTGTAGTTCTTCAGGGTCTACGGGGGCCCCCTTTGAGCCCCTGGAGTTAGCTGAGCTAAAGACACTCTCTTTAAAGACTGCCATCCTGACTGCGCTCACTTCCATCAAGAGGGTAGGAGACCTGCAAGCGTTCTCTGTCAGTGAAACGTGCCTGGAGTTCGGTCCGGGCTACTCTCACGTTATCTTGAGACCTTGACCGGGCTATGTGCCCAAGGTTCCCACAACCCCATTTAGGATCAGTTGGTAAACCTGTAAGGGCTGCCCCAGGAGGAGGCAGACCCGTCCTTGATGTTGCTGTGTTGGGTGTATTCTTTATGCATCTATTTGTATTGCACACAGAGCTTTAGAGTATCTGAGCTGCTCTCTCGACATTATAGACATTAGTTTTATCATCTGTTAATGCCTGATCTTCTGTAAAGCTGCTTTGAAATGATGTGTGTTGTGAAAGGCGCTATACAAATAAAATTGAATTGACTTGACTTGACTTGAATCTTTGTCTGCTTTGGTGGACTTTGGCGAAAAGTAAGCACTGTCACCAAGCAGAGGATCAACTACTGGGTCATTGGCGCCATAGCGATGGCATATCACGGCCAGCACATGCCGCCTCCCGCGGGGCTAGGAGCCCATTCTACCAGGAGTGTGGGGGCATCATGGGCCTTGACCAGTGGCGCCTCTCTAACTGACATTTGCAGAGCAGCAACACCCAACACCTTTGCGAGGTTCTACAATCTCCGGGTTGAGCTGGTTTCATCCCGTGCCTTGGCAGGTACGAACAGGTAAGTCCGGGACAGCTGGCCGGGTGTATTGCTTGCACATAGCACCTTTCACCTCCTCTTAGCTGAAGACGTGTGCTGTTGACTCAAAGTAGTGTTTGGCAACACGAGACGAGATTGCTGAGAAACTTGCTGCTGGCTCAGTACATGTACTAACTAAGTCCTGTACTGGGGTAGGGTCTGCGCATGTGTTGGTTCCCCATAGGTGACCCCATGCAACGTATATTTTCCGCTAAATCGTTTCATATCATAAGAGAAAAAAGAGGAAAAGAGGCACAACTGGGCTAGCCTGTTCCTATTTTTTGGGCAGCTGACTTGTCACCGAAAGGCCATTCCATGCTCATAACAGCGTTGGGGGAGGTTACGTGTCAGCCTGGTGCGCTGGCTACGAGGCACACAGTAGTCTGCCTGTCTCGCACCACCAGTTCACATAACACAATTCAGGTAGTTGTGGCGATTCGTATATGGACCCCTAGTGTCACTACATTGACACATTGTCGAGTGAGTGACTGAAAGGGAACGTCCTGGTTACTTTCGTAACCTCCGTTCCCTGATGAAGAGAGTCCCAAGTGGAGTGGAGAGCCCCCTTCCAGCATCTTTCCTCCTTAAGACCAATGTATACTTCTGTTTTGACAAGTATGCTTAGCGTCTGTGTACAGTCAAACACAAGCCTGTCAAATATTACTTCATTTTACTGTGCGCACATACACAGGTGGTTGGCACATACGTGTTACGACTGCTATGAGATACTGGACTCTTTCTACTCAAGGGTTTAGATGCCCGGACTCAGATATTATTATTCTTGGGGACTTTAACAAAGCAAATCTCACAGGTGAACTGCGAAAATACAGACAACACATTACATGCTCCACCAGAGACATGAATACATTGGATAACTGCTCCACAACAAAGGATGCATATCGCTCTGTACCATGTGCAGCTTTGGGACTCTCTGATCACTGTCTGGTTCATCTTCTTCTGATCTACAAGCCTGTTTTGACTGCACTGATTGGAGTGTTTTTGAAGCTGCAGCTACAGACATGGACGAGTTCACAGATACTGTTACTTCATACATCAGTTTCTGTGAGGGCATGTGCATCCTTACTAGGACATTTTTATCATTCAACAATGATAAACCATGGTTCACAGAAAAACTCAGACAGCTTCGTCATGCCAAAGAGGATGCTTACAGGGGTGGGGATAAAGTCTTGTATAATCAGGCCAGATTAAACTGAATAAGGAAATCAGAGTGGCTAAAAGAAGCTACTCTGAGAAGCTGAAAAACAAGTTTTCAGCTAGCCACCCTGCATCAGTGTGGAGTGGCCTGAAACAACTTACTAATTACAGGACTCCTACCACCAACCCTGTGGTGGACCAACTACTGGCTGACGACCCGAATGTGTTCTACTGCAGATTCAAAAGGCCCAATCTCACACCCCACATGCACTCAGACCTTCACTTCACACAAATATTAACACCTCTTGCAACCCCCCTCCTCCCCCCCTCCTGCTACACAACCTGCACTCAAGATCTGTGAAGGTGATTTGTGCCATGTCTTTCGGAAGCAAAGGTCAAGGAAGGCTTCAGGCCAAGATGGCATCTCACCAGCGTGCCTTCATTCCTGAGCTAACCAACTGGCCCCCATCTTCACACAGATCTTCAATAGAGCATTGGAGCAGTGTGAAGTCCCATGCTGCTTCAAACGCTCAATTATTATCCCTGTCCCTAAGAAACCAAAAATCACAGGACTTAATGACTACAGACCTGTCGCCCTGAAGTCATTTCAGAGACTGGTGTTGACCAACCTGAAGGACATCACTGGACCCTTTCTAGATCCCCTTCAATTTGCTTATCGAGCAAACAGGTCTGTGGTTGATGCTGTCAACATGGGATTGCACCATGTCCTGCAACATCTGGAAAGACGGGGGACATATGCAACGATCCTTTTTGAGGACTTCAGCTCGGCTTTCAACACAATCATCCCAGCTATTCTCCGGACTAAGTTAAACCAACTCCCTGTTCCCATGTATATCTGTCAGTGAATTACCAGCTTTCTGACGGATAGGCAGCAGCATGTGAGGCAGGGAAAATTCACTTCCACCACCTGAGTCAACCCAGCATGCATATTCAGATGAAAGGTAAGTGTTACAGCCATTCAGACCAGGGCCTCGTTTCCCAATAATGACTGATCTTTGCATTTAAGTGCGATTTCTACAAGAGATTTTACAAATGTTTGTTATTTTATTAGCACGTTTCCAAAAACTGCACTTAACATGATATTGCGAAACAGAGATGTTCATGAGTCTTTCATCTGAAGTCCGAGTCAAGTCTGGAGTCTTTAAACCTGGAGTCCGTGTCAAGTCTTTCGTTAAGAGTCCGAGTCCAGTCTCAAGCATGAAATGAACATTTCCATGACAATATATTGTGTCAGCACTTTATATATTACACTCATTGTGGATGAGGCCTATGAACGGAAGAGCCTTAAGTATGCTGAGCTGGCAACCGACGCTGAACAAAATGGCTGGAAAGCTTAGGTTTGTCCAGTGGAAGTTGGCTGCAAAGGCTTCGTAGGCATGTCAACTACCAGGCTGCTTAAGGACATGGGAATCAGAGGCCAGGCCCAACGGCAAGCCATCAAAGCCCTTTCTAGTACAGCCGAAAGAGCAAGCCAGTGGCTCTAGATTAAGAGGAGAGTCAACACCTGGCCTCCAAAGTAACATCAAGAACGAGTTGATGTCAAGGGGGGTGAGCCTGGGACGCCAGGTCTCATTGCTGAACCCTCTGGAGGTGTAGTGGGCTCATCAGTGAAACACTGAAGAAGGAGGGTGCCAACTTGAAAAACCTGAGATGTCATCATCCTTCCCACTCATAACAGCAAGGCCTCAAGGTATGTGCAACACACAAGGGATTGTATCACCTAGTCCTAAATATAATCCATGATGAGTTTTTTGTTTTATTTATGTATTTCATAGGTTGATTTTTGCTTATGATGGTGTGACCTATTGTTTTGATATAATTCTGTCATAATTCTCTTTGTGCCCTGCTGAACTCTCTGTATCACAGAGAATTTATGGCCATTTTACATAATATAAACCATTTGTTTTTAACCCAAATGCAATTAGATTTTAATTGGTTTGCAATTAGTTTCTAAAGTGAAACAGAAACCCAGGTCTGACTTTTTCAATTGATATGGCACTATAGAGGCCATTCACAGGCCCTAACTGTATCCATAACTTTTGGCTTTCATGATGGCAAGCATTATTAGGAAGCAGGGCCAAAACTCACTCGTACATAAATGACAGGTTGTGTAATTATTTCATGGAGAACTGTGGAAAATCAGTATGGGCCATTTTCACTATAAATTAAATATTGTAAGGGCCACCCTACTGGGCCTGCTTTATCCAGTAGGGTTGTGAAGGTTTCTGTGCATTCGTCTTTTCTGGCACATGTAGTTGTGGGGTCTTCAATTATTTAAGGTTTAGTTTAGACAGAATTTGACTCCATTATTTATATAATCTAACTTTAATTCCCCTTCTGTCGCTCTCTCCACGTTGTGTCGGAGAAGCGACACTAGGGGTCTCTCTTGAGTGCCGATATTCACCTCTGACCTATTGAAAAGGGCCAATGAGAGTTGGCAGTCAGTATTTGCATACCCGCCCCGCATCACGGGTATTTAAGCGGGGCAAATCACGGAAGTTTAGTCAGAAAATTTCTTCGAGCCGATGGTCTGTTTGCAGTCTGCTGCGAGAATACACACCCTGAACTCCTGTATCTCTGACGATCTGCTTGCTGTTGGATTTGACGGCGCACAACAGCGGCTTTCTCTTCTCATTGCACGGCGTGCATTGTTTCCCCTGAGCGCTTCGACAGCGCAGACACACACACACACTGTGTACTAAAAGAGTGATTTCCTGTAAAAGAGCAAATTTCTCTAAAAGAGCAAACACAGCGGCGTTGAACGTCCTTTTAAGGACACGTCTTTTTCAAGATGCCTTTCCGCCCCTGTGTCGTTCCTGGATGCGGTAGAAGTCTCTCCGCTTCAGGCGGCCACAGCGCTGTCTCGTGTGTTTGGGCGCGATCACACCGGCGGCGTTTGTGGATGGTTCATGTTCTCACTGCAAGAACATGACCATGACCACGTTAGCGATCGCGGCTTGCTTTCAATAGAAAGCAAGCCACCCCAGCTACACCCGCATTGCTCCTTCTTCCCACGGGATTGAGGGCGATGCGGTTGGCGCTGGAGGCGATTTGAAGCGAGTGCGGTTTAGCGGGTAGCCCCCGCGAACCTCCGTTCCCGACACGCTCGCTGGCGATCAAGCTTCGCGGCGATATCGGCTTCGCCTCAAGGCCTGGCCGTCTATCCTCCGAGTCGAAGCAGATGAGCTCGCCGCTGCATGGAGAGTCGCGGTGCCTGATGCCAAGGACTCCCCTGGACTGCCACCTTCGGGCCAGCAGGCCCAGGCTGAGGCCGGCAGCTCAGATGTCCGACATGCTTTCCGGGCGCCGTGGCGTGGGGTTGGATTGGAACCCTCCGTCCTCCCCACAGCCTTCACGGTTGGATGATTGGTTCCTGGGGGCAGCGCCGTTCGGCGTTCCCGTTTTTCCGGAGGTGCATGATGAGCTGGCGTCTATGTGGAGAGCCCTGCTCTCCGCTAGTCTAGGTGCCACCCGCTCCTCTCTCTCCACCCTCGGCGGCGAGGCGCCACGGATCTGAGGCGATTCCCCAGGTCGATAGGGCAGTTGCACACCATCTATGCCCGGTAGCCCTACCTCCTGGCGTGGTCAGCCCGTACTCCCATCCAAGCCCTGTAGGACAACATCCTCGCTCAGCGTGAGAGCCTACAGTCGCGGCTGGAGCGCTGCCTCCGCCCCTGCATGCGATGGCCCTCCTGCAAGTCCACCAGGCCAAAGCTCTCAGAAGCATGCATGGGGTGGACCTGATCCTGATGTGCTGCAGGAACTGCGCTCAGCGACCGACCTCGCCCTGAGGCGGCGAAGGCCACAGCGCAGGCACTTTCGGACAGATGATGGCCACCCTAGTGGTCCAGGAACGCCATCTTTGGCTCAATCTGGTCGAGATGCGTGAGGCCGACAAGAACCGCTTCCTGGGCGCACCTGTCTCCCAGATTGGCCTTTTCGGCAACACCGTCGAGGACTTAGCCCAACAGTTCTCCGCGGTGAAGAAGCAGACGGAGGCCATCTCCCATATCATGCCCGCCCGCAGACCTGCCGCTCACGGGCCCTGCCCGTCTGCCCGCCGAGGCGTCCCCTCGTGAAGAAACCAGCTCCTGCTCCGCCTCAACCTGGGCCCAGCTCTTAGCCCCAGCATCGAGAACCCCACAGGCGGCGCCGCCCCTGTCTCACGAACCCCCTCTAGGACCGGAAGGCTCCCAAGCGTTCCTGAGACAGCCGACCCAGAGCCCAAGGCGTTAGCTCCGGAGGTGGTAAGACCGCTCCGTCCCGGTGGAGGGCGGGAGAAGAATCCTTTGTTTTTTCATTTGCCACACCCCTGGCGGGGGCTGTGGTACCCACATTCTCAATAAAGAGCTATTTCCTTTGCCTTTAGGTCACCTGGCCCGCAAATGCCGTTCTCACGGCAATCTGCTTTCAGATTACGACAGTCCGGTACACGGGCGTGGCGATCCGCCTTCCGCCTGCCTACGACTGCCCCCGGCCGTCGGTTCAGAGCGAGTCCAGAGGGCGCCAGCAGACCTCCTCCTCAGTCATGAACCCACCCCTGCCGGGTCGCGTGAGCAAGGTAAGTGCTTTGAGTCTATTCTCAGCACCCCAGCCTCAGGCCGCAGCGAAGCCGCCCGGCGCTGCATTACCTGTTCCGCCCGCTCGCGAGGCCCGCCCGGTACGTCCAAAATACTCGTCCCTTGGTGCCCCTAGCGCAGAGCTGGGAAGCGTGGTTTTAGCTTCCCAACGCATCACGCTGGCTGCACCGGACCATTCGACTTCGGTTACGCAATTCAGTTTGCCCGACTCCGCCCCCTTCAGGAGCGTCCGCTTTCCGCAGTACACGGCGAGCATGCCAGTTCCCTGCGCCGCGAAATCGCGACCCTCTTAGCCAAGGGCGCGGTAGAGCCTGTCCCTCCAACCGAAATGAGGAAGGGTTTCTACAGCCCTTACTTCATTGTACCCAAGAAAGGCGGCGGCTTACAACCAATCCTGGACCTGCGTGTTTTCAATCGGGCCTTGTTAAAACTCCTGTTCAAAATGCTCACGCAGAGAAATATTCTGGCTATCGTTCAGCATCTAGATTGGTTCGCAGCGGTAGACCTGAAGGACGTGTACTTCCACGTCTCAATTCTGCCACGACACCGACCCTTCTTACAGTTCGCGTTCGACGGCCAGGCGTTTCAGTACAAAGTCCTCCCCTTCGGCCTGTCTCTGTCCCTCGGCGTCTTCACGAAGGTCGCAGAAGCGGCTCTTGCCCCGCTACGAGTAGCCGGCATCTGCATTCTCAACTACTTCGACGACTGGCTTATCTTAGCACACTCTCGAGAGTTACTATGCACACACAGAGACCAGGTGCTCCGGCACCTCAGCCGCTTGGAGCTTCAGGTCAACTGGGAAAAGAGCAAGCTCACTCCGGTTCAGAGCATCTCTTTTCTCGGGCTGGAGTTAGACTCAGTCTCAATGACAGCACGTCTCACGAGCGAGCGTGCTCAGTCGGTGCTGGACTGCCTCACTTCCTTCAAGCCAGGCACAGTGGTCCCCCTAAAACTTTTCCAGAGGCTCCTGGGGCATATGGTGTCCTCCGTGGCGGTCGTGCCGCTGGGGTTGATGCATATGAGACCACTCCAGCACTGGCTCCAGACTCGAGTCCCGAGACAAGCATGGCACCACGGCACGCATCGGGTAAGGATCACCCCCGCCTGCCTCAAAACACTCTGACCCTGGACAGACCTCTGCTTTTTACGGGCAGGAGTGCCCCTGCAGCAGGTGTCCCGACGCGTTCTGGTCACAACCGACGCCTCCCGGTCCGGGTGGGGTGCCGTGTGCAGCGTACGCTCCCGCCACATGTCACAACTCGCCCGCCGTCTCCTCCTATGGAGCCAGCAGCGACTCGGCAAGCTCAACGTCGTAGCGGACGCGCTATCACGACAACGCCTGCCCGGCAGGGAGTGGAGGCTTCACCCCCAGTCGGTCCAGCTGATTTGGGAACGGTTTGGCAAGGCCCAGGTAGACCTGTTCGCCTCCCAGGAAACCTCCCACTGCCCGCTCTGGTACGCCCTAACAGAGGCTCCCCTCGGGACAGACGCACTGGCACACAGCTGGCCCTCGGGGCTGCGCAAGTACACATTTCCCCCAGTGAGCCTTCTTGCACCGTCCCTGAGAGAGGTGCTGTGCAAGGTCAGGGAGGACGAGGAGCAAGTCACGCTAGTTGCCCCCTACTGGCCCACTCGGACTTGGTTCTCGGAACTCAGGCTTCTCGCGACAGCTCCTCCCTGGCAAATTCCCCTGAGAATGGACCTCCTCTCTCAGGGACGGGGCACGCACTGGCACCCGCGCCCAGACGAAGAGCTAGCCGGCTTACCGGCGACCGTTGTGAATACAATCAACCAAGCCAGAGCCCCTTCTACCAGGCACCTTTACGCCCTAAAGTGGCGCTTGTTCGAAGATTGGTGTTCTTCCCGAACTGAAGACCCGCAGAGATGCGCGATCAAGTCAGTGCTCCTGTTCCTACAGGAGAGGCTGGACGGGAGGCTGTCCCCGTCCACCCTCAAGGTGTATGTTGCCGCCATTGCCGCCCACCACGATCCTGTAGACGGCAAGTCTTTGGGTAAGCACGACCTGATCCTCAGGTTCCTGAGAGGCGCCCAGAGGTTGAATCCCTCCCGACCAGGCCTAGTTCCCTCCTGGGATCTCTCGGTAGTCTTGGCAGGACTCCAGAGACCTCCCTTCGAGCTGCTTGAATCAACTGGACTCAGGGCCCTCTCTCTTAAGATGGCCCTGCTGATCGCGCTCGCCTCTATCAAGAGGGTCGGGGACCTGCAAGCATTCTCTGTCAGCGACACTTGCCTGGAGTTCGGTCCGGCGGATACATCTGTGATCCTAAGGCCGCGACCGGGCTATGTGCCAAGGTTCCTACCACACCATTCCGAGATCAGGTAGTGAACCTGCAAGCGCTGCCCCGGGAGGAGGCAGACCCAGCCCTTTCGTTGCTATGTCCAGTGCGCGCCCTGCGCATTTACCTGGACCGCACACAGAGCACCAGACGCTCTGAGCAGCTCTTTGTCTGCTTTGGGGGACAGCAGAAAGGGAATGCCATCTCCAAACAGAGGCTCGCCCACTGGGTTGTTGACGCCATCACACTGGCTTATCACACCCAGGCCATGCCCCTACCCTTGCGGGTCCGAGCTCACTCAACAAGGGGTGTTGCGTCCTCGTGGGCACTGGCCAAGGGCACCTCCCTAGCAGACATCTGTAGAGCCGCGGGTTGGGCAACACCCAACACATTCGCGAGGTTTTACAACCTCCGCGTTGAGTCGGTTGCATCTCGTGTTTTGTCAGGTCTGAGCCCGTAGAACTCGGTAACACGTAGACTGACCGGCCGGGTGGATCGCTTGCGCCCAGCGCCCTTTTCCTGACGTCAAGGTTAAGTAGTGCGCCTCTTTTCCCGGGGCGCCCCACTCCGAGTCGGGACCCTGGTCGATTCCTCCCCAGCCCTCCGGGTCCGCTGGTTCAGCGGAGGAACTCGCCGACCCAAGCCACTGCGGGTACCCTGATGGCTACCCTGTACTGGTATAGGTGCTCTGCAGGTAAGGCCTCCTGCTCGGACTCCCCTGTGTGTAATTCCACGGTTCTGTCCCCTACGAGCAGACCCCGTGTCTCCCTTAGGCAGTTATAGCTGCCCGGTCGCCGTGCTGTAGCAACTCCCCTTTCGAGGCTGGATCTACAACCGCACCATACTTTCCACACGAGCCCTAAGGCGGCCGTGTGACGTGTCTACCACTTTTCCTCCCCAAGAAAAAGGGCAGGTGTGGTCTCCGCGAGGGTCTGGGTAAGACCCCTTCCCTATATGCGTGTAAGGGCCCCGGCCGTGATTGCTCTATCGCGAGAAACATAGAGAGAAAAGAGGCCCAGCCAGGCTGGCCCGTTCCCATGTTGGCAAACATCACCTTGTTCCCCTTTCAGGGTAACTAGAAGGATCCCGATGTTCAGTATGGGGCATTGGGGAAGAGTGCGTGCAGCCAGGTACAGATGATGCGCTGCACTGGATGAATCCCTGCCCGCCTCTGTTCACGCATCACGGTTCAGCACATGGCAAGATTGGAATGGGTCCCCTAGTGTCGCTTCTCCGACACAGCGTGGAGAGAGCGACAGAAGGGAACGTTTGGTTACGTATGTAACCTCCGTTCCCCGAGGGAGGGAACGACACGTTGTGTCTTTCCTCCGCTATGTCGCTGAACCGAGCCACTGTTGTGGCCGGACCATTTCCGGCTCCTCAGAAAAATTCTGACTAAACTTCCGTATTTGCCCTGCTTAAATACCCGTATGCGGGGGCGGGGTATGCAAATACTGACTGCCAACTCTCATTGGCCCTTTTCAATAGGTCAGAGGTGAATATCGGCGCTCAAGAGAGACCCTTAGTGTCGCTTCTCCGACACAACGTGTCGTTCCCTCCCTCGGAGAACGGAGGTTACATACGTAACCAAACGTAATCTAACAATCATTAAAGACCTCAAATTTAAGTTGAGATTCCAATTATTATTGATTATTCTTTGAGATTCTATCTCGATTTGGATGTTTGAATACTCTTGTAAATTCTATACATTAAACTGCACTTTATCATTCAAATCCGATGTAGCTTAGAGTCTATGCACCGTGCATGCTTAGTCTCCCTAGATCTGCATACTCTTAATTAAGGTAACATTAGCACAAGTCAGAGGTAATGACTTATACTATTTGGATAGACCGACCCAGAGCCATATAGAGAGAGAGTTGCGACAACTCCATTGACTCCAATGGAACGTTTTTTTTTTACAGCAATGGCGGCTCGTGGAGCCTCTCAATAGTTCCCGGAAGTAGTAGCAAACACATGCCGCGCCATAGAGATGCAGCAGAACAAACCGTTTGCGACGCACTTTTAAAAGGTGAGACGTTTAAAGAATAATATTATCTTATTCTGTATATTATCAGTACATCTAAATAAAAATAACTTGTAAATTAAAACCTTATAGTTGAGTATTACTCATTAAATTAGGAGATAAGGGATGTTATCAGATAACTAACAGATTAGGCAAGGATTGGAGCTGGATAAAGTTAGTAACGAACACCATATTAATTGTAAAATCTGTTCTCTTGATTCAGTTTCATCCATCGTTTTTTTTAAAAAGTAATACCGTAATATATTATTACAATTTAAAATAACTGTTTTCTATTTTAATGTATTTTAAAATGTAATTTTCTCCTGTGATGCCAAGCTGAATTTTCAGCCTCATTACTTTTGAACGGCAGTTTATATACGAGTATGCTTAAGTTGTTTTAAAGCTGAATATATTGTGTATATGAATAAGTATTGTAAGAATTATACATTAGATATATAATATTTATAATACATAAATAATTATATTACTATATATAGAATTGTAAGAATTGTAAACAATAAGCTTCATTTCACTAGATTTTACATTTACGTAACTGCTGCTAATAGTTAATTGTTCATTGACCCATTGTGCGGTGCGAGCTGGAAATCACCTGTCACCAGCCTGTCTCTGTACTATCTGAAAAGTCATAAATATGACATTAGTTACCATGAGATTAGTGAAAACAATGAACATGAGGTAACATAAAAAGGCAACAGAAACCCTAGCCTGAAATAAGTTGAGGCAAATAACGGTAGCTGAACACTAATCCTCAAATATTAGCTGATTTGATCTTTAAAAAAACAACATCGCTGTAACAACATACTCATGCTCATACATATGTCAGTGTGTTACATAAATATATAAAATAAATGCATTTATTGACTACTAATTACCAGAAATCGCAGTTCTGTCACTCTACTCTAACAGTTTGAAATGCCTGCCAAAGCACTTCCTGGAACTATCTGAAGTCTACGTGAATCACGTGACGATCAAGCATTTAGAACTTCCGTTGTCGCAACTCTCTCTCTATATGGCTCTGGACCGACCAATGTTACCTTTTCCAAATAGTACTTTTGTTTAGTCTCTATAGTTTACTATATACTCTTAACTAGACTAATATTATCAGTTATCAGAGATAAAGACTAATACTGCTTAGACGGGTCGATCAATTTCACATTTGATCTAAATAGTAATTACTTTAGTCCCTACAGTCTAGGTACTCTTAACTAACACCAAATAGTTAGTCAGAAAGCTAAGGTCCCAGTTCATGTATAACAACCACCTCTGATCGCAGATTTGCAGTAACATGGATTTTAACTAAATTTATTTAAGACAACATTTTCAGAATAGAATCAAGTTTAGCAATTTATTAGTCAGGTAAATGTATCATGCCAATTAATCAATTTGGAAATAATCAATACAAAACATCCAATGGTCAAAGATGCATATCTAATTTTATAGTAAAGCACTGTGTTGCACGCAACACACAACACTATAGTTCTTATCTGGCTACACAGTGCCCCCGAGCAGTTTGCCGGGTCTCTAGGTTTAATTTCTTTAGGGAGTTCATATGTTGATTTTCTCAGAAGTCCTTTGTTTTCTCAGGAAGCAGTGCTCGGAGTCCAGACAACTTGGCAATAGCCAATATTTTGACACTTGTCCTGTAGTTTAATATACAATTTTTTACCATTATTTTACCTAGAGCAACATGCATATTCACTATATTCTCTAATCCAGAGTTTTGACTTGGCAGGTTAAGCATTAACAGTCAAATTTACAGTGTCAGATGACAATGTCAATAACAATTAAATTGTTGGCCTTGTGTTACATGTTCTTTAGAGTTATCTCTGCTTTTTTTTTTTTTTTGACAGAAAAACTCGCCAAACAATAATGTAATTGCGTGCACCATGGCACATTTTGTGTGTCTTACCGACATTGTAAACATTTCAAAGATATCAAAATACATCCCGACATGCCATCTAATTCTTTTAGGAGTAAATACAGACAAATTCTACTTAATACAGACAATTTAATACTAAATACAGTTTTTTTTTTAAGGAACATTTCACAATTTGTCTGTTTGGGCAAATACCAGGCAGTGTGCCTGCACATCTGCCTTTGGTGAAGAAACTCATGCAGGATCTGTTTGGTAATGCCAAGATATTCTTTGTGGCTTTCTCTCCGAAAGGTATGTAAAAACAGCCAAAATCAGAGCCACAGCCACGTGTATTTTTTTATATATATAATTTTGTTTTCAGATTCTCTAACATAGGTTTAATAATTGTCTAATACTCTGCCTTAAATGGAAAGTGACATATTTAATTTTCCTGAACACAAATATTACTCTTATTCCAAATGTTTGCATTTGTGGTTTTCTTTTCAGAGAAGGACTGATAAATATTGTGTTTTGAATTTAAGATTTGGTGTAAATCTATGTTTATGTAAGAGCTGAATTTAAAGATGTAAGAAGGGAAAATGAATCCTGTCTTCAGATATGCATGTGTGCGTGTTAATGGGAGTGAATGTTGTAGGAAAGTTTAACACAAAGAACAGCAATTCTGAAGTTATTTCTTCATTAAATAATTACACATGGTTTAAGGATTATTATGTGGGCAGCTGTGGCTCAGGTGGTAGAGCGGGTTTTCCACTAATCACAGGGTTAGTGGTTAGATTCCTGGCCCACACGACTCCACATGCCGAAGTCTCCTTTGGCAAGACACTGAACCCCACGTTTCTCCCAATGTCAGGCTAGTGCCTTGCATGGCAGCTCTGCTGTCATTGGTGAGTGTGTGTGTGTGTGTGTGTGTGTGTGTGTGTGTGAATGGGTGAACAAAACACAGTGTAAAGTGCTTTTAGAACCGCTAAGGTTAAAAAAGGCACTACATAAGTGCAGACCATTTGTCATTAGGACTGGAGAGCTTTTTGGGGCAACTCGCTTCGACAACTATGTAAAATGTTTTTGCGTGGCTTATAGTAAAGAAATAGCATTACACCAGCACTGGTACAGTTACATTTAAAGTGTGTAATTTCTGTGCCACTAGTTTCCCAAACCGATATTGCAGAAATAAGGATTGGATTCAAACAGGTTTAACTGAACACTCTTCTGGTCTTCCCTTGGTCGCACAAACTGGTCATGCCATTCAAACAAACAGAGCCATGTTTGAAAGCATTGCAGCATTAAAATGCAAACGCATGTTTTGAAAGCATACATGGTGTTTGAATTTTGGGGGGAAATTGACTTACTAATGCCTAATTTATATCTGTCTCTGCATATTAAACTGGGAAAGAGAAGTTATTTCAACATCGAAAAATTCAGCTATTAGTGAAACGCAAGCTGTACTGACCAGATTATATAGTCTAATCACAGAACGTGCGTATATTTTTCCAGACGTACACCTTTTAAGTGTGTGTTTTCTCGTGGGATTAAGTTGGCTTAGTGTATTAAATTGCATTTGAAAAATGTCTGCTTTCTAGTGTCTCAGTTACCCTTTTTTTTTTTTTTTTTTTTTTTTAGTTTTGAAAAGCAATGAGATTTGTTTGATCTGAGATGCCTTTGGATGTACTCCAGATCAGTTAAACAACCCTTAGTGTGTCTACCAAAAATTAAAGCAGACCTCAACTTGACATTTTGTTTATTGTGGTGTATACTGGATATACACTTGTTTATTTTCCATTCACTTTCAAATGTGACTAAAATCCGTTGGGCCCCTTTGCCGTACATTCCTGAGGTAACGGAATGTGCTCAGAAACATCACACCACCACTTCAGACCTGGTCGTTTTCACGCTTTAGGTAAAAGTCATAAATAGATGTTCTCAGACCGCACAGAGTGGCTCTAAACTTCCTCGCCTTGTCCCAAGAATGAAACCTTTACAAACCACAATCTGTTCTGTTAGACGGTGGGTGGCCAGTGGAGGTCACTGCCCTGCTGCAGTTGAGGGGGAAATGTGGGGGACCAGTGTGAGTTTTACACCTCAGCCAAACAAGCTTTGCGGGAGATAATCTCTCCTCAAAACAAGTCTGTGATCTCTCTGTTCATCCACATAGTGAGTGTATGAACTCAAAGACCTGAGCTCAGAGACCAGTCTCAGGTCAAATTCTCCCTCAAACCAGGCTGTGCAAGCTACAGTATATAGAGTAACTCAGTTTGTGGTCCTAAAAACTGGAAGAGAATTACTATTTTTGAATTATACAGCCAAGCTGTGTTTTGACCCAAGGGATAGGTTCCCCAGGGAATTTCCCAGATAGCAATAAGTCGGCGGTCCGCTGGCGGTGCGCCGGCGGCAGTAGAAGCGGCAGAATGGCGATATCGCAAACACGTTTGACGGCGGTCCGCCGGCGGCAGCCGCTTTAAAGCGGCAGCCGCCTTCCTACCGCCTTCGATACGCGGACGGCCCACTGGCCAGCCGCCGCTCCACCGCCGTTATATCGAAGGTGGACCGTCGGAGGCAAACGCTTTTTTCGAGCGATCTGCCGCCGCTTATTGTGTATATATATATATATATATATATATATATATATATATATATATATATATATATATTTATAGCATGCAGTTTATCAAGAATAATGATTGATCAAACCAGACAAATTTCCATTTGGCGTTTTAATTCCACATTTCAAAGTACAGTAACTGTCATTGAAACAAGATGTCAGATCACTGAAATATAAATAACAGAAAAATACAAACATTATATATACACACACACACACACAAAAAGAACATGCAGGTTTCCAATTTCTTTTTTTTTTTAAAACACTATTGTAACACTTACAATAATTGTTAATAATATAAAGAGGTCAGCTCTGGGATGAAAAGAATTACCAGTAAACACAAGCAATGAGGATATTTGGTACCAAAGAAAGTGCAGGATACCAAATAAATTGAGGTATAACATCATATTTACAAGTCATTTCTAACAATAGGTTAAGTGGTAATAATTTAGAGTAAAGCTCTGGAGTAGAATATACCATTATAACTGCAATGCTGACCTGTGGCACAAGGATTTACAAGCTATATGTAACAATAGAATAACAGTTAAGCACTGTGATGGAATGAAAGTATAATTTTTGGTACTAGTTAATGTGCAATATCAAGTATCAGAGGTATGAAATAGGATTTACAAACTATAATAGAATTGTTAAGCACTGACGGAATGAAATAAGCCAATACTAAAGTCACGGTAAGTAGAATATTTGATACCAGATAATGTGCAAATATCAAGTATTAGATGTATAATCTAGGATTTACAAGCTATATTTTAAAATAGAATAGTTAAGCACTGTAACAATGAAATAAGCAGCAAATTGCCTGTATAAAGCCTGTATAAAAGGACAAACCATCCCATATTCATCCAAGGAGCTGCCCTCAAAGCAGGGTCACGAGAAAAAAAAAAAAAAAAAAAAAAAAGAGCAATTTCCACAGTGAACTGTGTGGATTGGGTGAGTGTAGTCTGACACTTTTAGCAGGCTTTTTAGGGGTCTTGATGTTACTGACTGCAGGATAAAGAAAGGGTTCCAGTTGTCAGTGATGCTGGGGTGTCAGTAGTCAGCCTAGGTTTAAGGGGTCGGCTGTGAGTCCCTCTCAGCTGTGCTGGCGCCTTTTCCACCTTCATGTTCAGATGCTCCTTTCAGGTAATGCGTAGCGTTAACCTGGATCGCCTCATCAGTGGCATCCTGTGTTGCCGGGTTCTTCCGGATGGCTCCTGTAGAAAATAAAGATCTGTCATTCCATTTGAATGGCATAAGGTCATACACATCTACTTAAATATAAAAAAAATATCCAACTTACTTTGAACAATGGTCTTCAGGAACATGTCTCTAAAACATGCTTTATCCCCTACACCAGTCCAGGTTGTATTGATGGAAAGGTGATTAGAGAAGATACTCTGAAGCATTCGCCACACGGTTGTCTTTAGGTCCCTCCCACATTTGATTGCCAAAAACCGAAGCTGAAAATACAAAAAAAAACATGTTACAAATTACATTTCTCTGAAGCTTCTCATAAATTTAAAATGTGACAGGCTGTGGATTCAGACTGTAGAATATGCAGTGTACGATCTTAATTTTACTTTTTAGATTACCCTATACCGTTATAAACGAAATCGGCACACTTACAAATCGTTGCTGGAGCTCTTTATCCTGCCTCAAACTGTTGTCAAGCAACGCCAAATCTTCCTGGGTGTCTAGGGGAGTAACAGATCCCTGGCAGGGATAACTCTCCAACAGACACATTGGCACTGAAGCGTTGCAGCATAGCATTTTGTCAGTCCATGCTACGCACAACATCGCCAAATTCCAAGACGTCGCAGCATTAGGGTTTGATCTGCACCTACAGGGGTTCCCAGAATAAAAGAATAAAGTAGTCAGTCCTGGTCCTTCAACTACTAAACTATGACATTTATATCTAGGTCTACTACATGTACAGGTGGCCCCAGTGGGAATTAAACCAACAACCACAGGTGTTGTTTGCAAGTTGTACCTGATTGCCCAGTGCTTGAGCAAATGTCTTCAACATTGTCCCAACTTGCTTCACCTGCTCTTGAAGCGAGCAGCTGTCATCTGGGAAGTAACAATATATTGATTAGCAATACACTAAATATAATAGTAATATAATATAACCACAATTATCATACCAGTAACTTTCCCTGTAATTTCTATCCACAGTATGTTATGCATGGCATACAAGTTCATAATGAAGAACCCTTATGATAACATCAATTTCATTTTTTTTCTTTGAAGCAGAATATTTGTTTGTAAAAGGGAGGAAAAAGAAAATGAAATATTGGTATACAGATTTTGGTTGATATATCATACTGTACAGTGAAATGTGCTATTGTTATATCCCTACTCACCTGAAGGACTGGATAGATCAGGCAAATCTCCAGTCAGGCCTTTGTAGAGTGTGCTCCTTTTGAATGAAACTTTCATTAGTGGGAAGTTGCATATCCACAGGTATTTTAATTCAAACATGCAACATATTGTAATAAATCTACAATATTCAGCCTTTACCTTACACCCTCGGTTGTTGCTCTACACTTTTATTATATTAAATACTTATTTATATAGCTTGCTCACTGTATAATCATGATAGCCTAATACTTATAACACAAGATTGCATCTTAAACGAATGACTGAGTTGAAAACTTGAATAAGAACGCATTTTACACAGAGGGACCAGCTAGGAAACTTACCTGCCTACAATAACTGTTTTCATTTGATTTGAGTTACATTAAACATGAATAACCTTAGCCGAGTCCCCAGGAACATCGGGCTATTAAAGTAACAAGCCTATAACTGCGGTCTTATTAATTCTAGCTTCACCATACACTCAAACTGTGAGGTTTATCTGCTTTTACTTACATTGCTCTGTACATAATATACTGTTTTTTGTTCTTTATATACAGATTGTATTAGATTTGCACTACGTGTGTGTATGTGGGTATGTATGAAGGTGAGTGTATGTACGTATATGTATAATTATTTATTTTGTGTTCTTTTTTGTTTTTAATTACCTATGTCTTGCTGCTGTTTTTTGGTATTGTTTGTATTGTTGTTGACTGGTAGCTCCTGTCACCTAGACAAATTCCTTGTATGTGTAAGCATACTTGGCAATAAAGCTGATTCTGATTCTGATTTTCTCATGGACCTGTAACACAATGCCCTGACAGTGACTTCACCGGTGTCCTGATCTTTATTAGAAACTGAGAGGAGACCAAGTTAATATAATTGATATCACAATTATCACAAAAATTAACAAACAGTCTGCTTTAAAACTAAGAAAAAACAAGCTTCTATACTAACGTTACATTAAAAATGAACACGTGGCGAACCAGCTTAGCCGCTATCTGCCGACACACCACATTAGATTAAAATACTTACCCTTGTAGTTGTGCAGATAACTCGATATGTAGAGTTTAAAGCCCTTGTCCCTCTTGCTTGTCGGAGCAGGGGACCAGGCATCAACAATGCGATGAACATCGCTGACGCGTATTTTCGGAAGATTCTGGAGACATCGAGTAAAAAGACATTTTGGGGCGACGCACAAGTAAACCGGAAACAGATATGGCGACAGCGGAACTTCATAGTTCAGTCTTTGTAATGTGTTTTAGCAATAAATTTTTAACATTTATAATGCTGAGGCTGGAGTTACTGCATCAAGAGCCACCACACACAGACGGGTCCTGGACATGGGCTTCAAATGTCAAACGTCTTACCTGGGCTAAAGAAAAAAAGAACTGGTCTGTTGCTCAGTGGTCCAAAGTCCTCTTTTCTGATGAGAGCAAATTTTGCATCTCATTTGGAAACCAAGGTTCCAGAGTCTGGAGGAAGAATGGAGAGGCACACAATCCAAGATGCTTGAAGTCCAGTGTGAAGTTTCCACAGTCTGTGTTGGTTTGGGGAGCCATGTCATTGGCTGGTTTTGGTCCACTGTGCTTTATTAAGTCCAGAGTCAACGCAGCCGTCTACCGGGACATTTTAGAGCACTTCATGCTTCCTTCAGTAGACAAGCTTTATGGAGATGCTGACTTCATTTTCCAGCAGGACTTGGCACCTGCCCACACTGCCAAAAGTACCAAAACCTGGTTCAATGACCATGGTATTACTGTGCTTGATTGGCCAGCAAACTCGCCTGACCTGAACCCCATAGAGAATCTATGGGGCATTGCTAAGAGAAAGATGAGAGACATGAGACCAAACAATGCAGAAGAGCTGAAGGCCGCTATTGAAGCATCTTGGTCTTCCATAACACCTCAGCAGTGCCACAGGCTGATAGCATCCATGCCACTCCGCATTGAGGCAGTAATTAATGCAAAAGGGGCCCAAACCAAGTACTGAGTACATATGCATGATTATACTTTTCAGAGGGCCGACATTTCTGTATTTAAAATCCTTTTTTTTATTGATTTCATGTAATATTCTAATTTTCTGAGATTCTGAATTTGGGGTTTTCATAAGCTGTAAGCCATAATCATCAAAATTATATCAAATAAAGGCTTGAAATATCTTACTTTGCTTGTAATGAGTCTATATAATATATTAGTTTCACCTTTTAAGTTGAATTACTGAAATTAATGAACTTTTGCACGATATTCTAATTTTTCGAGTTTCACCTGTATATTACTGTATAATCGCTTCAGAGTTTCAAAGTAATTTAAATGTCATTTCCTAAACCTTACCTTATCATGGAATCAAGAGTCAAGAATCTGTTATAAACCCTAATGGCTTTGGAGCAAAAAATAATAATAGCCAACATGGCTGGTCGATTTTGAGAGTCTAAGCTGTCCTTGTAGGCTATTTCAAAGCGGCTTGCCACCGGCCGGCCGCGGTCGATTGCCGCCAGCTGGCCGCAGTCGATTGCCGCGAGGCAACCGCCAGAGAAAATGAAGCGGGCGGCCCGCCGTCTGACCGCCGGCGGCATCTCGCAAGAAATGGGAGTGACGAATTCGGCGGCAAACGCTTCATCCCCGCCAGTGGGACGCACCTATAGCCGACAGCTTGGGGACGGCGGCAAAAAGAAGCCGTGCAGACATTTTTTGCTATCTGGGTATAACATAAGGACTGCAACGGTTGTCCCATGAATGATGTGCCATTCATCAAGCACATGGAGGGCTCGTAAAGGTGTAGATTTATAGTAAAATATGACTTAAATATTTATCTGTTTCTTACCCACAATTATCATATCACTTCTGAATACATGGATTTAACAACCGGAGTCATATATATTTCCAAATGCTGCCTTTATATGCTTTTTGGAGCTTCAAAGTTCTGGCCAAGATTCACTTGCATTGTGAGGATCAATGGAGCTGAGATATTCTTTTAAAAATCGTAGTTTCTGTTTAGCCAAAGAAAAAAAGTCATGCACATCTGGGATGGTTTGAGGGTGAGTAAATGATGAGAGAATTTACATTTTTGGGTGAATTGTTCCTTTAACGACCTCCCGCTGGCAGATGCTAATGCACATTCTGTCCCCCTCCAAGTGGCTGGTGATTATGTAAATTAAGCTCTGAAAATGGGTGGACAAATTGGCCAGTGTGAAGCCGGTGTTATGCCGAAATCTTACTACCTGCCAGATTCTCACTCCCCACTACCTGATTTGTCCCTATCCCTAAAGCCCACCCCTACACCCACCTGGAACCCTAACCATAGTAGGGAGTCATTGGTCCATATTCTTAAAGGCCGCACCTACATCTACCCCTAACCATAACATAGTAGGAAGTCAAAAATTGGAACAATACCACCTTTACTTTCTTCCAGCCATCCACAGAAGGTCTTGGCTTAACTTGGGCACTCCGTTCATTGCCACTGAAAGGCATTCCGAATAGGCAAGTAAAACAGACACTTGATAATGTCAGTGTTATTGAGAAAAAGAAAAATAGGAAACACAATGTTCCATTCCTCCAGTTTCAAATGTGCCTCCACTTACTGTCAAGCTAATTACTTAAAGATGCTGAAGAATACAAGGGCAACTGTCTTACAATGACTAGCCTCTTGTAACTAACAGGGCTAAAGGAGAGCTAGTTCACCCTAACATGTATTTGATAAATGTTGCATTTTCTGGGGGCAGTTGATTAGATTAAATGTCTCTCTGTATCTGTCCTGACGTCTGTTACAGCTAACGGTATATAAGCTGCCTTTTCTGGCAGCCATGGAAGGCATCATGGAGACACATTAGGAGAATGATGTCAGATTCAAGTTATTCCAAGATCATCTTGTACATAGATTATGATCTGCAATGCTGGACATCAGAGAAATGTCTGGATACAAAATAATCTGGATGATTTTCATTAGGATATTACAGTCTCCATCGGGATAAGTAATTTGTGCTGATTTTGAATGCTGTCAAACACTCTGCTCCTTTTTTATAGAATTTTGTTTTTGTTTTGTTTACTTACATTTGAAGGTGCAATATTTGTACTTATATCTTCCAACAATATAGAGTGTCAGGTGTATTTTACATTGTTGTCCAATCAATCTTAATTTAAAGCACTTTAATATGTTTTAAAATCATCAAATACTGCATGTAGGATAAACAATTTTCTACCACATCTCAGATGCTGTCACTTGATTGACAGAATTTCACATCTGATTAATGCATTCTTAATATTAAGTATCAGAAGACTGCAGATGGTTCCAAAAGAAAAAGACCACAGTGCACAGTTTTCCATATAAACATGATACCTACAAGAACAGAAGGGGAAAACATCAACTGTCAACAGGGTTTTTGGCCATAAACCTGTTTTCATATTCTGCATTGCCTTTGCGTAAGACTAAGCAAAAAAAATAAATACTCATTGCCATTGGATTCAACAAATTATATCATATTCCGATTTAACTATATGGAAACAGCATTGTGTACAAGCAATGAAAATAGATCAAATATAGTTTCTGTACATTTTTTTATTTCTTTGGATATCTTCAAAGTCGGACTCTTTATAAGAGCCACCAAGAGTCATTAATTGGACTGAGCATGACTCTTATGTTCAATTACCCTTAAGTTAAACACTCCATTAGCCTTAATTAAACACTCTCTTAAGACTTTGATTAGTAAATTATAACATATGATAAATCACTTAGTATTCAGTTAAGCCTCCATCCATCCATCCATCCATCGTCAACCGCTTATCCTGTGTACAGGGTCGCGGGGGGCTGGAGCCTATCCCAGCTAACATTGGACAAAAGGCGGGGGACACCCTGGACAGGTCGCCAGTCCATCGCAGGGCCACACATAGACAGACATACACTCACACTCCAGTTAAGCCTCTTTCTGTGTAAATAATTTTTTTTCCTTCCAGCAGCTACTTAGATCATAGAAATCCTGGTATGGAAATGTGCAACTTTTGGTCAAGGCAGTTTAACTGAATTTTAAATGTTGTACACTACCGGTCAAAAGTTTTGAAACACTTGACTTCCATTGTTTCACATGATCTTAAAAATCTTTTAATCTGAAGGTGTATACTTAAATGTATGAAATAATTTTTGTAGACAAAAATATAATTGTGCCACCATATTAATTTAACTATTAAAAGGAGCCAATTAGTGCCCAACATAGATGGGAACTCCTTCAGTACTGTTTAAAAAGCATCCCAGGGTGATACCTCAAGAAGATGGTTGAGAAAATGTCAAGAGTACATTTCTGCAAATTCTAGGCAAAGGGTGACTACTTTGAGGATGCTAAAATTTATTTATTTAGTATTTTGTTTAGTCACATCATAATTCCCATAGTTCCATTTATTTTATTTAATAGTTTTGATAACTTAACTATTATTCTAAAATGTAAAAAAAAAAAAAATTATAATAAAGAATGAGTAAGTGTACATATCAGTTCCCCTTCTGTCGCTCTCTCCACGTTGTGTCGGAGAAGCGACACTAGGGGTCTCTCTTGAGCACCGATATTCACCTCTGATCTTATTGAAAAGGGCCAATGGGAGTTGGCAGTCAGTATTTGCATACCCCGCCCCTGGACATACGGGTATTTAAGCAGGGCAAATACGGGAGTTCATTCAGAAAATTTCTTCGGAGCCGATGGTCTGTCTGCAGTTTGCTGCGAGTTACATTCCTGTTACTTAACCACTTAAACGTTCCTGTTTTCCTCTGACGATCTGCATGCTGTTGGATCTTGACAGCGCACAACAGCGGCTTTCTCCTTCTCAGTGCACGGCGTGCATTGTTGCCCCTGAGCGCTTCGACAGCGCAGACACGTACACACACACACTGTGTATTAAAAGAGTTTTTACTAAAAGAGTAATTTTCTCTAAAAGAGCAAACACAGCGGCGTTGAACGTCCTTTTAAGGATGCGTCTTTTTCAAGATGCCTTTCCGCCCCTGTGTCGTTCCTGGATGCGGTAGAGTGCTCTCTGCTTCAGACGGCCACAGGCGCTGTCTCGTGTGTTTGGGCCGTGATCACACCGAGGCGGCGTTTGTGGATGGTTCATGTTCTCACTGCGAGAACATGACCATGACCACGTTGCGGTCGCGGCTTGCTTTCACGGCCCGGCTGTCTATCCTCCTGAGTCCGAAGCAGATGAGCTCGCCGCTGCATCGGAAAGTGCGGTGTCTGATGCCGAGGACTCCCCTGGACTGCCGCCTTCGGGCCAGCAGGCCCAGGCTGAGGCCGACGCTCAGATGTCCGACATGCTTGCCCGGGCCGCCTTGAGCGTGGGGTTGGACTGGAACCCTCCATCCTCCCCACAGCCTTCTCGGTTGGATGATTGGTTCCTGGGGGCAGCGTGCCGTTCGCGGCCTCGCATCCCCCCGGTCCCTTTCTTCCCGGAGGTGCATGATGAGCTGGCGTCTACGTGGAGAGCCCCGCTCTCCGGCTCGTCTAGGTGCCACCCGCTCCACTCTCTCCACCCTCGACGGCGGAGAGCGCCACGGGTACGACGCGATTCCCCAGGTTGATAGGGCAGTTGCACACCATCTATGCCCCGGTAGCCCTACCTCCTGGCGTGGTCGACCCGTACTCCCATCCAAGCCGTGTAGGACAACATCCTCGCTTAACGCGAAGGCCTACACTACGGCTGGACGTGCTGCCTCCGCCCTGCATGCGATGGCCCTCCTGCAAGTCCACCAGGCCAAAGCTCTCAGAAACATGCACGGGGGTGGACCTGATCCTGATGTGCTGCAGGAACTGCGCTCAGCGACCGACCTCGCCCTGAGAGCGACGAAGGCCACAGCGTAGGCACTCGGACAGACGATGGCCACCCTAGTGGTCCAGGAACGCCATCTTTGGCTCAACCTGGTCGAGATGCGTGAGGCTGACAAAAACCGCTTCCTGGACGCACCTGTCTCCCAGATTGGCCTTTTCGGTGACACCGTCGAGGACTTCGCCCAACAGTTCTCCGCGGTGAAGAAGCAGATGGAGGCCATTTCGCACATCATGCACCGCCGCAGACCTGCCGCTACGGGCCCTGCCCCGTCTGCCTGCCGAGGGCGTCCCCCTGCGAGGAAACCAGCTCCTGCTCTGCCTCAACCCGGGCCCAGCTCTCAGCCCCAGTGTCGAGCACTCCGCAGGCGGCGCACGCCCCCTGTCTCACGAACCCCCTCCAGAACCCGGAAGGCTCCCAAGCGTTCCTGAGACAGCCGACCCAGAGCCGAAGACGTTAGCTCCGGAGGTGGTAAGACCGCTCCGTCCCCCGGTGGAGGGCCGGGAGGAGAATCCTTTGTTTTTTCATTTGCCACACCCCCTGACGGGGGTTTTCACGGCAATGTGCTTTCAGATCACAACAGTCCCGATACACCAGACGCGGCGATCCCGCCTTCCGCCTGCCCACGACTGTCCCCCGGCCGGCCGGTTCAGACGAGTCCAGAGGACGCCAACATCAGACCTCCTCCTCAGTCAAGAACCCGCCCCCTGCCGGGTGCGGAGCAAGGTAAGTGCTTTGAGTCTATTCTCAGCACCTCAGCCTCAGGCCGCAACGAAGCCGTCCGACGCTGCATTACCTGTTCCGCCCCGCTGCAAGGCCCGCCAAAATACAAAAGCGTGGCTTTCGCTTCCCAACGCATCACGTTGGCTGCACCGGACCATTCGACTCGGTTACGCAATTCAGTTTGCCCGGCTCCCGCCCCCCTTCAGGGGCGTCCGCTTTTCCGCAGTACATGGCGAGCACGCCAGTTCCCTGCGCACAGAAATCACGACCCTCTTAGCCAAGGGCGCGGTAGAGCCCGTCCTTCCAACCGAAATGAGGAAGGGTTTCTACAGCCCTTACTTCATTGTACCCAAGAAAGGCGCCGGCTTACGACCAATAAGACCAGTCTTAATGACAGCACGCTTCACGAGCAAGCATGCTCAGTCGGTGCTGGACTGCCTCGCTTCCTTCAAGCCAGGCACAGTGGTCCCTCTAAAACTTTTCCAGAGGCTCCTGGGGCATATGGCATCCTCCGCGGCGGTCGCGCCGCTGGGGTTGATGCATATGAGACCACTCCAGCACTGGCTCCAGACTCGAGTCCCGAGACAAGCATGGCACCGCGGCACGCATCGGGTAAGGATCACCCCCGCCTGCCTCAAAACACTCCGACCCTGGACAGACCTCTGCTTTTTACGGGCAGAAGTGCCCCTGCAGCAGGTGTCCCGACGCGTCCTGGTCACAACCGACGCCTCCTGGTCCGGGTGGGGTGCCGTGTGCAGCGGGCACGCAGCAGCGGGCCGTTGGAAAGGGGCACATCAATTGCCTGGAGTTGCTGACCGTCCTTCTTGCTCTCAGGAAGTTCCTCCCTTTAGTTCGGGACAAACATGTCCTCGTGAGATCGGACAGCACCACGATGGTGGCGTACATAAATCGCCAAGGCAGCGTACACTCCCACCACATGTCACAACTCGCCCGCTGTCTCCTCCTATGGAGCCAGCAGCAACTCAAGTCGCTGCATGCCACTCACATCCCCGGCAAGCTCAACGTCGTAGCGGACGCGCTATCACGACAACGCCTGCCCGGCGGGGAGTGGAGGCTTCACCCCCAGTCGGTCCAGCTGATTTGGGAATGGTTTGGCAAGGTCACCCAGGAAACCTCCCACTGCCCGCTCTGGTACGCCCTAACAGAGGCTCCCCTTGGGACAGATGCGCTGGCACACAGCTGGCCCTCGGGGCTGCGCAAGTACGCATTTCCCCCAGTGAGCCTTCTTGCACCGGTGCTGTGCAAGGTTAGGGAGGACGAGGAGCAAGTCACGTTGGTGGCCCCCTACTGGCCCACTCGGACTTGGTTCTCGGAACTCAGGCTCCTCGCGACAGCTCCTCCCTGGCAAATTCCCCTGAGAAAGGACCTCCTCTCTCAGGGAAGGGGCACGCTCTGGCACCCGCGCCCAGACCTCTGGAACCACCACGGTCCACGTACAAGGTTCAGCGCATGGCAAGATTGGAATGGGTCCCCTAGTGTCGCTTCTCCGACACAACGTGGAGTATGTAACCTCCGTTCCCTGAGGGAGGGAACGACACGTTGTGTCTTTCCTCCGCCATGTCGCTGAACCGAGCCACTGTTGTGGCCGGACCATTTCCGGCTCCTCAGAAAAATCCTGAATGAACTCCCGTATTTGCCCCGCTTAAATACCCGTATGTCCGGGGGCGGGATATGCAAATACTGACTGCCAACTCCCATTGGCCCTTTTCAATAAGATCAGAGGTGAATATCGGCGCTCAAGAGAGACCCCTAGTGTCGCTTCTCCGACACAACGTGTCGTTCCCTCCCCCGGGGAACGGAGGTTACATACGTAACCAAACGTTTCCCTTGTTGGCCTTGGAGATCTGGTAGAGAATGAACAGTAAATAAAGCATTCTGCGTATCATGCTACATCTCCTAAGTGGAGTAAATACCATGAGGGGAATGAGGTAAAGCACACTTTTACATGTTTATGATAGTTATTAATTGCTGGAAATGACTTTTTGGAAATTACATCTCATTACTATAGCAACACCTGAAATTATTTAAGAAGTTTTAACAAAACTACAGAAATATATGTCTAAAAACATTGAAGACCACCCACATCACTCATTTCCAGAGATCAGATTATCTTCAATGAACAATTTTCTTTGTGTTCCTGCTGAAATTGAAAAATGTCACCCAACCCACGCAAAGCACTCAGAGTCTGATAAAAATTACATCTATACTTGCACATTTGGGAGGTATGCAAAGCAGTCAAAGAAAAGCATTCATTATATTTTTTCTGTGAACTCCATGCATCTGTAGGAATATTTGGTCTTCTTCGGTAGTCAGTAGTTACTGCAGATATAAACACACAAATTAATTTGGTGCTCAAAGAGAGAGTGATGTCACTGATTACTCTGTAATCAGCAGCCATGTGGTCAGGTATCCAGATAGTTGTACCAGGTCTGGACCACCAGTCACGATGATGTCAGGGTTAAGTGAAGCAACATGAGCTTTGATGGCAAAAAACAATATAATGAAACCATGAGCATCACTGCTACTGCCTGAATGTTTAAGCATTACTGTGGCTGTTTTTATATGAGTTTGTTGTTCTGTTTATATTTGTGTATAAATTTAGAAATTGGCTTAAACCTGAAGTATATATTTTTCAGTGTTAAAATACTTTCTTCTATCCCAGCTTAATACTGTATGCAGAGACAGCTATAATAAGCCATTTATATAGGTTAATGTTCTAAGATCTCATTTTATCAGCCCACGGGCGGGCCTGTAAATGTTACAAAAAAAAATTTGCGATGTACACAACTGCTGTGTGTACATTGGTACACATGCCACATATCTTTGGAAAGCTACATTTCTTGATTTTCTATTGATATAAACAATTTTAAGATACAATCACAACAGCAGGTACAATCTATATCTTTGTCAGACCACCAACATATAAACAAACAATAACAAAATTTAGGCCTCATAGTAGTCCAATGATCCATAACTTCCCAACAAAAACAGTGTTGTTACATTGTCAAATGTCCAAACGATCAAATCAAGTAGAATTTTTGTCCAAATCACATTATTACATCAATAAATACCCATGGACTCTTGTTGCATCATTTAAAAGTACCCGGCAGCTGTGCCTAATCTTTCACATATTCTCTGTCATAACTTCAGTTCAGATGTAAACATTTACTATATCCGGTATCAAAATGGATCCTGCACTCTGACCTTTCGATTGACATCTCATTTGACCCAATAGGAGCTTCCATGTCCTATCCATAGCCTTCAATAGCCAACCACAGTCTGTGTTGAATGTAAGTGCCTCCCCCATTTCTTTGTGTAAAGATCAAGCCAGTTACAGCCGAGAGTGAGGATGACTGGCGCATTGTATAGCCAATGAAATTTTGAAAACAATGATATGCGGCTTTAGTGGGAAGTTTCAAGAATGTTTCTAAAAAGTGTGTGCATAATGTTTACTTGCTAGCATGAGGTGATTTGTGCGTCTGTGTGTAAAAGCTGAATAGTGTAAGTTTGGAACTGTTTACACATTTGGAGATTGAAATATGTCAAAATGGACCAGGAAAACAAGATTTTCGCTCCAGGATGTGATAGAAGAATGCATTCAGTGTGAAAGAGATGAAAATTTCTGAACAAAATACGGATGATTTGTCATATGCTGATTCCGAGGCAGAGGAAATGTTTTGACTCTTTTATATGCACAACGTTTAGTTTCAAGAAGGGAAAAAGCACTCTAATATGTTTATGCTTCAGTTACTCCATGTCAGCAAAACTAATAGTGGATCTGGAACTAACATGGAATATATCTAAGTGTCATCTTTCATTAGAGCCCAAAATTATGAATGTATGTTTAAGCGTTCAAAAGTAGTAGCCTTTTTATCCTAGGTATATGGCCATGGTTACCAAGGGTCCTTTTGGAGTATCCAAAAAGCACTTTTGTAAAACGCCTGGGTGTACCCTTAGAAAAACAAGTGTAAAATATTCATTTTTTGTGGTATTGTCATGAAATGTGAACTTGGACAAGGTAAGGCTTCATGCTGTGATCTCATTATGTTTTCAAGCTAATAGCTACAAGTTATAGTCATCTGCAGGCATCTGTATGCAACAAACAATTCAGGCAGAAAAACAAACTTCTATTTCATTGTGTTTAAACTTCTATTACTCAAAATCAGTAGCACTTACAGTAATTCTGACTGCTGGGGAAAAAACTTCTGAGTGTCACCTTTCAAAAGTGATCAAAACCATGCATGTACTCCAAAAATGTTCAAGAACAGCTTTAAATTTACTTTGGGAATGCCTTGATTAGTGAGAGTGTGTTTACTTGCACAGAATATTATGATATTAATATGAATTTGGCCATATTTGACAATGTAAACATCATATAATCACGTCAGCCTGATTGTGATAATCAAATGTAGCCAATATTCTGACATTTTTACATTCTAATGATCAATATTCTAGAAATGTGAATAAGAGCTGGCTTCTCAAAATTAGAATTAATCAAAATTGAGTGTCATGTAAACACCTTATTCTGTATGTCCTATAGCATTCTACTAAACATTTATTTATAACTAAACATTAATTTATAACTGAACAAGTACTAATAAAGGTCATTCTATTATTTTATTTTTTTTAAATACAGAGATATGTTGAGATCTAGAACATAATTTTTGGGGGAGAAAGGAGTATAAAAAAACATTTCAAAAAGATTTTACACTACAAAAGGTTAATTGTGCAATCTTTAAATAAAACAACAACAACAAAAAGTAATATTTTATTTATAATTAACATTAGTAATAAGAAATACATTTTATTAATGTACTTTTGTAAAAAGAAATTGCACAAATCAATTTGATGGAATTTTGTTATAAAATTTAAATGTGTAAATCTTAAAAATACACTCATATATATATATATATGACTCATTATACATGAGTGTGTATATATATATATATATATATATATATTTTTTTTTTTTTTTTTTTGAGCATGTAGACATCGGTAGAAATGTCAATAAAGTTGAAGTATGCAACTTTTTCATTTTAAAATACTTTCTCCTATTGCATTACTCAACCAATGGCATGAGTCTGGGGCTGGAATATCTCTTTGTTTGACCAAATAATCTGCAGCCTCCACAAACTTTTGCAGGCCATTCAAAAACAAAGATTTTCACGAAACAGTGTTTTTGTCAGTACTGGACAGTTAAATAAAATAAGTTTGGGAAATTATTTTACTCAGATAAAGTTCTGTTCATGTCATTACATTATGTTGCAGCACTGAGATTTCTTGACAATGAGAAAGAACTTCAAGCGGTCTCATAAATAATTATTCCCACTGTCAAAAGTCTACACGTCATTTCAGCTGAAATTTTTTTCCCTCGAGTTAATGATTCATTTCATCTCATGGCATGTTTTTTTTTCCTTTCAGTGTCTTGTATTCAATACTGAACTATGCACATTTTGTCTCCTGTCTTTCGGCAGGACTCGTACATCATAGCTAAATTGCTTTCTTGATGTTATTCGTGAGAATTCACCAATTCTCAGTTTTGCAAAGACAGCTGTGGGAAAAGGCCCACTCCACTGTCATAATGAATCATTCTCTAATAATAATTTTATGTGTTTATGTCTCACTCTTCTTAAAAGTTGCCAGAGTTTTGTATGAGCTCTTTCTGATATGTGGTAGTGCTGATTAATCTGTCCTTATTGCAGTCATCACCTTCCTCCCATCAGGAGCTTCTGCTTGTACAAGCCATTGCCTCAAAACAAAAACAAATTGTTGGCTTTGACTGTTTGCATATGAGTGTGTGTGTTGGTGGTGGGTCAATGGATCGCTTATTAATGAAACAATAACTATTCTGTTTGCTCTCAGTTGGACGGACTCCATGTTATTCCTATGGCGACCCCCCCGGATTCAGGACATTCCAAGCATTCTTTTGCAGGACATAGGTGAGGAGCCCAGTGGCATGGAACATGGTCCTCTGGCTATTCTCTCTCTCTCTCTCTCTCTCTCTCTCTCTCTCTCTCTCTCTCTCTCTCTCTCTCTGTCTCTCTCTGCAAATTATAAGCCTATTATGTAATTACTGTCCTGCTTGTATAACTGTTGAGAGGGTATAATAGAGATTTTAGGCTGTAAATGGCAAGGCTGTCACTGTGCAATTAGCAAAGATGTTTTCCATTTACCACAAAGGCATAATGCAATAGAACAGAGCCGCAAGTCTGCGAGTTCTCCTGCTGGAAGACTTATCTGTCACTTACTCTGTTTGCATGAATCAATCAGGTATGACAAGAGGTTGTGCTGGCCACAAACGTATCTCTGCACCAGACATTTCTTAGGCTGATACTCACATTATGCAGTGGTTTGTGCCCCAGAAATGGGTCGCAGGCAGCCGGGGGAAAAAATGCTAAATGTGAATACTAAAATAAATAAAAATAAAATTACATGTTAATGCACATAATGAAACAATGCTGCACTGAGCAAAATAAAACCAGTCTCTAGCTTGTCAATTTTCCTGTCATGTTAATAATAGATTTGATTATTGTCGGGCCTATGCAGTTCATGTTAATGTTAGTACAATTTTATATGAAGGACATTTGTGTTTATTTTTGTATGATAAACATTTTTGGTACCGTTGGGTCAACACTTGATGTCTAATCTTGGACCAGTTGCAAATTATATTCAACTTTCAGGCTTCTTCCATTTCTCTGTCTCACTCTCAGCACCCTAATAGGGGACAATAAGCATAATTTCTGCTGGTCACATGGGGGCTACAACCAGCAGATTTTTCAGGATTCAGCATCTAATGTCTAACTGTATAAAACATATTTTTAATTTACCTGGATATGATTGTTGTCTCTTTATTACCAATCTAGAGCTAGTACTGGGTTTCCTTGTGTTACACACCTTGATAGCAGTAAGTCATCTAAGGAACATGGTCATTTGATTATGCAAATCTTTATAAAAAAATATTCATTTTTGTTCTGAATTGGCAGTGGATGAAAACTTTTGAAGGGCAAATTAGTAAATGGGCAGCAAAAGTCTCTTGCTTCCCATTAATACTAACCACATACTTAGTAAATACAGTACCATTCCCTTAACTGTAAATATGATTTCAGGAGCTGCTCTCCCTTCTGTGTCTCCCAAATTTGGTTATGGACTGGTTGGTAAATACACGTCATTCATTAATGCTGTCTCCGTTTTCACTTTCCATCTCTTGCTGCCTGACTTCCAGTAACTCTCCCGTGCCCCTGCACACATACATTTTACTGGGCGGGATAAGGACCTCCACTTATGGACTCGTACGGTGCATTCCTTTGCAAATGTATTTTCAATGAAAGAATCCTACATCACCTTATGACTTGTCGATATTTAGCTTGTATGCTCTTTTAAGTGAAACTTTAGACATAGCCTAAGGATAGTAAAACTGCAGTAACCATGATAATCCTAAAATTAAAATTTCCAGAGAGTGTTAAAGTATGGGAAAGAACTGTGATGTATTTTTATGTTTAACGTGAAACAGCTGTGTTTACAAAATAATTTATATACAGAAGGGTTCATACATTCTAAATCAGTAGAATTTTATATTGTAGATGTGCGTCAAGTGTTTTGACTTTAACATGAAAATCTTCCAGTGGAATTTTTATACTTTTGAGACTTTTGGGGTTATCTCACATTTCAAGTTGCTGAGTCACTAAAGCCAACCTTATGTGGCAAAGTGGAGTTGGGAGGGTTAAAGAAATTCTCTATTAATAAACGTAAAGACTTTCTGCTAATTCAGCAGGTAACGACTACGCCACCCCATGTTTACTACCTGGGAAAAAGACCCAAGGACACACTCAGGTTTGATTCCTAACAAAAAGGCCAGGAGATGTGGATACATCAATAATAAAAGTTTAGATCTTTATAAATAGTTAAACAATTAAAAATTGTCTAATGCAATGTAGCAAACATAAAAGTATCAATGAAGGCAACAAGATGCTGTGACCTAATACAAATTTATCAAAAAGACAAAAAGTAAAACAGAGCTGGGGCTTACCAATAGAGAGGCATCACTAATGCCTGTAATAATAAGTACACACACGTGCATCACTGCACTCACACACTCCAGAGAAATTCACTGTAAATCCACACAACCTTGGTGAAAATAGAACCACTGCCACACAGGGACAGCTAGTCTGCCTACTCCAGACCTCCACCTCCTGAAAGGAAAGAAAGAAATTAGCATACAACTGGCAGTTCGTTATTATATTAATGGCCAATAAAATAAACTACATAAACCAAGAAAAACAGAAGAACATTAAACTTGAATGCCAACAAAAAAACAATGAAGATACGCAACATCCAACAGAACAGAAACATATACAACAATAATTCAAATAACCAATGCAAAAGAAAACAGAAGGCAAGGTTGCTCCAACCAAAAAAACAAAATAATCACAGTTAAAGACAAACAGTGGCGGCAAGACACTCAAAACAACAGCAAAACTAAACTATTATAACAAAACAACCCAATTAAAGCAAAACAGCAGTTTTGAAGCTGCAAGCCATGCTGTAAGCCAGTGGTCGGGAACCTATGGCTCATGAGCCACAAGTGGCTCTTTGTTAAAAATCAAGTGGCTCGCCGGGTCTCTCACCATTCACCAACATATGATAGTTTAAAATTTCTAGAGATACGTTTCCAACAGAAAGTGTGGGTGCGATTCAGAGTCAATGACACTGTTTTGGTTTCCTTTCTCCCGAATTTTACAGCCTACTTCTGGTGAACAAGGTTTGAAATGAACACTCGCCAAATGCAGATTTTTCATGCTGAGTATTTTGCTTATGTACCAGCCACTGTTGAAGGTGGCCTGAAAGACTTGTCGGAGAGATATATAACAAGAAATTAGACACAAAGACTCACGTTGGACAAAACGTGGTTATATTTTGAAGACCAGACAAAAGAAAAGCCACCTATGTGCGTCTGATTTGATGTGTGCGCAGTGAGCTCTGAGTGCAATGAAAGTGCTTCTCCATCACAAGACCGTTCGTAGAGTTCTGGGACTAGTTTCCCAATAACTATTGATCTTAGCTGTTGAGAGCATTTTCTACGAGCGATTTTATGAATGTTCATTATTTTTATGTGCAACCAGTGTGTGATATAGCACCTGCAAAATGCGACGAGACTCAATCCAGTTCGCGAGCTCCTCTCCAAATACATACCAAACCAGGCAGACCACATCAGCTATCTGGCAGCCAACACCATTTGGATCATTTGACGAAAGGGTAATACAAATCATATAATAACCCGCACAATGCACTAAACATGCGTAAAAATAGAGAATACATGTACCATGCAAGCAGCAGCAGTCACCCAACGATGCACCATGCAATAAGGCACGCAATTCTTTAGTGCAGAGAACAGTAACGGCAGCAAAAAGGTGATCAACCGTCAACATATTGTGCAGCGAACATCCAAGCAAACACCAGCTTCACAAGGAAGATTACTTTTAGCAGTCTACAACACCAACAACAAAAAATGAAAAATGGCAAAAACGCGGCAGAATTCCGGAAATGCAATCAGCTAAGCATGACGCAACACCCGTTCACCCTAGTAACACCTTTATCTACGCCCCCCACCTAAAAGAGATCTAAAAATTTTTGCCGCAGGCTAGTCGCCGACACAAAACAGGAGGATATGATCTTGAATCTAGTGTACACTTAAATGAATTGCCATAAATTGGAATAAGGCATGATAAACTGGATTCATTAGGACTCTGTACAAAACAAAACAAAAATTATAAAACTGTTGGTTCTGGTCCTTGTATTTAATAAATAACCAAGAATGCTGATGTTTTGGGATAGAAGGTTTAGATAAAGGTTAGGGTTTAGGATTAGGGTTGGGGTTGGATTAGGTTTAGGATTAGGGATAAGGTAATCAGTGTAACTACAGATGTAATTAAATCCAGGTAATTTAAATGTAAGTACAATGCAACAACAAATATATACATAACAAGAACATTGTATTAAATGCTTAAGTACTACTTAAATACACCTAAAATAAAGTGGGTCTGGTTTTATTCGTTTTATTGTTTATTGTTAAATAAGCCCCCGGCCTGACGCACATCTCCCCCCCTCTTTCCCTGGGGGAGGGCGTGCTTTACGTGTAGTCTGCCGGCAGGTCATCCCCATCTACCTGGACGAGGGAGGGGACAAGCGGAGGGAAACTGAAACTGGGGGTGGTGGTACTTCCTGTAACAGTATAGTACCCCCCCCAAAAAACTGTAAAATTTAAAAGAGGGAAAGGGCCAACGCAGAGCGACAGTGAGAGAGAGAGAAGAGGAGAGAGAGATGAAAAAAAAATAAAAAAAACTCGCCGCAGATTGTTCCTCGGCCACTCCTCCACCCTCTATCGGACGACAGCCGTGCCTCTCCGGGCAGATCAGAGGCAGTCCTCCAGCCCCTGGCAGACGGAACGCCCCGCCACGTTCTCGGGGAACAGAAGGGGTCTCCCCCGCCCCTGGCAGTGGTTCACTCGCTCCAGGCGGTCAGCAGTGAGCCCCTCCCCGCTCGCGGTCGGCAGTCTTAAACCCCGCTGCGTTTCAGCGGCCGGTAGGCGACTCCTGCGCACCTGGCAGGGGCCCTGACCACTCCAGGCGGTCGGCTAGGAGCCCCTTCTCCCCTCGCAGTCAGCGGCCATCATCCTCTTTCATGCGGCTGGGCTCCTCGTCCCCCCACAGATGGCCGCGGCTGCTTCGTTGGGGTGGACGGTAGTGGTGAGAACTCTACTACGGCGTATCCCTCCTCCTTCCCAGGCTTCGGCACCAGTGTAAAGGGATCAATAGAAAGGAGGAGGCGAGAACTGGCTTGATAATATAAATAATAGTTTAATGATAAACTTAAAAGAAGACACAAACACACATGACGGAAATGTCCGCTAACGATCTCTCTCTCCCGCACGATCCCCTGCAGTCAGCCTTTATCCCTCACGGATGCATAATTAGCATAATATGGGACCGGGTGTGTAGGATCACGAAGGAAAATAATATCTTGAGTTACGAAGTTAGAAATCTTACAAGATAATGATGTTAGAAGCGGTTCTCTCGCTCCAGGCGGTCAGCAGTGAGCCCCTCCCCGCTCGCGGTCGGCGATCTTAAACCCTGCCGCATTTCAGCGGCCAGTAGGCGACTCCTGCCCTGACCACTCCAGGCGGTCGGCTAGGAGCCCCTTCTCCCCTCGCGGTCAGCGGCCATCGTCCTCTTTCAGGTGGCTGGGCTCCCCGTCCCCTGGCAGATGGCCGCGGCTGCTCCGTTGGGGTGGACGGTAGTGGCGAGAACTCTACTACGACGTATCCCTCCTCCTTCCCGGGCTTCGGCACCAGTGTAAAGGGATCAATGGAAAGGAGGAGGCGAGAACCAGCTTGATAATATAAATAATGGTTTAATGATAAACATAAAAGAAGACACAAACACACACATGACGGACATGTCCGCTAACAAACTCTCTCTCACGCACGATCCCCTGCAGTCAGCCTTTATCCTTCACGGAGGCATAATTAGCCTAATATGGGACCGGGTGTGTAGGATCACGAAGGAAAATAATGTCTTGAGTTACGAAGTTAGAAATCTTACAAGATAATGATGTTAGAAATCTTAGGATAAGTCTTGCAGTGACCTAAGTCACATTAAATGGTCTCATACAGAACTGGCTCAGACATTGTCTGCAGAGTTATAGGTATGCTCTCCTTTTATGACAAGCTGGCATACCCATATGGCACCAGTTTCTCCAAACACCAGGTTTAATTATCTTCAGGGACTAAATTAAAAATATGAGTGACATTATTGTCACCACAGACTCTGCGAGCAAGTCCCACTAAAACTCAATTTGGTCAATGTTCTAATTTGACTATTTCTGCCTTGCATTTAGTTTTTAGCTTGAAAGAATATTTATTTCAAGTCATTAAATGATAATTACATTCAATTTACATGCAATGTGACAGACGCTATAACTTCTATGAGAAACTGATGCCAGTAAAATTTTTTATTTATTTTATTTATTTATTTTTGCATTAGAGGAATGACATCAGTACTTGCAGCCTAGCATTGCATAGGAAGTTCTGTGTTGCCTCATTTCTTCAGTAAAAATTAAAGCCGGTATGCGGCACATAAAGGGCTACATTATACTCCATCTTCGGCTGCAGTATATCCTTCCACTGGCACACCCTTCCTCAGAACACAGGGTCAGGCTGTGTTCACTATGAAGCTGGTCATGTTTATAAAGGATCTTGGATGAACTTTCCTTATTTATGAGATTACCAAATGGTCAAGGTGGATCAAAGTTGATTTTCTGTCATGAAAATATTAGAGTAAAAGTGCACAATGGAGACTCATTAAAGCAATATATTCAACCAAAAAATGAAAAGTCTCTCATCATTTACTCACTATCTTGCCAACCCAGGTGTGACTTTCTTTTTTTTAGAAGACTATTTCAGCTCTGTTGGTCCATACAATGCATGTGAATTGTTACAAAAATTTGGAAGCTCCAAAAACACTTAAAAGGTAGAATAAAATTGATCCATAAAACTCCAGTGGTTCAATCCATATCTTCTAAAGCGATCATATTGGTTTGGGGAGAGAACTGACCAAAATATAACTCCTTTTTCACTGTAAGTCTTCAGGCACGATCATGACGCATGCAAGATTGATGTCAAGATTTATGGTGAAAAAGTTATATTTGGTCTGTTCTCACCCAAAACTTATAATGGCTTCAGAAGACAAAGATTAGAACACTGGAGTCATATTGATTACTTTTATGCTGTCTTTGTTTGCTTTTTGGACATTCAAAGTTCTGGTAACCATTTGTCACCATTGTATGGACCTACAGATTCTAAAAATCATTGTTTGTGTTCTGCAGTAGAAAGAAACTGAGACACATTTGGGCAGGGCTGGACTTGGAAGGGCAATTGGCCTGGGATTTTAAATGGCTACTGGCCCAAAAGTTGTTGAGCGGTGGGGAGTTTGCTGTCCTTTTCTGCATATTGCAGCGCCGTTTTGTGGTCCGTTATGCAGCAGCTCATTTTTGCTTATCGTGGTCCATTCGGCATGTTTCACGGACGCACCACGACATGATCGGCCCCAATATGCATTGATCCACTGGGAAAATGCCCAGTATGCCAGATTGCCAGTCCAGTCCTGCTTTTGGGATGGCTTGAGGATTGTTAATGATGAGAGAATTTTTATTTGTGGGTGAATACATTTTTAAGGTGAAGTGTGCACGTTTTTATGTTAAATACTTTCTCCTGTCCCAACTTAATTTGCAGAATCATTATAATGTCAAACTATTTGATTCCCCGCAAAACTATTAACACTGACTTTGTGTCACTTTCAAAACCTGACTAGCCAATGGTGTGAGTTTGGGGTGGGACTAACTGTAGGTGCAATCAATGTAGAGTGGGTGGAATGTCCAGGAAACCTGTTTGAAAATAGTAATTTTACCACTTCCATTTGGTAATGCTTGTGGTGCAGAAATAACACACTTCAGGTTTAATATTGTATTATATAATGTATGCGTTTGAGATAAATGGACTATTGTACTCTTAAGGAATTGTAAAGATATAAATCATGACAAACTGGGTTAATGCTGGTTAATATTTCCTTTGTTTTAATTCATCCGATAGAAAATCAAAGTTGTTTGGCTTGTTGCAGTGATTATACAATATGTTAAAGAAGGATATATGAGGATTGTTTGAGTTTTTAGTTGAAATAATACTCCTTGGAGTCATTTGTCCAATATCTTTTTTTTTCTTCTCAAAACTCCATTGTTCTGCATAAGATAAAGCTTATTTGTTTGTCCCCGAGGCCGTAATTACCGTCACTCTTGAGCTGATGAATTGGTTCCACATGCTCTATTAAATCTTCCCAGTTGTCTCCCAGAGCACAAGTCTTATACAGTTCTTGCCTGTTTGCAAACTTTGTTAGTTTGTCATATTTGCACCCATTTTCAATATCTTTCATTAGCATGTCACAGGCAGGGTGTTAGCACAGGAATTATGGGGTAAGGTTTTCTACTTTCAACTAATTCCATTAACTTTTTACTTGACATCATCTAATCAGAAGACATCTTTCTGATGTCATGCCTTTGGAGCACTAAAATGAGTCTGCATCGTATTAGATAGGGTTTGGAATCGCATTGTGTTCTCACAATTGGTCCCACAGTTTTAGTATCTGTGCTCAAAGTTAAACAAAAAATTCTGTACAATGTGAGGCAATACTCTGTTAATGGATCCATTAACATTATTAAGACAAATTACTGTTAAGCAAAAATAAGTCATTGGAGTAAATTCATTATGACAATTAATGTGTTTTTGACTAAGGTGGCATTCTCAAGTCAAGTCAAGTCAAGTGGTTTTTATTGTCGTTTCAACCATATACAGTTAGTACAGTACACAGCAAAACGAGACAACGTTCCTCCAGGACCATGGTGCTACATAAAAACAACAGAGGACCAACATAGGACCACATGAGACTACACAACGAAATAAAATACCTATATAAACTACCTATATATACCTATATAAAGTGCACGTGCAAACATGTGCAAAAAGTACAGGACAGTACAACAAATTACTGACAATGAACAGGACAATAGACAGTGCAGCGCCGACCAGTACTCAGTAGTGCAAAAAGATGACAGTTTCTAAAAATGTAAACATAACATACTATGAGATAATGTTCTATGCACATAGCAGTTATTGAGGTAGCAGACAGTTATAAAGTGACAGTTATCAAAGTGCAACTCAGGACACGTGTGTGTGTCAAACCAGTCTCTGAGTATTGAGAAGTCTGATGGCTTGGGGAAGAAGCTGTTACACAGTCTGGCCGTGAGGGCCCGAATGCTTCGGTACCTCTTGCCAGACGGGAGGAAGGTAAAGAGTTTGTGTGAGGGGTGTGGGGTCGTCCACAATGCTGGTTGCTTTATGGATACAGTGTTTTTTGAAAATGTCTTTGATGGAGGGAAGAGAGACCCCAATGATCTTCTCAGCTGTCCTCACTATCCTCTGCAGGGCTTTGCGGTCCGAAACGGTGCAAGTCCCAAACCAGGCAGTGATGCAGCTGCTCAGGATGCTCTCAATAGTCCCTCTATAGAATGTAGTGAGGATGGGGGTTGGGAGATGTGCTTTCCTCAGCCTTCGAAGAAAGTAGAGACGCTGCTGGGCTTTCTTGGTGATAGAGCTGGTGTTGAGGGACCAGGTGAGGTTCTCCGCCAAGTGAACACCAAGAAATTTGGTGCTCTTGACGATCTCCACAGAGGAGCCGTCGATGTTCAGCGGAGTGTGTTCACCTTGTGCTCTCCTAAAGTCAACAACCATCTCTTTTGTTTTGTCGACATTCAGGGACAGGTTGTTGGCTCTACACCAGTTCGTCAGCCGCTGCACCTCCTCTCTGTATGCTGACTCGTTGTTCTTGCTGATGAGACCCACCACGGTCGTGTCATCGGCGAACTTGATGATGTGATTCGAGCTGTGCATTGCTGCACAGTCGTGAGTCAGCAGAGTGAACAGCAGTGGACTGAGCACACAGCCCTGGGGGCCCCAGTGTTCAGTGTGGTGGTGGTGGAGATGCTGTTCCCGATCCGGACTGACTGAGGTCTCCCAGTTAGGAAGTCCAGGATCCAGTTGCAGAGGGAGGTGTCCAGGCCCAGCAGGTTCAGCTTTCCAATCAGGTGCTGGGGAATGATTGTGTTGAATGCTGAGCTGAAATCTATGAACAGCATTCGAACGTATGAGTCCTTATTGTCTAGGTGGGTGAGGGCCAGATGGAGGGTTGTGGTGATGGCATCGTCCGTTGAACGGTTTGAACGATACGCAAACTGCAGTGGGTCTAGTGAGGGGGCAGCTGGGTCTTAATCTGCCTCATGACGAGCCTCTCGAAGCACTTCATGATGATGGGTGTAAGTGCGACGGGACGGTAGTCGTTGAGGCAGGACACTGAAGACTTCTTTGGCATGGGGATGATGGTGGTGGCCTTGAAGCACGTTGGAACAACGGCGCTGCTCAGAGAGATGTTGAAGATGTCGGTAAGAACATCTGCTAGCTGGTCTGCACATCCTCTGAGCACTCTGCCAGGAATGTTGTCTGGTCCAGCAGCCTTCCGTGGGTTGACTCTACGTAGAGTTTTCCTCACATCTGCCGTGGTAAGACAGAGCACCTGGTCGTTGGGAGGAGGGTGGACTTCCTCGCCATCACGTCGTTCTGCACTTCAAACCGAGCGTAGAAGTTGTTCAGCGCATCTGGAAGGGAGGCATCTTTGTCACAGGCAACTGATGTTGTCCTGTAGTTGGTGATGGCCTGGATGCCCTGCCACATGCGCCGCGTGTCACCGCTGTCCTGGAAGTGACTGTGGATTCTCTGGGCGTGTGCGCGCTTTGCCTCTCTGATTGCCCGTGACAGTTTGGCCCTAGCTGTTCTTAGGGCTGCCTTATCGCCTGCTCTGAAGGCGGAGTCTCGGGACCTCAGCAGCGTGCGCACCTCCGCAGTCATCCACGGCTTCTGGTTGGAGCGTGTGGTGATGGTCTTGGAGAAAGTGACATCATCAATGCACTTGCTGATGTAGCTGGTCACTGATGCTGTGTATTCCTCCAAGTTGGTAGAATCGCCATATGTTGCAGCCTCCCTGAACATGTGCCAGTCAGTACACTCAAAACAGTCCTGAAGAGCAGTACCTGTTGTACTCTTGTACCTGTTCACCTATCCATCGTCTTTATGTTTTAATTTGTACACGCCCATAGGAAAGAAAAATAAACACATGAGATCTCCTTGTTTTTCCTAGACAGCAATTAGATTAAATGGAGAACAAATTGAGACTTTTGCTTAATACTGATTTTTTTCTTTTTCAGAGATTCAGAATAGATTTCAAAAACTGTGCTCAGATTTGCCAAAATAACAACGTCTGCAAAAGGCATTTCTTATCAAATTCTTCCAATATCATGATATCTGAGCATTGTTATCTATACAAATTGTATAGCTCTATATTCTAAATGTATGTCAGCAAAATTGTCAAAATTAAACAATAAACATTTATAGAATTACACATATGGTTTGTAGCTCCAGTGTCAATGTTAAATGCTTCCAAAATCTTTATTTCTACCAGAGTCATATTGTACTTGCTTTATTCCAGGGCAGTGATTGTGGACTGAATGATTGCTTAGCAATAAAGCTAGTAAAACGTCTTTATTTTTTATATTTGCCTAGAAATGTTGTTCTGGAGCACCACAGAGAGAGGATTTGAGGCTGTGCATGGACAAGATGCTAATTGTAAAATAACGTTACAAGTATGTGACAGATGCCTATTAGGTTTATGCTGAATTAATGTTGTCGGTGGGCGGTTTTTCTGCTCATTCTTCCAATCCCTCATCTCCTCTGGCCAAAGCCTGTGATTTTAGTAGATGTACAAGACCTAAGCTCTAATGTTAATAAGGAAAGTCTATAAAACTAATTTGCAGGTTTTGTTTACATTGTTTGGAATAAAAACTTTTGTGATGTCTTTCTTCTGTGCTTAACACTCACTGAGAACTTTATTAGAAACACCTGTACACCTACTTACTCATGTGATTAACTAATCAGCCAATCGTGTGGCAGCAGTGCAATGCATACAATCATGCAGATGTGGGTCAGGAGCTTTGGTTAATGTTCACATCAACCACCAGAATTAGTTCTTCTCCTGCATTTAAATGAAGTAGATGGGGCTCATGAAGAGGGGCAGCTTGGATGGGCTGCTTAGAAGATCTGGCCATGACGGCTGTCATCTGGAACATAAAGCAACAGGACGAGAAGAGTGGATGAGAACAACAAGGCTGGCTAAAGCTATAAATTGGATGGGCAAAGGAGACTAATGCATATGGAAGGTGGGATTGTTGTCAAGTGCTTGGCTAGGCAGGAAGGAATGGCTGTGATGAATATATATAGTCCACCCTTGATAGAGAGACTACTGGGGTTGGAGAAAGTAGGTCAGTTGAGTGTCACCTGATGATGGCTCAGGCCATCCAATGTGTATATGACTTTCTTTCTTCATCAGAAATATTTTCAAGATTTTTTGGTTGTATCCCAGGTTTTTAGCTTCATCCAATGCAAGTGAATGGACACCAATTTTTGGAGTGTCATTTGTATTCATTATCATTTGTATGTAAACCATGTGAAACCTGTTCACCCAGTAGGTATGAATTATCCTTAACAGTGATCAGCATTTTACAATAGTAGTCACCAATGCACATAATATACGGACGAATGGGGAGCCGTAAAGTGGCGCTTACCTGTCGCAAATCGTCCGTGTCTTCTTTTCTGAAACTACACACGTAGTTTATTCCAAAAGGATCATTTAGTGTAAAACATGTTGAATATTATTGCACAGGTGGTTGATTAAGTGGTGAGCTATTATCTCACGAAAGCAGTTTAATTTAGCACACTGGGGAATCTCCTCATTGACATCCATTTAAAAGAACAGCCGTTTTGAAATTGCACTTTATAGAGTAATATTAGGTAAAGAGCACGATTGTATGCCAGTTTTGTTTGCCTTTGCTGATTCATTGATTGCATCATGACGGTCTTGTAGAAGAGAGAAGGGCTCCAATGGAATGTATCTTTATCAACTTCTTTGCTAGTATTGTAATTTGTCAGACATGATGAGACCCATAAATAAAGAAGATGCAAAACAGCGGTTGTAAGCTTCTAAGAGCAATAGAGAGGTCTTGAACGTTGACTGGTGAAGCTTATATTTCTCGTGTAGCATGCATGTCGGGCTCATGCAAATTTTGTTGACTATTTCTGTAATGCTGAAAGCATGAAATATAACAGTTAGGTCATGAGCAACATCCTCGTGAAGTCCAGAGGTTGCGTGGAATGTTGCAGCTTGGAGGTGGAGAAGCAGTATTTTACTGGAGATGTGCTTCCTTCCCTGGAGGATGGGCTTCCATCCACTGCAGCCTGTGGAAGAGAAGGATTGGTTGCTAATGAATGAAGATTGGAGTCCTGAGTTTTCCGGGAAAACTGGAATGGCTGGTCGTGGTTGAGGTTGGAAGGGGCCTGGATGTCGAGGCTGTACGGTGTGGACAGGAATTTCTTCATGGGGCTTTCAGTGATGCTGGAAAGATGTCTAGCTCCCAAATGGAAGCTGCTCCTGGGTGGGGGAGATGTTCCACTTCCTCTAGATTAAGAATTTGTGTGTGCTTGAGGAATTTCTTGAAGACAGAAGGTTCCTAGATTATCATGGGCTGTCCATCATGAAGGAAAGGAAGGTAAGGTAAGGCAAGCTAAATACTCTAAATGTGATGGGTGCAAGCTAAATGTGATGGGTGCATGCTGTGGCGAGCCATGTTGAGCTAGGCTTGTTTTCTGTCAAGTGCTTGGCTAGGCTGGAAGGAATGGCTGTGATGAATATATATCCTTTTTTGTAAGTCGCTTTGGATAAAAGTATCTGCCAAATTAATACATGTTAATGTAAATATATATAGGCCACCCTTGATACAGGGTTTGGATTAAGTAGGTCAGCTGGGTGTCAGCTGATGCTGGTCTGCCTATCGTGGATTGCCTGAACTATTGCTATGCTTGATAAGACCACACCGGATACTATTATTAGGACCATAGTGTTCCTAATAAAGTGCTCATTGAGTCTATTTGTTCTGATAACCATACCTTGTTTATGAAGGAATGTTGATAGTATGAATATTTGTTCAGATGACATAATCTTGAAATCAAATAAAAAATGTTAGGCAGAATGTTAGGGACAATGTATGGAACAAATTAAAGAAATGTATTCATAATGAAAATAAATAGTGTCTGAGGTTGTTAGTCCTTTTCAGACATCTCCTCATGTGTTCTACAGAAGAAAGTCAGTCATAGAAGTTTGCAACAACATAAGGGTGAGTAAATGATGACTTTCATTTTTGGGTGAACTCTCCCTTTAAAGCTAAGTGTGTTGCTGAATGTTACAGTCCAGCCACAAGACCCAATGGGTTTTAATGGTGTTTGTTTTTATGAAAGGTGTACAATGCAATACTCTAACACAGTCTAAAAGTAGTGTGGCTCTGTACTTTTCCCTTCACGTGCGAGTGCTCTCTTCACACGTGTCTCAAGGAGTGTTTTCCCCTTTTGAGAGCTTCTATGACTCCAGTCATTATTTCATTTTTGTATATTATGGTCGTCCCTCAAAAATTAAGGGTGATGATGTTGTTGGAAAAACTCCATTAAAGTTCAGGGAACAGTTAAAATTGAGTCTGATTTGAGAAGTATAATCAGGAGCATGTATCGAAAGAGCAGGTTCTTAGGTTTGTCATAAACAACAAATGCAAGATTGTTCATGAACCTTGTGTCAATACATAGGCTAGGGTTTTGTCTGCAGAGTGTAATTGATCACTATACAACATACCAGCTCTTGAAAATCCATTGAAATTAACTCACTGCATCAATGACCAAATGTGAGGTCAAAAAGCAAACTTAATGTGAGGTCCCAAGATCATCATCCAGATCTCATTTAACCACCTGGCAACGTCAAGACGGAAATGTTCATTTATATACTGGCAGAATATTACAGCCCCTGCCTTTCAGTCCAAGACCCTCAACATTGCCTCAGTGTTGGTGTCCAGGCTATGGCACTGCCAATGTCCTCAATAATATTCAGTAGTGGATCTCATGTGGTGGCCTTAAATGCCATGCTCCCAGGCCCACATGAAGGGTTACTAGCACTGCAATGGTGTTTAACATAATTAAAATGATTACAGTGCATGTGAAATACTCTTATTTTAAGCAATTAAAAGGTATCATATTTTTTTAAATACTACATGATGTGCTTCAATGGTTTCCATCTATTTGGATGAGATTACGGCATGTTATATTATTGTTACGTTTAACACAGAATAGTTAAAACAAAATGGAAATTGTCATTATTTACTCACTCTAATGTCATTCCAAACAAGTATTCTCATCACCTTCAAATTATGTATTTTCACTGTGTACCAGTATTTGTCAACTTGTGATATGGTCTTAGCCCACTTTTCATCATAATGTTTTGGAACCCAAAAATAAGTAATTATTAAGGTCTTTATTTAAGTCTTATTTAAGGTATATATTTTTGAATAATATTAGCAACAACAACAATAATAACAATAAGTGCTACTTCTACTTGTTTGCCATTATAGATATGTTTTTAAGTTTTCTTTTGTATTCTGTTATTCTATTTTATTGACAACTGTGGCATAGTGGGACCGGTAGATTTTTGACAGTCTTTTGACCCCAAGGCTTGAGTAAATTGTGATTCTTCAGCACAGAGGTGACACTTGGCCGGTCATAACTGGAAAAGCAAATATTCTCAAACTGCTCTAAGAGGATTCTGATGGCAAGAACCACCAAAGACATAGTGATACAAATGTTGTGACTTTAAAATATGGTAATGTGAGCTTTTAAATTTGTGATCAAATAAATAAAAAGAAAGCTCAAACCTAAAAAGCCAATGCAATATGTTGGTAAATGTAAAAGATGAACATATCTTAGGAAAGATTTTTGGAATAATCATTCTTTTTATTTTATTTCTTTTTGGGGTTTTTTTTGTTAAATTTCCACGTGCTTTTATAGGAAACATATGCTCTTTTTTTTGCTTTCCTGATAATTTGCCTCATGAACTGCCCTTTTCAATCTGTGTTTTCAATCCATGAGGAGTGATTGGCTCAATAAACAGAGTTTCTTATGTGCAGTGATCAGCCAGACACAGGCACTCTGTTGCTGCGTGTTGATCTGCAGCTCTCATTGCATTTCCACTGACACACAGTGTGTGTCTCTGCAGGTGTGCATCTGTGTGTGAGACACATAAAGAAGTGTCTGTGGTGAAGTCTCACAACACCTTTCATCATAAAAGTCTGCTGATGAAAAAATAAGTGATGGGGGCTTCTAAGTTTACAAATCTTATGAAGCACCTTTCATACATGAAGGCTCTCCACCTCTAATGTAACAATTCACTGTATAGCCGCACCAGTGGTTTCTCTGCACTGGCCCCATCCACAGAATCATCCATATGACCTTCCCACTCTGTACACCCATCCCTCCGTTTCCTATTCTCTATATTTATCCATTCAAGAAAACAAGATTCTCTACGCTGTACTAATAAAACATGTTGTAGTAGGTACCATAATAATGGTGCTTCATGTGGCTACATCTAAGTCAAAAATACTATTCAATATGACTGAATCAACCTGACCAGTTCTACATTATATTATACCGTCAAAATAGCTACTTAAAAGGATAAACTCATCAATTACTTGCCCTCATGCATCCCAGATGTTTTTGACTTTCTTCTGCTGAACACAAATGAAGATTTTTAGAAGAATGTTACAGCTCTGTAGGTCCAAACATGGCAAATGAGTGGGTAACAAAATTTTGAAGGTCCAAAAAGCACATAAAGGCAGCATAAAAGTAATCCATACGACTCCAGTGGTTAAATCCAAATCTTCAGAAGCAATATAATAGATGTGGGAGAGAAACAGATCAATATATAAGTAATTTGTTACTATCAATCTCCACTTTCACATTCTTCTTTCGTTTTTGGCGATTTTAATTATTTGTGCATATCGCCACCTACTGGGCAGGGAGGAGAATTTATAGTAAAAAAGGACTAAATATTGATCTGTTTCTCACCCATACCTATCATATCACTTCTGAAGGTATCATTTCACCACTGGAGTTGTATGGATTACTTTTATGCCACCTTTATATGCTTTTTGGACCAACATTAATTTCCATTGTATGGACCTACAGAGCTGAAATATTTTTCTAAAAACTGTTGTTTGTGTTCTGAAAAAGAAAGAAAGTCATAAACACATGGGATGGCATGAGAATGAGTAAATAATGAGAGAATTTTGATGAACTATTCCTTTAAGATACTGCATATATCCACTTTGTACAGTATATTTATTTCCTTTTCCCTCTAAAATGCATCTTCCCTTAAAATATAACTTCTCTACTAATAACATTGACTGTGCCAGGATTCATTTCCATCAACTTTGTGTTGGGAAAGGGAAAGTGCCTCCAGAAAATTTAACTGAAGCGATGTGGAAATATTTACATGTCCGCTCTCTAATACCTTCCGTGGGCATTCCTGAATCTCCTCTTGACTCACAGAATGAGACCTTTGTATGTTTGCGGTAAACCAGCATGCTACTGCTCCATGAAGCAGTTGCTGCAACTACATTGGATGACTCAAATTGGTGAGGCATGCATCAACAAAATGAACAGTGCCTATCCCATACGAGAATCACACAGGTTTGTGGTGTCTCCCCAGTAGGTTAGACTCTTAGTCTTTCACCTTTTAGTTTGTGTAAGAAATTGCACTTTGGGTTATCTTGTTGTTGTTGTTTTTGTTTATTCACTACTAGCTTCACTGTACAGCAAATTGCTCGGATGTCAGAGCTATCAGAGGCAAAGTTTAAAGAGATAGTTCATCCAAAAATAAAAAGGATGTCATAATGTACTCACCCTCATATTGTTTTCAAACCCTTGGAATATGACAAAGACTTCTTTTACGATACTTTTCGGTCCTTTATAAAAGCTTTGATGTCTGGTGACATCTATTGTATTGAAAAGGGGTGCAATATTCTATAAATTCATACAGGTTTGAAGCTCCAGTTCAAGAGCTCTGTCCATCACTAATAGGGAGACATTACATGTCATGCATCAATAAAGTATGCATTTATTTTAGAAAAATATCATTATATCATACACAATGTTTAAAACACAATCAAAATTGAATATGTGTATAGCAGAGCAGTGTTTGTTTTACAAAGGAAACAAATGTTTAAGCATTTTATTTTGAGGGTATAAGCAGTTTATATGTTTTAAATTTAATTATCTTGTAAGTTTTGTATTGAGGGATTCACAAGTGTTTTCCATTAGAAACTGAAAAGACTGAAATGGTGGTCACCTCCACAATCCAAGGAAAATAATATCGGTGGTATTTTACAGCAACATTCTGTTGAATCGAAGACACTCCACTATGCATAAACACTCTGATCGACTATGGAATTCTCTTAAAAGTCTACATTCACCATTTTGTTTATATAATAAGAGAAAATGAGAAAAGGTTTTTTGATCTCAGTGACGACCAAGTTTGCACTTTAGTTTGGCTTAGAAATAGTTCAGACCAAATGAGAACTTTATTATTTATATCTGTAATTTATACTTGGGGGTTTTAATCACACAACCATTTTACACCAGAAAGGAAATACCCAAAGCTCATCGCCGACAGACAGCTTTATCTTCACTGAAACTATTTACTTTCCCAGAAAGGCACTGAGAATTAACACTATGCTAAAGCACTCAGAGCAGCTCTAAGAGTTCCATAATTCTGTTACTTCAACAGTTACAGGATTCTTATTAATAAAAGTCTGGACATAGGATAAAACAATAATCATTAAAGACATTTCTTTTTCTAAAAGACTTCTGAGAGGAGCTCTAGCTCTTTATGGTGGCAGATTCTGCATCCCCCAGAGGATGATATCTATATGTCAACTGCCTAAACCTCCAGAGGAAGCCTCGTGGTCAGTCTCATGATTTGGAAAGTCCAAAAAGAGATAAAAAAAAATGAGGTTATTCATCTCAAAGCAGTGAAATTTGCATGTCATTCATCATTGCAATATTTCAGTGAATAAAAACACCCCTTTTCCAGGAAAGAATGCTCTCTCCATGTGTCTGGGCTTAAATGAAAATGTTTACTTGACCCGTGCGGCTACTTCAGTGGCTGAGTGATTATGAGATGGATTTCGGTCCATTTGATGTTGTTTCCCAGTATGTTCTTGGTCCATTATAAATAAATCTTATTTTGTCACAATCAGCAAACAGAATCTGAAATTCTTCCTTAATTTTTTTATCTCCTCTTGTTTGAGATGTTAGGACTCCATCTACTTCTGTGCAGTTGCAATGTGAGTGGCTTTCCTATTTTAAACTTAAATTCAAATATTTTTGACAAACAGTTCTCCACAAATGTGCCTCAATAACATTAAAATGTACACGTTTGCACATACTTTATCCCTATTTCTCTGCACATGCACAAGCACTTTCCTTTCGTGTGCTCTGGCATGTTGTGTTCACACTGTGTGTACTCTCCCTCACTCCCCTAAACTCAGTGGCTCTGTCTATAAAGGAATCTTTGTGATAGCCTAAAGTCTAAAGTCATGCAAGGGGGGCAGCAGTTGCAGCTGTGTTACTCTCCTTTGCTGGCCTGATTTTTCAGACAACCCAGTTCTGCAAACATGTCTGTCAAAAAACTTGGAAAAACAGAGTGCTCTTAAAAGCCTTGTTAGCTCTCCCAAAAGGCCTTATGAGCCTATGATAGTCTGGATAAGGAAATGCCTAGTTAACAAAAATGCCTGAAAAAGTAATGTATGATATAGTTTTTCTTATGCTTTGCCAACCAAAAGGGATAGTTCATCCATAAAATGAAAATTCTGTCATTATTTACAGTACTCCATTATGACTTTCTTTCTACTGTAGAACATAAAGGGAGATGTAAGTATTTGGTCTTAGTCAGTATGTTACTCTACGTCACATTCACTTTAATAGCATCTTCTTTCCATACAATGAAATTGAATGTTGACTGGAGTTGTTATTCTGCCTAACATTTGTTTTTCTGTTCCACGGAAGAAAGTCATATGAGTTTGAAACAACAGGAATGATTCAATAATGACAGCATTTTCATTTTGGGGTGAACTATTCCTTTAAAGCCAAAGAAACACACAAAATCACAGGATTTATACAGATAAAGCCAGACTGAATCATAGGACTGCAGACAGATATCTGTGGTAAAGAATTATTTTGGTAATCAGTGTTGAAAATTTTTCATTTTCTTTTTAGATTCGAATCTGAATCTTGGTCTCTTTCTTTATTTTTTGTTCATTTTTGAGTGACATTAGTGCTTGTTGCCATAACACTGGTCTGAAATAAATCCTGTTGACCCTGAGAGACGGCGAGTGTCCAGATGTGTGCTTAGGACCAATAGAGAGGAGAACTCTTTTCATCTAATTGTAGTCAACAACAGAGAGAAATGTTTCTCCAGTTTTTGAAGTCTTTCTTTAAAAGCTCACAGGTTATGCAGGGGGGGAATAGAGCATCACTTCAGGGCTGCAGTAATCTGGCCTCATAAACCAGAGGGGAGAAAGCATTCCAGAACTGTTTCCCAGTGACAATAATAATGACCCTAGAATTTGTTTTTTTTCTACAGGTACACAAGGTTCAGTGACTCATCGATTTCCTCATATTATCCTGCATGAAATGACCAAACAAAACCCCTTCTGATCTTTGTAAATGATACCTCTTTGGGTAAGCATGACTGTTTCGATCAGTTCTGCTGCCATGAGGGACTGCCAGGAAGGGATTTGTGTGTATAATTACAAGCTTTCCAGCTTGTAACACAATGTACAAAATTATAAGAGCCTTAGGATTTTACATCATACAGATCAAAACCTAACATGTAGAAAACTTTGTAGTATTGGCCTTTTTTCTGTGGTCTTGCTGGGGTTTAATTCAGTGGATCTG